>NC_081407.1:432681229-433281229 GCF_030272615.1 Cryptomeria japonica
TTTGTTATTTCTCTATTTGACTTAATTATATTAAAGTTGATAGCCTGGAGCTTATAGGTTGTGTTAATGATCTGGGTAGGGTTACTTCCCATAGTGCTATTGTAACCTGGGTAATCTTTCACCTTGTAGTCAACATCAAAAGGACTTGTCTCAATATAAAAGATACCATGGTTGTAGTAGCAGTTGTGAAAATGTTAGGCTAGCCAGGTTATCTGAAAGTTGTATGTTTATTGGCTAACAATTCATGGAGTGGTTTGTTGTAGGACAGTGTTGAGAAATTCTTGCAGGTATCAAAGATAGCAGAAAGTCTAGATGTCTAGATAACTGAGGAAAGGCATCAATGAAAAGGATGGCAGAATGTTGATAGAAGTAGTCCCTCAAGGGAGGACCATCGCTACAAAATGTTAAGCATCTGAGCCTGCGAAAGTATGCTTAGTTCAGGAAGATAGACTCAAATGGTCACGATGTAATCATAAATGTTGTTAAGTTGTCATGATGTAATCATAAATGGTCATTATCTAACTGGACTTAATGTTTGGGCAAGGCCGAAGGTTTTCTCCTCTTCGCTCTTTCCTACCGGCTCCCACACCGAGCAGAGAATGTAATGTAATGTAATTTTGTTTATAATCTAATAAAATATTCTGGCTTCCTTTTACCGATAAAAATAAATTAAAAAAAACATTACATCTAATTGACATATATAAGTTAGAATATAAATTTTGATTTTACTTATAAATTTTATTTGTAAAATTTTTATTTGATTTTGAACAAAAGTCTAAAATACTACTAATAAATATGGATCATACTCAACTTTTTTAATCATGTACTAAGAAACACTCTCAAAATATCTATAAAATGTTTGTTTAAATCGTTAAATTAATTGTAATATTTATATCAATTTGTCACAACAAAAATATCTGCAATCACCACAACATCAAAGACCCTAAGGTAATACGTCTCTTATTTTGGACACACGCACACACGCACACACACACACACAATGATATTAATCCTTCATATCATATTATTGTAGTCGTTATTGTACTTCAAATTATGCACCTAGAGAACTCATAACTGTTGTTTTTAATCGATCAAATTTTAAAGTTTAACCCAACAACCTTAACCCTTTATATCTTATTTTTGAATACATGCACTAAGAAACACTCTCAAAATATCTATAAAATGCTTGTTCACAAATTTTTACATAACTCTAACTTGCAACCATATAAATTGTTCTTTATAATTAAATCATTAAATTAATTTTAGTATCTATATTAATTTGTCACAATAAAAATATCCACGACATTGAGAGAACCGGACACAATGAGTCTCTTATTTTTGAAAGATAGTCTCTTATTTTTGAAAGATTGTCTGTATGTGTTTTAACTCTTCATATTTTAATTCGATTTATGTACTTAGAGAACTCAAAGTTGTTTTTTTAATGGATTAAAGTTAGAAGTTTAACCCAATGACTTTAACCCTTCATGTCTTATTTAATGTACTAGTTATTTTTTCTCAATTTATACATATAGAGAGAACTCAGAACTACATTTTTTAAACGGTCAAAGATAAAAATTTAATCTAATGATCAAAATTTACATCAACAAGTTTTCTTTGATGATGAAGATGAAATATATAGGGTCTCTATGAATATTTTTAAACTTTTGACTCATTTGAAAGAGATGTGAATTTGAGAAAACCGTCTAATCTTATAATCTGAAAAACAAAACATTACACCCAAATTAAGGTAAGTTTAGTAACTTATTCTACCAAAATCCCTAAGAATAATAAAATGTCTAAGAGCCCAAAACCAAAACCTGAAATAGTCTCTACATTTATTTGTGTACGTGTATGAATTTATATGACTATTTATGGATGCATGATCCATTATTGCAATGCTGTTTGTTTCCTCGTCCTTTAAAGCTAATATCTATTAAGAAAAAGGGAAGCCGAAATGTTTACCTATATTACAATTGGGTGCAGCCTCTCTTTCAATTCCAGTTAATACGCATATAACTGACAAAATTAAACAAATCTGTTCATTATTTCCAGGATCAGTTAATCCTAACCGTAGCAACCTCCCATTTTTTAAAGAAACGAGCCCCAAAATAACGAACAAGTTATCTGTCGAAATCAAATTCTGGAAAAAAAATCTCAAAATCAAAGAAAAGGGTCAAAAAAAAAAAAATGGGCACGAGTGAATCAGAGAAGAGATATCCGCAAGTGAAAATCCGGCAATGGGAAGACGAATACATGAAATTTGATTTGTACGGCACAGATGTGAGCATCGCCAATGCCCTGCGCAGAGTGATGATTGCAGAGGTGCCCACTCTGGCCATTGAACTTGTCGACATCGAATCGAATTCGAGTTGTTTGGCGGACGAAATGGTGGCTCACCGCCTGGGGCTCCTCCCTCTGATCAGTCATTCCGCCATGAAAATGATAATGTCCAGAGATTGTCACAACTGTGATGGAGATGGCCCCTGCGATTTCTGTTCTGTGGAATTCCAATTGAATGTGATGTGCACGGGAGAGCAGACGCTGGATGTCACCACCAATGACTTAATCCTCACCTCCACAGGGATTGGGATTTCTGATGTTGAGCCTGTCAGCCGCACAAAGCCTGAATCCCCGTAACTATATTACCTGAATTGCTTGTGTTTACAATTTCTTTCAATTCTATTTACTGTAACTTTAGTACCTAGATTGCTTGTATTTACGATTTCTTTCAATTCTATACACTGTAACTATATTACCTAAATTGCTTGTGTTTACGATTTCTTTCAATTCTATTTACTGTAACTGTTCTTGAGGCCCAAAATCCAAGTTTGCGCTTATTTCCTCGCCATCATTTATCTCACCCAAAACAAAACTTTGGCAAAAATGGTAAATGTGTATTTTGAATTTTCTTAGTAGGTTATTATTTTTATTTTTAAAATAGATTTGATTTTTATAAAATTGAGATTTATATTTTTAATCTAAAAATTATTTATCAAAAATATGATTTGCTATATATTTTTGTATGTTTTTAAAGATTGAGCTGGGATCGTTCTTATAATTTTGTATGTTTTAAAGATCAAGAGAGGATTGTTCTTTTATGATAGAGTTTAATTACAAGAGGGTCTATAAGAGGTCAACACGATCGTGTACAAAAACATAAAAGAGACCTATCAAGAAGAAATTGGATTTGATTTTTTCTTTTGTTTTTTATTGTCCTAATAATTTCTATCCACATTTTTACATAATTTTTTCTAAATATAAGTATAGTAATATATATGATTTTGTAGGTTTTTGCAGATTTTGAGTGGGATTGTTTTTTTATGAAATGATTTAACTACTTCAATGAGAGAGAGAGAGAGAGAGAGAGAGAGAGAGAGAGAGAGAGAGAGAGAGAGAGAGAGAGAGAGAGAGAGAGAGGTTTTAAAGATTGAGAGTGAGATTATTCTTTTTATGAAAATGTTTAGCCACTTCACAATATTGGATAGGTAATATTTAAAATTTTGTATGTTTTGAAAGATTGAGATTAGGATTGTTCTTTTATGAAAGAATTTAACTGCTTTGTAGTTTATGGTCAATGTGTACGTTTTTTACTTCAATTATAATATTCTATTTCTTAATAATTAGATACATTAATTAAAGTATGCTAGTTTTTTTATGGTAAATATTGATTTATAATAGAATATTTTATCATTAGCTTTTGTTTTGACACATTTAATCATATAGGCCTACTTCAATATATATATATATATATATATATATATATATATATATATATATATATATATATATATATATATATATATATATATATATATATATATATATATATATATATATATATATTGTAGGGTTTTAAAGATTGAGAGTGAGATTATTCTTTTTATGAAAATGTTTAGCCACTTCACAATATTGGATAGGTAATATTTAAAATTTTGTATGTTTTGAAAGATTGAGATTAGGATTGTTCTTTTATGAAATAATTTAACTGTTTTGTAGTTTATGGTCAATGTGTATGTTTTTTACTTCAATTATAATATTCTATTTCTTAATAATTAGATACATTAATTAAAGTATGCTAGTTTTTTTATGGTGAATATTGATTTATAATAGAATATTTTATCATTAGCTTTTGTTTTGACACATTTAATCATATAGGCCTATTACTCTTGCCAAGTTGTCTAAAGGCCAACAGTTGAAGATCAGATGTCTTGCAAGGAAGGGGATTGGCAAGGACCATGCAAAGTTTTCACCTGCATGTACTGTTACTTTTTTTGCGATGCCTCATATTCACATCAATTATGATCTTGCTAAAAATTTGACAATACAACAAAAGAAGGATTTTATTGAAAGTAGTCCTACGAATGCCTTTCAACTTAACCCTGACACTCAACAGGTTTGAATTGCTCTTTGAAACCTTTCAATTTTTCAAAACAAATGCAGAATTTTATATGCACAAATTTCAATCTACAAAATAACAAATTGTATTTGGTAAAAATAAAACCATGTTCTATACTAAATAATCTTTTTTTTTAATTGTTAATGATTTGCTAGTATTTAATTATTTATTTATTATTTAATTTTGGTTTGCTTCTACAAATTAACTAGTTTTATTTAGATCAAGGAGAAAGTATATAGATAGATATCCCTATTATTAAGAATATTATCTTAATCGTTATAGTTTTTCATATAAATTCATAAAGAGATTTAAAAATAAATTATATATTAAGTGTGATATTATTTCATCCAGCTTTCTATATAAACTAACACTATTCCATTAAAACAACAAATTATATTTGTATACTTCCATTGATATCAAAATTAAATCTATTATTGTTAGATATAAATATTTTTATATACAAACTAAATTATTCATATGATGAAATCAATAGTTTTTCAAATTTCCAAAAGGGAAGGGATTTTGGAGATAGAAAGAATCGCTGACTTTTCAATATTATGAAGACAAGGATGTCCACAACTTTTAACTTATAAGTGAAAAATATTTAATATAGACAATGGACATTGATTTAATATATTATATTTAAAGATATAGCTTTATCTTTACAATTTAGGTATAATAAATGATAAACAATTAATAGCTAATTAAAAGTGTTAAGACAATCACATCTAATTTCATCTAATTCAATCCATCTATTATTATTTTATTTTAGTCTTTTACTTAGGTCCAAGTCAAACTCTAGGTTGTAGATTTTACAAGAAAACCTTTCATTGATCTATATAGATGTTTCCAATAATTGTTTAGATTTATTCTAATGTTTTAGGGCTTTTGAATACAATTCAAAATATTTTGGTGTGTAATTTACGTTATCATTTTCTTAAAATGTTTTAAGAGATAAAATTTGAAATTTAGAAAGAGGACTGATTATGTTTGGGTGGAGGAAAGTCATAAGAGATTAGATTCTTTAAGATAATGGAAATAAAAATAATAATTGAATTCTAAATTCAAAACCAAGTTATGTTCGAAGAAAATAAATTGCATTTAAAACAAGACCAAGAATAAGTTCTACCGATATCTATGTAAAAAAAGAGACAACAAGCATGACCAAACCTAATATGAGTTGAATTAATTTTTAGTTAATCTATGTAAATTTTCTTATTTTACATCACATCTTTATTTGTATAATTCTTATATTATTTTATTTTTAGATGAGTTGTTTTCTAAATGTTTATAAGAATATTAAAATACTCTTGAATCCATGACATGATGAAGTGTATTATTTAGTTACTTAATCATTTCTAACAACACTTATAGCTAGTTTAGCTATATGACACCTAATTTTGGCGTCTTAAGATGTAATTGATTTTCAAAGTTGATTTTTTAGATGAGCTATTTTATAAATGTATATAAAAATATAAAAATACACTAAAAACTATGATAGGGTGAAGTGTATTATTTAATTACCTACTCATTTCTAACAACGCATATATCTAAACCTTGATATGTGACTCCTAATTTTGGCATCTTAAGATGTAATTTTATTTTGAAAGATGTTTTTTTTTTGACACAGATAGAGGTAATCAATCCAGAATTATATAGCTCTTGTGATGGAGAAATTTTAAGACAAGCTGAAATGATGGATGTACCAGGGTTGGTCACTGTCATTCCAAGTGACGATCACTTTATTTTTACGGTGGAAACAACTGGTGCAATTAAATCTCATGAGTTGTTTTTAAATGCTATTCAAGTTTTGAGGCTAAAACTTGATAGTGTGCGTCCTACCTTAAATGACAATGATGAATCTATTGATTATGATAATCATATGTAAAGTTAATACTTTTTATTACAACTAAATAATATCCAAATCAATGTTATATTATTATTGCAGGTTGGTAGTTTTTGTGGGTCTTCATCTTGGGCTAAGGAGACATTTTGAGGTTGTATTGGTATTTAGCTATTGGGTAGTTATTCGAGTGGGGTGGTTTTAGATGATGGTTTCTAGGTCGTTAGTCTTTAATGGTGGTTGTTTTTCTATTGAACAATTCTAAAACTATTTTTTTATAATTATATGGGTGCAACCCCTAACTACTACTAATCGATCAAAAAAATAAATCCAAATCATGTTATATTGATAAATGATTTTGAATTTGAGTTTGATATTAGGACCCTCCTAATATAGTTGAATTCGAGTTTGCTTGATATTAAACTATATAAATGTTCTCCATAGCAGTGTGAACCTACTTTCATAGTATTGTAACAAAAGTATTTGTTAACTAATTAATAGATGAGTCATAATAGTGATTAGATAGGATAGGTATTAGTTTAAGATCATCAATCGAGACTAGTGTAGTTCAATTTGAATTTGTTCATTAGAATAAATATTGATGAGTAAACATTTGTTCACAAAGAACCAAAAAAATATTTGTTAGCTCTAAAATAAATAAAAATAAATCTAAAGTAAATAAAATAGTTCTAGAATAACTAATAAGAATAAACATTTACTAAATAAAATAACTTAATGTTGATATCTTAGACATGCATCAAAAATATTTATGTTAATTTCATTTAATTCAAAAGTGTTTAATAATGGATGGTAAAGCACATAATGCTATGACATTTACATTTTTTTTAATCAAACGTTAAAATAACTCTCAAGTAAATAAAATAATATAAGGCAACTATTATTATTTCAGGTACTTTAAAACTATCTTCTCTCTAGTAAAAAATTGATAAAGAATATGCTTACAAAATGCATGTGACAGTAAACAACAAATAGATTGATATAATGGGTGAAACCACATTAATGGTTCCCACTTTTACCCATGAAGGAAATTCATGGGTGTGGGAAAAAAAATTCATCTAGTTTGTACGAATTGACATTGTTCGCTCAAACTACCCCCACGGGTTCGAGTGAACCTGCTGATGGGGGATGGTGAACCCTATTTCAAATATGGGTTCACTCGAACCTAAAAAAATATTAAATAGGGTTCACTCGAACCATCCCCCGTTAGCAGGTTCGCTCGAACCACCCCCCCTTTGAGCGAACCCCTGATGACCCTTTTTTTTAACCGACTATATAAACCGAAAATGATAGTTGAACTATCATTTTCAACTTGTCATCTAGGCTCCATTGTGGCGGTTAGAGCGAACCCTATGTGGAGATTTCGTGAGCAAGTCTCGTCAACACCAGTCAGCGCTCCTCAACAATTGTCATTCGACCTACGTTGTTCCAGGTGCACAAAATTACCCTTTTTCTTGTTTAATAATGTTATTTTTTATATTTTATATTTTTTTGTTAAATTTATTTTTAAAAATAGTAAATAAAATAGTTTCCATTTTTAATTTATTTTTTAATTAAATAATTATATATTTATTATTTTTCTCAGCATTTTAGAAAAATGTTAGGAAAAACTTAGAAAACTTAGATAATAAATTAAAACTTAGAAAAATGCTAGAAAACTTAGATAATAAATTAAAACGTTAGAAAAATTAAATTATTATTAAAACTTAGAAAAACATTAGAAAACTTAGATAATAAATTAAAATATTAGAAAAATTAGAACCTATATGACCCCTTTTAACATCTTAGTACACAACATGACCCCTTAGGACACCATATGAATCCTTAGAACAATATGACCCCTTAAGACCCCATATGACCCTTAACAACACCATATGACCCCTTAGGACCTCATATAACCCCTAACGACACCATACGACCCCTTAGGACACTATATGAACCATTACGACCATATGGTGTCCTAATGGTTCATATGGTGTCCTAAGGGGTCATACGGTGTTTTAACACCATGTGTGACCCCTTAAAAACCCATATGACCCCTAGCGACACCATATGACCCCTTAGGACACCATATGAACCATTAGGACCATGCAATTATTATTAGTACTACTCACTCACCAATGCTACTATTTTGTCAATACCAAAATGTCTAGCTAATCCTCCACTGTGTTTCTCCTTTATCAGATTATCCCTCATAGAACTCTTAGGTATGCACAACTAAACTCCTCAGAATAACATCACATATTGAATGAAGTAATCCAACCACTTGCTTCTATCTACCATAACCGGTTCTCTACATGCTCTCCAAGGTTCTGCAAAATTCGGGTCATCATCATACAAGGTCTTCAATTCTTCAAATCCTAATTGTCACTCTCATCTCTGTCAGTAGACTCTTTCTCCTACTCAATGCATCAACAACTTTGTTAGATTTTTCACTTTTATGATTCAACACAAACGTGTAACTCTGCAAGAATTCTACCCATCTCATATGTCTCTGATTCACTTACTTTGACTGTTCAAATACTGCAAAGCTTGATGATCTGTATACAACACAAACTCCTTAAGCAACAGGTAATGTCTCCACTTCTTAAAGGCTTGAACTATGGCATAAAACTCCCGACCATACACTGAATATCTCCTCCGGGCATCATTCAATTTCTCACTGAAATAAGATACCGCTCTCGCTTCCTGACTCAAGACTTCTCCTATTGTTGTTCCACTTGCATCGCAATCCACTTGAAATACTTTATTGAAATTCGGTAAAGCCAACACAGGTTGCTCAGTCACTTTTTGCTTCAACAATTCAAAACTTTTGTTTGCTCTGGTGGTCCACTTGAATTCCTTCCGATCTCCTCTCATGGTCTCAGTCATAAGGTTACAAACTGAACTAAATTTTTTGATGAACTTCCGGTAAAAACTAGCCAATCCATGAAATGATCTTACCTCTCCAAGCCTTTCCAGTGTAGGTCACTCAACAATTGCTTTTACTTTCTCAGGGTCCATCTTCACACCATCCTTAGATATTACAAATCCTGAATAAACTAACTCATCCTTCATAAAAGTACACTTCTTAATAATTATCAGCAACTTTTCTTTTCTCAACCTCTACAAAACTTGTCTGAAATGCAAGAAATGCTCCTCTTTTGTCTTATTGAAAATCAGAATGTCATCCAAATATATAATAACAAACTTACCCAAGAATTTTTTCAATAACTCATTTATTAGCCTCATGAAAGTAGTCAGTGCATTAGTTAACCCAAAAGACATCACCAACCATTCATACAGTCTTTCATTTGTCTTAAATGTTGTCTTCCACTCATCTCCTTCTCTTATCCTGATCTAATGATATCCACTCTTCAAATCTATCTTTGTAAAGTATTTTGCTTCACTCAAACAGTCCATTATGTCATCCGTCCTAGGCAAAGGAAACTAGTGTTTCACTGTGATCTTGTTTATTGCTCTGGAATCAATACACATTCTCCACTCTACATTCTTCTTAGGTGCTAATACTGCTGGTACTGCATAAGGGCTCAAACTTTCCCAGATCAAACCTTTCTTCAACAACTCCTGCACTTGTCTATTCAGTTTTTCATTCTTTGTTAGTGTCATTGGGTGTGCAATATTGTTAGGCAAAGTAGCTCTGGGAACCAAGTCCATGCAATGACTAATACTTCTCACAGGTGGCAATCCATCAGGCACATTATCTGAAATGATGTCTTCATATTCTATCAGCAAATCTTTTATCTCTTCCAGTTGTTCCTCTTCATGCTTTGGATTCTTAGTCTTCTTAGGAATTAAGGAAAAACACACATTCTCATGTCTCAATCCATCTAAGAATCTCCTTGCATCTACCAAAAAAATTCTAGCATTCATACATACTTCATTCTTCAAATGTTCCTCCAAGGGCAACAAGGTTTTCTTCATTCCATTGGCCAAAATAGTGTATGTATTCTTTCTCCCATCATGTGCAACCTATCTATCAAACTACCAAGTCTACCCAACAAAAGATGACAAATATCCATAGGCATAATATCACACTTCATCATGATAATTCCCAATTTTCAATTTCACCAAACATTGCTCACTTACTAACAACTTATGTTCATCCTAAATCCATGCTATCTAATAAGGCTTAGGGTGTTTCAATCTCTCCAAATTCAACGTATTCACCATCTCTTATGAAACAATATTATCTGAACTACCACTATTAATAACAACTTTACAACACTTATTGGATACCTTAAATCTGGTCTCGAACAAATTATTCCTCTGCAATGGCTCTTCATCTCTTTCAATATGACACAAAGTTGTCCTCATCATCAATAGTTCTCCATCTTCTAGTTTATTATCTGATCCAATGGAGTTTTCTTCCACCACTGTTTCTCTTCCAGTATTCTTTGTCTTCTTACACTCGAAAGTATGATGTCCTTCTCCTCCACACTTATAGCAAGTTCCTCTAAATGTTCTCTTGTCTTGTCTTCCCAAATTATCATCTGGTAACCATCTGGTTCTCTCCTCTGGTAGAAATTTCTATCATCTTTCCGGTATAAATTACCTTCTTTGTTCACTTCCTTGTCCTTGCTCTGATCTGTACAGGTTCATCTATCTTTGGTATATCCTCTTCTTGTTTGAAATATTCCTCCAGTAAACCTTCCACCTCTTCCTCTCTTCCTCTGCTCATGTCTTTTGTTTAGCTTCTCTTCTGCCTTTAGGGGATATTCGTAAGCCTCTTCAACACTCTCTAATTTGATCAAACTAAGTTCATCTTGTATAGACACCTGCAATCCATTCAAATATCTTGCAACTTGTTCAACTTCATCATCAACATGTTTGGATATGATATTCAACTTGTAAAATGCCTCGACGTATTGCTTCACACTAGATTCCTTTTGTCTTAAATTTTGCAACTTTCAGAACAAATTCACTTGATAATCAGCTGGCATAAATTTTGATTTCAACTTAGCAATCATCCGATCCCATGTCTTAATCTTCTCTTTACATCTTCTCTGTTTTTCAACTTGCAAATGCTCCCACCAAAGAGATACATGACCTTTCAACCGGTTACAGGCATATTGCACCTTCCTTTCTTCTGCAGCGTTCTCAATATCAAAATATTTCCATCTCCGAGATCCAATCCATCAATTCATCCAAATCCAACTTTCCATCATATTCCGGTGGGGTAAAATGAGGTTTAGTATTTGCCCTACTTAAAACCCTCAAAAACCTTTCCTCATCTGGATCAACTGCCGGTGGGCTTATTTGTTCTAACAAGGCTTCTTCTGCTTCATCTTCACTTACATCTTCAATGTGTCAGCCTCTTCTCTAGGTTGTCTCCACGGCTTCCAACCGGGCTGTTATCCCTCGTAATATTTCCATCACAATAGGGTTTGCATTTCCATGTGCTCCACCATTCCTAGTTCCTTTTCACATCATTGTTTACGTCAACCCTCTACAGCTGCAAGTCAGATCCACAATCCGCCACCCTACAACAAAAATCTCAGAACACACAACCTCCGAAATGAAAACTCGATTTGATACCCCTTGAAGTAGTCACCGGTTAGAAGGGACCTCAAAGAGATCAATCCAGACTGGTCAACAAGAGTAACACAACGGAAACATGAAGATATGATGTAGGCAATGCAGAACAGATTGATTTATTTCATGAAAACTGATTACAACCAACTGGTAACAACTGGGTTATAGAAATCGACTCACAAGCCTGCTAAAACATGCTCAAATTACAAAATAGGTCACAACATGGACCTTCAATCTTAAGATCTATCTTCTACGCTCAGTATAACTACTTCATTGTTCGATTGATACATTCTAATGCTCAATTAAAATGATTTATATGATCCAAGGGGATCTGGTCGGCCCAAAAAGGGATCAAAACCCGAAGAACAAGACTTAACATGTAAAATCAACAAGGTCGGCCTCCGTAAAGAGATTCCTCCAAAAAATCCAAAGGATGAAGTGTAGATCGCGAGAAAAAGTCGACCACACACCAAGAAACATCGGAATCAACGCCCAAGGATTTGCAAGCTTCATAAGAGGTTTCGGTAGATCGCCAAAATAGGTCTAGGCAACCGATAACAAGAAATTGTCAACCGGTAATAGGAAACTGTTAAGGAAACTAATAGTGATAACTTGCCAGAAAATGATCCAAATGAGATATGGTTTGTAAATAAGAAAGATGATCAAGTCTACAAGTAGAATCCAACTCCATAGGATCTGGTGAGCCAAAATCGGTACACAAAGAAAGAAATGTTGAAACTATAAATAGAAAACAAAACATAAAGGAAAATGTTTTTGGTTGATGCAAGATTGCTATGAACTGGGTATGCTCCTGCATCAGACGTCTTAATGGTTCATATGTTGTCCTAAGGAGTCATATGATGCTCTAACACCACGTGTGACCCCTTAGGACCCCATATGACCCTTAACGACACCATATGGCCCCTTGGGACACTATATGAACCATTAGGACCATATGATGTCCTAATGGTTCATATGGTGTCCTAAGGCGTCATACGATGTTCTAACACCATGTGTGATCCCATAGGACCCCATATGACCCCTAACGACACAATATTCAACCCCTTAGGACACTACATGCTTCAACAACATCTATAGGCTCAATTTTAGAAATGAAACATGTCTCTTCAACAACAACCCTTCGCCTAATTATCACACCTTTATTTTTATCACCAATAATCTGATTTTCTGAATGATTCAGTCTTACATACCTCAGGGTTTTCTGATTATTCTAATTTTTAGGCTCTTGAACTTCTTCACTGGTAGCAACATTAGTATTCACTATCTCCATCTCCATCGAATCACTTTGCTTCATGCTCTCAGTCAACACTTGCTTTGAAGTAACATCCTGATCATTAGACTCATATCCACATGGTCTGATTTGCTTCTCATAATTCTCATCAACGTTCATATTTGCATTTTCCACTATCTTTCTCATTCTTTTGTTGTAATGCTGGTAGGCTTTTCTCTAAGTAGAATATCCCAAAAAGATTCCTTCATCACATCTTACATCAAATTTTCCTATATCCTCATCTCCTTTTATATAAGATTTGCTTCCAAAGATTATGAAATATCTAACTATAGGAACATGACCAAACCATAGCTCATAAGGGGTCTTACCAGAGTCACCTTTTATATGCACCTGGTTGAATGTGTATACAACAGTGCTAACAACTTCTCTCCAATAGATATGTGAAATATTTCCTTCAATCAACATAGTTCTAGCAGCATCCAAAACTGTTATGTTCATCCTTTCAACAACTCCATTCTGATGAGGGGTTCTCAGAGCAGATAATTGTCTTCTATTTCCATACTCTTCACAAAAGGAATTAAACTCACTAGAGGTGAATTCTCCCCCTCTGTCAGACCTCAGACACTTCGACTTCAATCCTGTCTCTGTCTCCACTTTAACTTTGAATATTTTAAACTTCTACAATGCTTCAGATTTCTCCCTTAGAAAAGTGACCCACATCATCCTTGAATAGTCATCAATCAACAACATAAAGTATATGTCTCCTTGCAAGCTTCTCACTCTAGATGGACCACATACATTAGTATGCACAAGATCTAATAATCCATTAGATGTATACAATTCGCTCTTGAATGAAATTCTTGTTTGCTTTCCCAATTGACATTCTTTACATACCAGATTAGTAGGCTTCACTATCTTGGGAAAATCTCTAACAACTTGAGTAGAATATATTTTAATCATGCAATCAAAATTAACATGACACATTCTCCTATGCCACGACCAACTCTCATCAATTTGAGCAAACAACCAACTTTTCTCACCAACATTCAAATGAAAGATATTACCTTTATTTTTAGTACCTGATGCAATCTTTATACTAGAGCTATTCAAAATCTTACATTTCCCATTATTAAATTGCAAATCATATCCCTTATCAACCATTTGTCCAACAGTCAAAAGATTATGCTTTAAACCTTCAACATATAAAACATCATCAATATTATGCTTACCATCAAGAGAAATAGAACCTCTACCACAGATTACACAAGCTTTATTGTCTCCAAACCTCTTTACATTGTCGTCATACTTCTCCATATTCATAAATTTACCTTTATCAACTGTCATATGATGTGAACAACCACTGTCAATTACCCATTCATCTTTATCATCAATCTTACCAGCCAAATCTTTCTCTTCAACACAGCTTGTAGAATCAACAGATACCAGATCATCTTCTTTGATAGCAATGAACACAAATTCATCTTCAGAATTCCCTTTCTCGGACTCCTCATTTGGTACACCTTCATCAACAACATAATAACATTTCTTCTGATATACATACTTCCGGTTAGGCTTGTAAGGCTTATCATACTTAAACACTTTTTCTGTTCTTTCAGGACACCTAGAAGCAAAATGACCAATCTTATTGCATGAGAAATATTTTTAAGGTAACTTGCCTTCATACTTACCGACTCCCTTAGGCAATCTTCTAGCAATAAGAGCTTCAATCTCTTCTAGCTCTCTTTCTTGTTCTTCCATCTCTCTCATTTCTCTTTCATTTCTGTACACCCTAGTTGAACTTTCTCGTGGATCATACTTCTGTTTCCCGGATACAGCAACTTTAAATGTAGTCTTAGTTTTACCATGCGATTCACCAATTTTGGTCAATTCAAAAGCAACAAGCTTACCAACTAGCATATCTCTTGTCACAATTGTCACAAACTGGATCTCATTTATAACAACAACTTTATGTTTATAAGCAGGAGGTAAAGATCTCAATAGTTTAGCAACAATCTCATCTTCTTCAAGGACTCCACCGACACACTTGATGTTCAGAACAAGATCATTCACTTTATCCATAAAAGGATGTAATATTCTCATCTTCTCCCATCTTCAGCATCTCGTACTTTCTTTTCAATCTCTGCAGTTTAGCAACTTTCACATGTTTATCTCCTTCATACACGGTTTCAAGCTTCACCCAAATCTCATGTGCAGTCTGCAATCCCATCACATTAGTCATCTCTACATCAATCAGGGCACTCAACAATGCTTCCTTAGCTCTTATGTTATGTACAACAACTTTGATCTCATTTGCAGTAGCAAGACCATTCAGAGGAACAGTGTATGCATTCTTTATAATCTTCCAATAATCTTCTCCAGGACAATTCAGGTGAACTTCCATATAGAGTAATTAGTTCCATCAAATCTCAAACTCTCCTTGAAAACAATAGCTTCCATCCTCGATCTCCCCAAGCGGTCAAGCTCCTTCTAGAGGATCTAGCTTGGATAGCGATTGTTGATAGCAAGGCAACAACAATGCAGGAAAACTAAGAGAGGGGGGGGGGGGGGTGAATCAGTTTTCACCAAACTCAACCAAATTAATCACAACTTTAGATTTGATCAACAACAACAATATTAAAGATAAACACCACATGAACAACACACATAACACAAGGATTTTTGACATGGAAAACTCGGTTAAGAGAAAAACCATGGTGGTAACCTACCCACAATAAGATGATACTCTGCAGTAGTATGTGTAAATATTACAATGGGGAATGCACATGCATTCAGGCACACTGCCTAGAGGTCACTGCTCAAATACAAGAAGGGCTACAACCCTAAGGAAGGCTCATTGCCTTACAAAGACCGAACAACAATCCATATTACATGAACTGAAAGAATAGCATCTCCAAATGCTTGATTACAGTTATGGTTAAGCACACTATTTGCACAACAACTCTTCTCTGCTCTTCTCCACACATTTGAATGATAAATTCGCTTGTTCACACATACAATATACTCTCAGATCATAAAACACTCATAGACACACAACTAACATGATTACAATGCCTATTTATACAGATCATTAACCTTAACCCTTAAGGTTGGCTCAACACATAAGACCTAATTACAAAATTACATCACATGATACATAAATCCATAACCAGACCAATACAATATCGACAAGGACATAGCATGGACCCAAATCAAATCCTCGAACACGCTACACCACCAAATAATTCGCCAAGATCATTCGCAACACGCTACACCATCGAATATGTCGCATAACACGAAGAATCACCAAACCAATAAAATATTCATTAACGCACACCACGTTCAACACGAACCACCAAAATGCATAACACATGATCATATAACATCAACAAGCAACGTGAATTCCACCACAATCACCACAACAACTCAGATAACAAGATTCATCATTATTGCATCACCGAAGCTCAAGAAGACCAACTGACAAACTGAAAGATATGCTTGTGAAGTTCCAAATCATGAACCACCTGATTAGAGGATGCACATGAATGACCCAAACACTCTCCAAAATCTGCAACTCAAGATATAATCATTCCAGAGCACTATATATCAAATACTATAACTCTGCAATATAGAATACTGAAAAACCAGTCCACATACCAGACCTCATAACTCGATCAGATCACCTCATAGCATCATGAAACTCATACTGAATCAACTAGAGATAAGTATCTCAAAACTGCATCAGCACACCTGCAACAGATCACCAAAACAACTCTCTGCAACATAGGAACATGTTGACATCAATGACAACAACACATTCCAACAACTCTAATATCCAACAATTATATCTTTCCCTCTGAGAGATATCATCCCATGTGTTGTCGTGAAACACACATTTTGTGAACCTTCATTAGTTTATAAAATTTTCACCAACACCTTCTTATCATACATTCCTCCACCAAGGTCGTGGTGTACTACTTAGTCTCCTCTTGACATCGTTGTCATTGCTAAAAAAGATGGTTTACACCTTGTCATGATAAATCCCTCCATTGGGTAATAATGTGACTACTTCCACTCCACTTGATGTTATTGCCATAGTCGACATGGATGTTTTACTTCGCCATTAATTGATTAACATTCAAGCTAGACTACTCTAAATGGTCACTAGGGTGAATGGTCATCACCTAATGACCACTCACTGCGTCCTCTTAAAGAAATGGTTGGCCTCCCTAGAGTTGAAGACAAATTTCCTCACTTGATGCTTGCCATTTCTCCACATAAGAGTGTCTAATTACAATTGAGTATGAAAGATTCTCGATCATAAGAAGACATAAAGAAGGGAGAACACACCACTCTCACTAATTGAAAATAAGTGAACAAAGTCAAATACTTATTTGATAAGAGATGAGCTAACCCACATGATTAAAATTCCTTCTCATTCTTAATTTTATTGTCTTTATTACTTAATTTCTTTTTAATTTAATATTATCTTATTGAATATATAATTGTTATATGTATCTCCTTTTAATAACCACTTAATATTTTAAAAAAATAAAACTATTTTTAACTTTGGGTTTAATATAACATCTTAAGAAAGAGCGAATATTGAAAACAAAAACAAAAACAAAATAAAATAAACTCAAGGAGGATTATGCGTTTTCTTCACTAGAATCATGAAACGCCCTTTTTAAAGCCGACTTCAGAACAAAGTGAAAATAATTTCGTAGATACTAGACGCCTTATCCATTGTAATCGATGCTTCCAGCAAACACCATAATATTACCCGAGTTGATTGAGCTTACCAAGCTGAAACAGGCAGCACTGCACCTGATAAAACCTTCAAAAAAGGAAGTGGAAGAGCAGCACTGACGTTCGAGGGAGAATCAAAATAGAGCATAATATTAATCTCAGAAACAAAGATCGTCAGTGGCCATGTATGCAATTCATGCCCACGCTCACCTTCACTTGCCACTCTCGCAATGCTCAGTGCGAGGAGCTTTTGATAGGATTAGTATATCCAATTCAAAGAGAAGAAATAAGCGAGCAGTGCTTTATTCAAGAAAAATGAGCTATTTTTATTTGCCAAACTTGGCAAAGGGCATGGTTTTAAAACCGGCGAAAGCGTTACCGGAGGATGAGCGAGCAGAGGAGGATGCTGAAAAAGAAGCGGAGCGAGTACGAGGCATAAAGGTGAAAGCGTTAACGGAGGATGAGCGAGCAGCGGAGGAGGCTGAAAAAGAAGCGGAGCGAATACGAGGCATAAAGGAGGACTGGGTTATACGCGGATGGGCGCCATGGGAACATGTTCTCTCTCCAGAGGCAGACTTTGCCATCAAGAGCATTGAAGACATTCAAGATGACGATATGCTGGGGCTGCGAACGGAGGAGGCTCTTGAGGCCTTCAAAAGAATCACTCCCAAGAGCAATCCGGAAAATTACGACAAAAAAAACAACATGGTTTTACCTCCAAAGAGAACCCTCCGAATAGGAGATGAAGACTACGAGCTTGTGCCGCACACTAACCAGTGGGGGCAGCCGGAGCCAAATGAGACAATGTGGAATAGTCCCCTTGTTTTTACGCTTATTCCGCCTCGGGATTGGCCTCCCCCCGGTTGGCATGTCGATGCACAGGAGCTCGCTTTCATTAGAGAAGCGCATAAATTGGAGTCTGTGCGAGTTGACCCCGCCGCCTTTGAGAACCCTTTGGATGATTCCAACGCTTCCTTTCCTCGCTTTGAGCTCTTCCTGAAGCAGTACAACCACTGGGTTGCTGCGAACAAGGACAGGCTTGAAAAAGAAGCAGCTGAGGTCAGTATATAAAGACGCTCGCTCTTTTAACTTGCTTCCTCTACAATGATATCGCTGTCAGGCTTGGATTGGAAAACCAGAAATGGAAAAAACTGAACAGAATGGTAATTTAATGTGGGTTTAAATGAAGATTTTCAAGTCTTTTTATATGGCATTGAAGAAGTTGAAGGGACACAAATAAACCGAAATATGGAAAAACTACCAAAAATTGAATGTATTAATCTATAGGATTAACCCATAAAGATTGATATTTACATTCTCCGCCTTAATCTGAACTGCTCAAACTTCTCTCTTCCAAACATCTTGGTAAAAATATCTGCAGGCTGGTTTGCAGTTGGACAATACTTGAGTTATGCACTGCCATTATTCGCATGATGTTGAATCAAATAAGACTCTGTGTTGATGTGTTTGGCTTGCGAAAGATTGGATTTTTGACTATTTTGATTGCAGATTGGTTGTCAACTAGGAGAGGTTTGGACGAAACCTGGTTTTCTAGCAAATCTTCAAGACTCCTTCTAAGCCATTGCCTTACAAGTTGCCATTGTGATGTCCCCGATATAATTAAATAATAAATTTAAATACTTTATTGTAAGACCCCAAATGTAATAACAAATCTTTTGGGCCCTTTATTTAATTAGATTAGTCAAGTCTTAGTTTGGTCGTGTCGGCCCGTTTGTAACCCTTCGGGAAAGTTCCCAGAGCCCATATTTATGGCTGAGTTTGTCATTTGTGTTGGTAGGCGAATTTGGTATTTCTCTTTGTTTGTACGAATTCCAGTGGAGTTCGGTTGTCAGCCATTTTGGAGGTGGAAGATCCTCCCTACTTGGTATCCGCAGTTTTGGTGGGATTCATCCCTCACCCTATTCTGCTATGTGTACTTGTTCCGGATCTGGCAATTTAGAACCTCATCATTGTTGAATCAAATATTACTTCTAGTTGCATATCTAATAATCTGGTATACATGCATGCCAACTAAGTCCAAGGATTCCTAATATTCATAATTCATTACTTGATATGCTTGCGGAAGACCAACCCCTTCATGCACACAGCTTGAAGTCCACCGTACACCCCCTTCACCGTACGGTCACACTCTCTCCTCACACCGTACGACCTGCCTTGACACCATTGTACAACCTTCTTGACACCATCGTACGACCCTTCTTGACAACCGTACAACCTAGCATGACACCACCGTACGGCCTTTGCTCGACACCCGTATGGCCTTGCCTCACACCACTGTACGACCTTGCCTCCCTCGCCAGTACGGTCAGGGAACATTACTGTGGTATCAAAGCTGGTGATCTTGCCAGCCTGTCGTGTAGTGGATGCAAGTGTACACTAGGAGGTACCGTTCGGCCGATTGAATGGGGGAACCACAAGACTCTGCAAGAGAAGTAACGGCACTATTAAGGGAGCTAACCAGAAGCCAAGCTCAGCTCAATGACACCATAACTAGAGGGGAGCAACGACAACAAATCATGGAGGAAACCTTACGACAATTAACCTTGGGAAAAATGAATGGAGAACATAATGGGCAGGGCAATGATTCGGTCATTGGAAGGTCAAACATCCAACACTCACATTCACGGCCACTGATGCCGACTTTTCCTCAAAAATCAGAAGCGTCACGCGGGGAGCAAGAACCCACCTTTTAGGAGATGCAAGCATAGTTGAACCAAGATTGGAGGGATGCAAATCTCGAGGGGGACATATCCTTCAAGGATTATGTTGAGCTCCGGATGAAATACTCGGGCGGCAGAAGTCGGGGCTATTATGGACACTATAACAATGACATCAAGCAGAAGGTTGGCAAGATCAACCTGTCATCTTTTGATGGGACCAGAGCAACCTCGACATGAGCTTGGGTTCAAAAAGCAGATACCTACTTCCAACTCAACCCAATGCCTGAAGATGAAGCTATCAAGTTTGCAGCACTTCACCTGGAAGGAGTCGCGCACGAATGGTGGCATCATGGAATGGTCACTCTCCGGCCATGACCAGATAATTTCATATGCCGACTTCACGGAGAAGCTCATAGATCTATTTGATGGGAAGGATCCAAAACTCAATTTCAAGGAGCTAGCACAACTAAAACAGTTGGGACTTGTGGACAGTTACATCACAAAGTTCCAGAGACTATCCGTGTTGGTAACAGACATCTCAGAGCGGAGATTGGTGGTCTTGTTCATGGACGGATTGATGGAACCTTTGAAAGGTTGGGTGAAAGGGTTCAACCCTAGCACACTCACGGAAGCAATCAAAAAGGCCCGTAACATGGCAACATCTTCCTCTTCCAAAAACCAAACCACCTTTCTTTCCGAAGGAGAAGGATAATAAACCCTTTCCGAAGAGGTCATTGCTTGATGAAGCCACAAAACAGGAACTCAGAAGGAAGAAGCTTTGTTTCACTTGCAAGGAGCCATGGGAACCAGGACACCAATGTTTGGGCAAAGGAAAGATTCACTATATTGAAGTGATGTCCGATGGAGAAGAGGAGCTTGAGGAAAGTGAACCACCAAGGGAAGAATCTGCCAAAGAAACCAGCCTAGCGGAGAGAATCTCCACATTGGTACGGAGGGGAGGCGTCATTGCCACACTGGCGGGTACCCCAAGGTGCAGTGTATTTAGGGTACGTGGTACATTTCAAGGGCAACGAACCCTGGTTATGCTCGACAGCGGGGCCTCGATCAACTTCATAAACTCATCACTCGTCACCTGAAGGAGTTTGTGTACAAAGGAGCATGAAGGGTTTGATGTCAAGGTGGTAGGAGGCAATCTCCTATCATGCACTCACCTGGTTTTGCAACTGAGCATCACCATGGGAAATTACACGGTGACCGACGATTTCTTTGTAGTAGATCAGGATGACACAGATGTCATATTGGGCATTCAATGGATGGAGACCCTCAACCAATACACGTAGAGCTTCAAAAGGATGGAGTTCTCATTCGAGGTAGATGGCAGGAAGGTGGTTCTCAGAGGAATGTCGAATGGCGGCCCGAGGGAGATTTCCGCCAAACGGATGGAAGCCATCTTTAGACATGATGAAGTAGTTTGGGCAGCACATTGCTTGATCTCGACAAAACCTGTGAAGGAGCAACCGACTTACTACTAGGATGAGGAACTTCAGTCGGTTTTGGATAAGCATAGTTTGGTCTTCGCTGATATTCTACCTGGTATACCCCCACATCGAGGGTTTGAACACACCATTGAGTTGGAGGAGGGAGCAAAACCCATTATCACCACACCTTATCGCCACCCGAAGAAGTTCAAAGAAGAGATAGAGAAAACGATCCAGGAACTCCTCGATAAAGGATGGATCCGGCCCAGCTCTAGCCCCTTTGTGTCCTCGGTGGTACTGGTGAATAAGAAGGACGAAACTCTCAGAACGTGTGTTGACTACCGTGCACTGAACAAGAAGACTATCAAGAATAGATACCCCATTCCCAAGATTGATGAGCTGCGGGACGAACTACATGGCGCAGTCTATTTCTCCAAAATTGATCTCGGCTCCAGCTATCATCAGATCCGTATGAGGGAGCAAGATGTGGAAAAGACATCCTTCCGTTGCCATTACAGACACTATGAGTTCTTGGTCATGCCGTTTGGATTAACCAATGCTCTAGCCAATTTCTAGTCTTGCATGAACCACATCTTCAACAAACAACTGCGTAAGTTCCTACTGGTATTCTTCAATGACATACTCATCTACGACAAGACCTGGGAGGAACACCTGGGACATTTGGATGAAGTATTGGGGATAATGAAATCGCAATCATTGTATGCCAAAAGGTCCAAATGTGAATTTGGAATGACCAAGGTCCTGTACTTGGGTCACATCATCAGTGCTCGGGGGGTACAAGTTCACCAAGAGAAGATTCAGGCAATTTTGGATTGGCCTCCACCCAAGACTCTCTTGGAGCTGCGTGGATTTTTTGGATTGTGCAGTTATTATAGGAGGTTTGTGAAAGGATTTTCACAACTTGGTGCACCACTGACAGATCTGACAAAGAAAGGATCCTTCCATTGGAATGTGCAGGCGCAACAGACCTTCAACAAATTAAAAGAAGTTATGAGTCATGTTCGGTTCTGGCACTACCAGATTTCACTCGCCCTTTCATCTTGTAGTGCGATGCCTCGGGAGAAGGCATTGGAGCGGTGTTGATGCAAGACCATCACCCCATTGTGTTTGAGAGTCGGAAGCTCCCGGGAGTTGAGCGGTTATACTCCATCTACGACAATGAGATGCTCGCCATCATGCACGCACTGACGAAGTTTCAACAGTACCTCGTCGGGGCAAAGTTTGTTGTGCGGACAGACCACAACAACTTGCGATATTTCTTGGAGCAGAGGGATCTGAAAGAACGACAATAGAAGTGGGTGAGCAAAGTCCAGGCATTTGATTTCGACATTGAGTATGTGAAGGGCAAGAATAACGTGGTAGCCGATGCCCTGTCAAGAAGGCCTGCGATATGTTCTTTATCCCAGATTTCGGCGGATTGGAAGGAACACCTGTTGGTTGAATACTCCAAGAATACTTTTGCCTGCAAACTGATGGATGGTCAAGTACAGGATGACCAATACAAGGTAGTTGATGACATCATTTACTACAAGGACATAATTTATCTGGTACCCGAGTCTAAGATGAAGGAAAAGATTATGAGGGAAATGCACAACTCTCCCTTGGCTGGACACCCGGGATACTTGAAAACCTACAGATAGATCTAAGAAAGGTTTTCTTGGAAGGGACTTAAGAACGACGTCCACCCTACCGGCCGAACTGCTACAACCATTGCCAATCCCCGACTAGAAATGGGATAGCATCTCGATGGATTTCATTATTGGGCTTCCCAGAGTGCAAGGAAAGGACTGCATTTTCGTCATAGTTGACTGCTTGACCAAGTATGCACATTTTTTTGCCATCCCCACAGGATACTAAGCAGTTCAGGTGGCCGAGTTGTTCTTTCGTGAGATATTCTGCTTACATGGTCTACCACAAAACATAGTCAGTGATAGGGATAGCCGTTTTCTGAGTACCTTCTGGATGGAGTTATTTCGGTTGGCAGGAACCGAGTTGTCGCCCAGCACAAGCTACCATCCGCAGACAGACGGACAGACCGAGATTGTGAACAAGTGGTTGGAGGGTTATCTCAGGAACTACATCTCAGCTCAACAGAAGGCTTGGGTTCATTGGTTACATTTGGGTGAACACTGTTACAACACCACCTATCACATGTCGATAGGCATGCCACCCTTCAAAGCATTGTACGGTTATGAACCTTCTTCATTTGTTGATCTGGCATTGGGAGACAATCGTGCATCGAGGGCCAAAGATTGGCTTCAGGAGAGTTTAGACATCTCTCAAAGATAACCTGCAGAGGGCTTAGAACCAGCAAAATACGTATGCCGACCGACACCAGGTTGAGCGAAATTTTGAGGTGGGCGATTTGGTATACCTCCGACTTCAACCGTATAGACAATCCTCCTTGAAGACAAGTGGTAAGGAGAAGTTGAAGCCGCATCTCTATGGACCCTACAGGGTGGGTGAAGTTGCCTATGAGTTGGAACTTCTTGAGGGGAGTTGGATTCACAATGTTTTTCACGTGTCATGTCTCAAGAAGGCCGTCGGGCAGCGTGTCACAGTGTCCAAGGATTTGTCACCCATCAACGAAGAAGGAAAACTAATTCTGGAGCTGGCGGAGATCATCAATGTTAGAGAAAAGAGGCTGAGATCATGCATAGTCAAGGAGTTCCTTGTGCGCTGGAAGAATCTACCCATCGAGGATGCCACTTGGGAAGGTGAGCAAATTTTGGAGCATCCAAGTTTGCAATTGCTTGAGGGCAAGCAATTTTTGGCCCGGGAGGACTGTGATGTCCCCGATATAATTAAATAATAAATTTAAATACTTTATTGTAAGGCCCCAAATGTAATAACAAATCTTTCGGGCCCTTTATTTAATTAGATTAGTCAAGTCTTAGTTTGGTCGTGTTGGCCCATTTGTAACCCTTTGGGAAAGTTCCCGGAGCCCATATTTATGGCTGAGTCTGTCATTTGTGTTGGTAGGCGAATTTGGTATTTCTCTTTGTTTGTGCGAATTCCAGTGGAGTTCGGTTGTCAGCCATTTCGGAGGTGGAAGATCCTCCCTACTTGGTATCCGCAGTTTCGGTGGGATTCATCCCTCACCCTATTCTGCTCTGTGTACTTGTTCCGGATCTGGCAAATTTGGAACCTCATCATTGTTTAATCAAATATTACCTCTAGTTGCATATCTGATAATCTGGTATACATGCATGTCAACTAAGTCAAAGGATTCCCAACATTCAGGATTCATTACTTGATATGCTTGCAGAAGACCAACTCCTTCACGCACACAACTTGAAGTCCACCATACACCCCTTTCACCGTACGGCCACACTCTCTCCTCACACAGTACGACTTGCTTCCCACACCACCGTACGGCCCGCCTTGACACCACCGTACGGCTCGCCTTGACACCACCGTACGACCCGCCTTGACAACCGTACGGCCCAACCTGACACCACCGTATGGCCTCTGCTCGACACCCGTAAGACCTTGCCTCACACCACGGTACGGCCCATCTCCAGACACCACCGTACGACCTTGCCTCCCTCGCCAATACGACCAGGGAACATTACAGCCATATTCTGTCTCTGCTGAGGATAGAGTTGACAGTAACCGCTTTTTAGCTTTCCAAAAAATGACAGCCAATCTTAGATGTATTAAGAAATTTAAAGTACCAAAATGAGGAGAATGTTTTTTATGAATGCCCCTTAATGGTTCGATAGGAGTGTGGAAAGAAGAAATCATACTCATATCCATAATATCTTTAACTATATATTTATGTACCATGGGATGCTTAGATAAATGTCTATATTCACCATATTATGTCTTCAATTGATAGGTTTCTCTCATTGAAGGTTGCTCCAATTAGCGCTCTCACCTACTCATTCATCACCTTCCTCTTCGTGAGTAGCTTGCCCTTGTCCCATAGTCTGGTCACTGCTTTAATGGCTGCTTTTGTGATTTGGTCAAGTGTTTCTAGATACGTGAATTCCAAATGAATTCTACTTAGCACTAGCCAAACACATGCATATTCTACATAGAAATTTGGTAAAGCTTCCCATACGTCTAACTTGAACTCTCCAATCCTTCAATATTGGTTTAGATATTCTTGTATCCCCATGTTTAGATTTGTGGTGGTTAGAGCTAACCACTCCTCCTTGAGCTTGGTGGGGTCCATTTTTGTAAGAGTTTTGTTGGTATATTTGCTAATGTCCTTTGCATATAGCATACTAGTATGTCGAATAAGGCCCCATCTTTATCTCTCTTTAATGCCTTCTAGTATTACTTCTTGTATATAGGCCACGGGTCTTTGGCTTGCACGAAATTTGCTTCCACTATCATTTCAGTTTGAGTGCGGCCACGGGTCTTCCCCTATTTTTCTCCTCGTCACACCCTATGTTGCTCGTTATGATTTAGCTTCAAGTTACAACTTTCTTCTTCCACCCTTTTGTTCTTCTTAGTAGATTTTCATAGATCTACACTTGATGGATTTGCAACTCAGCTCACAAGGGAAACAAGCCAAGTTGGCACACATGGGCACATTGAAGTCTTTAAAGTCTCAGGATCTTCTTGCAAAAGATTCAAATCATAGGCTTCAAGTGGCAAAGGCAAGAAGCAAAATAAGGATCCTAAGTCTAATGAGCAAGCTAAGGATTCTCCTTCACAGTACACCCCTAAGTTCAATCCTCTTCCAAAGAGGAATCATCTAAAAAGAATTTGAAATGTGCTTACTGAGGCAAGGACATGATGATCATAAATGTTATGATAAGAAGATTGATGAACTCATACACCTTTAGAAAAAAACCATCTTGCTACCCTCATAGTGTCTTCTTCTTCAGCATCACAATTGGCAACTACGTCAATAGCACAATCAAGGATCACAATAGTTCACACGAGCTTGACAAGATGAAAGGTAAATCTCTCTTGGTCTCTACAATTCCTGAACATGGGAGATGGCTTCTTGATCTAGGAAAGTCTCATCCTATGACATCTTCTAAGAACATGGGAGAGGGAACTTTTAATGATGTACTTTGTGTTCACTCCTTGTCATCCAATCTCCTTTTTGTTTATCAAATTGCTCATAGTGGACAAGGTAAATCAATTGAGTTCACTCTTAATTATGTTTACATCATGGGCTTAGAGACTAGGGAAATCGTTGCTGTTGGGATGATTGATTATTCATCCCGTTTGTATTTATTTTCTCATTTTACTTTTGTTGATGATAATGTTCCTTTGATTTCTTCAGTTTTGAGTGCTTATCTTAAGTAGGTTGATCATAGTTTTTCAGACCTTGCTTTGTGGGATGAAAATTTGACAATGATTTCAGACTTGTTTGCGAAGTCCCATATTGTGATTTGGGAGACACTTTCATTCCTCTTTGATGACAATTTCAACAAAACTATTATTTCATCTTCATTGCCTTTGGAGATTTTTGAGTTTCCTCATTCTCTTGATTTGTCATGTTTCTTAGTTGAGTTTGATCATGATTTTGATGTCACTTATTCAAGATTGGAGACTTCTACTCTGGTTTTAGAGACGCATATTTAGAGAATTTCTTCCTCCTTTCAGTTGGACATGGAATGGTTTCCTCATCATCCTATGCATTTGTTCTTACTAAGGGAAGATGTGTTTCTTGCAGGCATTGGATCATCTTTTGTTTTTAGGCATACTTCATCGACGGTGGAGCTTCTTCTTTACGAAGAGATATCTTTTCTACCTTTTTCATTCCAATGGGGGGATGATTGTATATTCATGACGGATGTAGTCCTTGGGGAGTATCATTGAGTCCTCCATACATCATCCTTTCTTGTTTGTTTCTTTTCTCTCTTTTGGAGAAGAGTTTTGTTCCATTAGGTTTTCTCTTTTTCCTTTTTTGTGAGAGATTTGCATTTTACATGGGTACCTAACATGTTTTTGTAGCTGGGGCTCATCATAATAATCTTGCATCTTTGCATAATAATCTACTTTCTAAGTTGCACTGAAGAAGGATTGTTGGTGTTAATAAGGTTTTGGACCTAGTAAAGGTGTTGTACCTAGTGTTTTCGCTAGTTCCTAGTAGGGGACTTATTGTCACATGTGAAGATTGATTGTGGATGGATTGATGGTTGGTCGTAGCGACTTATAAGCTCTTATTTGAGGAAATCATATCATTTAGTTTTATCAGTATAAGTAGTTCATTGTCGATGATTTTTTGTTGGATTGCATGATAATTTATTGACTCAGCTTGATGGTTAGTGGCATTAGTTCTTAGATGCTTTGTTTTTTGTTGGTCCATATTTACAGTGGCAATTGGTAGTAGTTGGTGAAAGACAAGTTTGAGCATGCTTTGTTATGTATGCATCTTGCTTGAGGAGTTGTCAATCTTCATCTCTTGCATGTCACACATCAAAGCCGGATCATGTTGGTTCTAGTATATATTCATCACCATCATTTTCTAAGAGATAGTCGTTATTGGAAAAGTTGTCCTTAAGGGTGGATGTTACGTATTGACCCTTTTTCGTTTTGCAAGATGAGATACTAGTTCATGTCGTTAGGTGATCATACCTTTCCATCTTGGGCCTTGAAGTGATTTGTCATGCTAGTGTGTAATGATATGCCTTGATAAAATGTCATCTTGTACTTGTAAGGGGTATGCTAATCCAATATGTTGTTAGCTTGTTGCATCCTTGGTGAGTATGCAAAGTCAATATGTGAACCCTAGTTAAGTTTAAGGTGGATGTTAGATTGCCTAATCATTGATTAGGCTCCCTATATTGTTTGTGTGAGTGAAAATCACCAGGGTTAATAATTCAATGTTCAAATTTTTTGCTTGACCTAAATAAAAGCCTTTAGGGTATGAATTTATTGCTATTTTGGTCGATAATAGTAACATTTTATTGATAGTAAAATGATCAAGTACATTCATGCTGAATTTTAGGAAACAAAGAAAAAACCCTAACAACTCAAAAATGCCACCAATTGAGAACACCAAAATGCGGCAAAGTCAAAAAGCAAACATCCTACTGCTAAACTGACATCTACACCACCATTATAGTGCAATCATTGAAAATTTGCACATACAATAAAAAACCCTAACATCAACAGAAGGACTACTATACTATACCAACCCCATATAAAAATTTATAGATATATAATCGAAAATGCAAAACAAACTATTTCTACTTCACACTGGGTGACAAAGGGCCATTGATCCAATACTCCGACAAATCAAAGGCCTGTTTTTGCTTGGCCTTCCCTTCACTCCTCGCCATTGCTCCACCCTACTCTGCCTCCTCATGTAGGAACACAATCAATTCATCCCATGCAATCAAAGCTTCCGTATGACGCTCTTCATGGCATGCAGAAATATTCCATCGAACAAACGGTTGGAGTGGGTGACGGAGGTCTGCATCCTGAATCGCATCATCACCTTCAAGCAGAAAACCCGCATTGGACTGAGCCCTCGCCAAAATGGAGGTCAAGCTGTATAGTTGGTAAACATCCATGCACCGCTCCATCACCCACGACATCTCCTCCTTTCCCAACTCAAGCCCCCACGCCACCACCATTGACACAATGTCAATGTTCGTGTGGTATTGATGTTCTATCTGCAAGCACTTTTCCCCCAACAATATTTCAATGATTTGCAAGAAGATGGGGTCCTCAAATTTAAACAGATCTCTCAACTGTTTCTTAGTCACAAGCCCAAAGAAGGCAAGCTATTGCCTTGGCGTGATGAGAGTAAATGTTGCCTCCATCTGGCACTGCTAAATTCACCAACACAACTCAACCCTCTGCATTGACTCTTGCCACCCACCACATAAATACTTGCAAGCTTCACCTTTCCATCATTACCACCCTATGTGCCACCATAAATGCCCTTCCCCAAAAATTATTGAAATTGGCTTTGATAGTGTATGGTAAAGCTCACTTCCCCAAGTCCAAATCATGGTAGTCCTCTCAAATGCCATGTAATATGTCCTCATCTAGAGACAACGCCACCTTGGAAAGTTTATTAGCCACCGTATTATGACCTCTCAATATATGAGAAACACAAAAATCGGTAAACGTTGAGAGCATATTACTCACAACTTGAATATATTTGTTTAACCGCCAAGCTACCAATTCCCCTTTGATTAAAGCATTGATAATAATTTGGGAATCTCCCTCGAGGTGAAGCCAAGAGACATTCAATTTTTTGGCCATCACCACCGCCAACAATGTCACCTAAACCTTTGCCGCATTATTTGTTCCTTTCCCCAATCTTGATGTCCCAAAGGCAATAATACTTCTTGTGCAATCTTTGGCCACATAACCCGCACTCGAGGGGCCATGGTTTCCCTTGGATGCCCCATCAAAATTCACCTTGATCCACCCTTGCTCTGGAGCAGTTCATTCGATTATTCTACTCTCTTTAGAGTCCAAATTAACCCAGCATGCCCATTAACAAGCTGGAATTTAACCTTCGACCAATTAGATTGGATCACCGTGTCCTCTTTGATGAACACCACCTTTATAGGATTGATCTTAGTGGCTACAAAGCTAACCAATTCGAAATGGCCACCTCAATTCTTCCACACAGCCTTGAGAAGTTCTCCTTTTTCTCCTGAAAGATTCGCCTATTTCTCTCCTTCCAAATTTCCCATATAACTATCGTGGGGCAGATCTGCCAAATGCTTGAGAAAATTGTCTTCGGATGATCCAAGGACCACCCTTGGAAAAGTGCTTTCAAAGTAATTGGGAAAGGACAAAACTATCCCAGCTTTTTGTCACAAATCTCCAGCAGGATCGCACAACTTCACAATTCAAAAAGAGGTGATTCAAGGTTTCCTCTTTCTCATCACACATAACACACTTGAAAGGGCCATTGAAACCAATTTTTTGCAACCGATCCCCTATAAGGATTTTCCCTCTTAGTGCCAACCAAGCAAAGGATCCCGCCTTTGGTAAACATTTATTGCTCTAGCACAACTTATGGGGCCACTCTTCTTCAATCCCTGCTCTTACTAACAAGTTCTAACCAATTTTGACTGAATATCGACCCTCCTTTAAGCCACACCACATCACCTCATTGTTGGCCCCAAAAATTAGAACCATCCCGTCTTTAAAAATACTCTATAACAATCTCTCATCCTTGTCTTCAAGATTGAGCTTCGAGATAGATTTTCATCTCCACTCTTCCTTATTATCCACAACCACCTTCTCCATGAAATCCACCACTCGGGGACCCCAATGCTGACTAGAAATGTGTTTGACATAATCAAATCTAGCATCATTGCTTAGTGAGGGAAAACCTTCCCAAGAGTCTGTCGATAACTTGGCCATTTTCCCATCTCCAATTTGCCAATTTAAATGGTCCACAATTACTAGCCTGCAAGACATTAAGAATTTTCAAATAGCAAACCCCTGAGTTGGATTTTGAATGGCCAGAATTCACTCTTGAAATTTGTCTAGGTAATTGGCTTTCAGAATTTAGATCCACATTTGATCAGGATTGCTATAAATACGCCACACCAATTTAGCTCCCATGGCTTCATTCAGTATTTGCCACTTCCTTAGACTTGCACCCCCAGATTGTTTAGGTCTACAAATTTTATCCCATGCCAAAAGGGGAATTTTATCCTGTTCCTGACTACCATCCCAAAAAAATTTCCGCATTCTTTGTTCAATCACTTAAATTACCTTCTTAGGCAATCAAAGGCACATCATCGAAAAGATTGGGATGGCCGAATAACTGATTTGAGCATCAAAATCCACCCTGTAGAGGACAGCCACTTGCTCTTCCATCCATCCATTCTATTCAAACAACTGTCAACTTATTCCTTCCAAAGTTTAGACCTAGAAGCATTAGCAAAAGAGGAATGCCCAAAAACTTACTAGGTAAGGATCCTTGTTGAATACCTAGGATCCTAGAAATCTCCCTTTGATGTTCCATCCAAGTGTTGAAAAAGAAGATTTGAGACTTCCTCCAATTAATTTTTTGATCCGAGGCCACATTGTAGTGATCCAAGGTGGATTTCATAACCCTTGCTTCTTGCAATGTTGACTCCCTTATGAGAAGAGTATCATTAACAAATTGAAGGTGAGTTGTTGGGTCAATACCTTGGGCGATTTTCACTCCCTTCTAAAGCGCATCCCCATGCTTCTATACTATAAGTCGACCAAAATTCAGCCATGATAAATAGGAATGAGGACAAAGGATCTCCTTGATGGATCCCCTTGGTCGGCCAAAAGAAGCCTTGCGGGCTACCATCGATAAGGACCGCCGAGATTCGAGGATCACAAATGCAGCCTTTAACCCAACTAATCCATTCCTTATAGGAGCCAAACCTTTCCAAGACTTGAAGGAGAAAACTGCTATCAACCTGATCATAAGCTTTCTTGGTATCCAATTTGACAAACATCTTCTCACTCTCGGAAGCTTTGATAGAATGAATAGCCTCATGAGCAATAATAATACCCTCAACGATCGATCTATTTGGGGCAAAACCACTCAGCTCCTCGGAGATGATAGAACAAAGGACTTTTTTTAATTTGTTGGCTGCCACTTTAGAAATAATTTAATAGATCGTATTGCAAAGAGAGATTTGGTCTAAAATCTTCAAAAGATTCAATTTTATCTCTTTTGGGGATGAGGGAAATCAATGTATTATTTAAATCTTTCAAGACAAACTTACCTGCCCTCGACTCCTCCACCACACCCCAAATATCATCCTTCAAAACATCCAAATTTTTTTGGGAAAAACTGTAGGAAAGCTGTCTAGACTTGGGGCTTTATCACCACCCATCGAAAATAGAGCAACTTTTACCTCTTCCATCGAAATTGGCTCTTGCAACATTTTATTCTGATTTGCAGAGACACTTTGGGATGATTGTAAGAATCTCATCAGGAGTCTCCACCCGATTATCTCCCAGTGAAAGGAGATTATGGAAGTATTTATTTGCCTCCCTATTTATGTCCTCTATATCTTGCACCAAAATGCCTTTTGAATTCTTGATGGAAAAAATACCATTACTAGATCTTCTCACTCGACCGAACTATGGAAAAGCTTAGTATTTTGGTCACCCTCAAGCCATCTTTTTGTCGACTTTTGGTGCCAAAAGATTTCTTCTCGAGCCAAAATCTCCGAGTATTGGGCATTCAAAGATTTCTCCTCTTCAAAATCAATTTTTGTCATACCATTCAAAATCACCCTAGAATGGAGATCTTCCAACTCTCGCTCCAAACTGATTTTCTCAGTAAAGATGTTTTTAAAATGTTCCCTATTCCAGGCCTTTAAACATGACTTGATGTACCTCAACTTCTTGAAGAAAACAAAGGCCTTATTTCCATCATACCAGGGAACATTCTTCCACCAACTAGACATGAGATCAACAAAGCCCTCAGCCCTAAACCACATCTTCTCAAACTTGAACAAACATCTGGTTGGGGCCAAATCATGTTGACGAAGCAAGGCGACCGGATAATGATTCTACCTAGAGAAAGGAAAGATACTTGCCTCGAAAACCCATGGAACCTCAGCCCATGGGCCAAGAAGGAAAAAATGGTCTAACTTCTCAACAATACTCAAAAAACCTTTCCTCCGATTAGTGCAAGTGTAATCACCACTCTTGAATACAAGTTCCAATAAACCATTTTCGACAACAAAGTTTTGAAAATCCCTCTGGACCTCAACAACCACACTTGAACCGCCTTCCTTGTGAGTGAGGTTGAGAGTGGCATTGAAATACCCCCCAATCACAACTACTTTCTCCGCAAGATCTTTCAAAGCCTCTGATATTTGAGCCCAAACCTCCTTCTTCTGGTTTGTACTAGTAGGACCATAAACATTAACAATATACAATTCATTACACAGAGGGAAAGAAACAATCTTGACCAATTGCCAAGATCTATGCTGAGCCAAAAGGCTAACCGAAGCTAAAGTAGGATTCCAAAGACAACCCAGACCACCCAAGGCCCCATCCGCATCCATGAACAGACCATCCCAAAATCTCACAGACTAAAAAAAATTAACAGAATCCTCATCTTTTAATTTTGTTTCCTATAGCAGTACCACATCCAGTCGCGCTTGTTCAAAACACCTCTTGATCAAGTGCCTCTTGTCAGAGGCGTTGCATCCCCTGACATTTCACGACACAATTTTCATTGCTTTCGGGGAAAGGCATAGCCCTTCCTCGATCCCAACTTACTTTGACCCTTGGCGCTTCCTGCCAACTTTAGCTTCATTCTGGTAGTTTTTGGCCCTCTCTTCTTTTTCTCACTGATCTTTGCAGCCCCAAGATCTAACTTTGTTTGTTAAATTGGCCTTTTCTCTAGAATACATTCGGGATCCCCTAGGTCAAATTCATCTTCCCCATCCAATCTAAAAGAGACCTCTCTCTGCCTAGACTCAGGGGAGTCGAAATCCTCTGCCTCACTATCTTCCTGAGAAGCTAGCTTCCTTTTGAATGTCGTTCATTGGGGGGATGTCCTCCTTATCATCCCCAACCATTTCAAGCTCCATAGTATCTTTGACTTGCTCTACAGAGAAAGCTGCACTTGGAAGTTTTAAATCAGTAAGTTTTTAGCGCTCTTTATCGAGATTCAACCCAATTCGTGAAAAAGGTACTTGTTCCTCCATGACCAGGCCTTCCATGATCTCTGGGCCCCCAGTGTTTAGTCCTTCCCTAGACCTGAAAAAAGGGAGATCCCGATTGGCATTTTCTCCATTTAAAGGGGGAACCTCCAGAGTTTGAGTGGCCATTCTATTGTCTTGGGAACCCTCCTTGCTGTCTACCCTTGTACAATCCTCAAAGACGTCACCTTCCAATGTCTTTGAAGAAGAAAGATCCTTGCAAAAGACTAATCCTTGGTTTCCTGTTAGGAGGAAAGGAATTCTCCATCCTTGTATCCACAACATGGCTTTGCTCAGGATTCAAAGGGAGACATTCTGCCCTTCCAGGGTTTAACTTATTAGTTTCCACTGAAGGACCAGCTTGGCCATTGCAGCAGAAGACCATCTTATTAGTTAAGATCTCCGCCTCTTAACTTTTCCCTTTCTTGTCTTTAATACACTCTTTAGCTGAATGCCCCAAATTCTTACAGTTTTTACAATTTTTCCCAATATCTTCTACCTCAATCGGCTTCTACCAAAATCCTTCTTGAGAATGAATCTCAACCGCTTTGGGCAAAGGTGGAGAGGTTTTCTAGAGAGTAAAGATCCTAGTATACATACTGTGATCTTTGCTTTCTAGGGCCTCATCCACTTTAACAAATTTCCCAATTTTGTTCTCTATAAGCTTTAGGGTTTCAAGATCTCAATACTCAATTAGGCAAGTTATAGAGGTGAATCCAAACTGGGATTTCATCGATTGATGCCCTTGTCGGGTCAAAGTTTGGAAACCAATCTTTGATGTAAAAACCCATACCACCCATCATGAAGGGACCATAATCAAGAATCCATTGTTTTTCCTTGGCATTTTCACAAATCACCAGGAAGAAACCATTGGGAAGGGTTTTGATCACAAAGTTCTGCCCCCATTGTTCATCATACCACTTTTGAACTCTAGTAAATGTTGGCCAATCACCAACCCACTTCATGAAAAATGCCTTTTCTCTATACAGCCTAACAGTATCTTGCCATTCATTATTTTCAATTTGGAGAGCAACCACACGTTTATGGCTGGTTTCCACACGAACCTGGTCCTGCATCTTTGCCGCATCTTGCGCTTTTGGCTTCTATATTTTCCCTTCCAACTGTTTGGATCTAGTGTCTTGATCCGAGTGGAACTCTGCAAAACCCCACCGGTTCTGTGACGCCTGGTTCTTCTTGTCAAAAGCCCTTCTATGTTCTGAGAATGCGCCTCTTCTCTCCGTTGGTGGATCCTCCCAAGCCCGACCTAGGGGGCGCTAGGCTGAAACGTTTGATCTGTGATACGGCCCAGCCATAAACCCCTGTTGTTGCTGTCCATGCCAGAACCGCTGAAACCCTAACGATCTTCCTCGCCTGCTCCAAGCCTCCATTTTAATATTAGAAGCATGAAATATTGTTAGTATATAAGACAATAAAACTTTTAGGAATTGAAATTATTCAGTTACTTTGTGCTTTATTATATGTGTATATTTAGTGTACAAAGGTGTATCACGGAATGTTCATAGTAAGATAATTGTATTACACAGATTTAAGTATTGTGATCCACTTCCTTTACATAATGGACCAGAGACTATACTAGAAGTCACTAAAAGAAATCTGTTATCCTTGTTTGAGATAATTGTTTGTGGCAATCCAAAGTGTATCCATACAGTTCAAAGTAGATTTTTGTAGTGTCTTTTACTGAGAAACCCTTTGGCGATGGTTCCAAGATGATCATTTGAAAATCTATCACTCACCTTGTTGACACAATTATTGGCATGCTTGGTAGTGAGTGGTCCAAATAAGAAGTTTATTGAAATTGGCTGTTATTGGTTCTCAAGGTTTGTTTGGTATTTGTAGTGGATTCCTTGGTTGTTGCTTCCAGGCTTGGCAATGTTACATTCCATACATGATGGGATGAACTTGGCTGCATCATATTAAATATGTGGCCATAGGAAAAAACTTTTCTGGTATTGCTATGGTTTTCTCTACACCAAGGTCCTGCACTACAAAGCTAGTGCACTTCCGAAATCATTTTTTGGTGCTCACTTGATGCTATGCATGGACATCCTAGATGACACAGAATTCCTCCTTGCAAATAATAGTTATATTGCAGAGTTAGCATTGTTTTTATATAACTAGGTCAACTCGAGCATTTAATAAAACAGTTGATGCTACCATTCTTGTGCTTGACTTAAGCAGAGATTGTTGCAGATACGTGAATGGCTTATTGGGGAGATTTTTATGCAACATGCTTTGTTTTTGTAGAGTGTGGAAGTGTCTGTAATCATGTAGATCATTGCTTCCTTGCTCAAAATGTGATGTTACCATTGTTAATATGCTTGGACAATAATATAGAGCTGTCTGCCATACGTTGAATACTTTTGATTATCATTGAATGTCTCAACTCTCAATAAGATAGGAACTAAGATGCCCATGTTGAGTAAGGATGGCATCGAGTGTATATTTTGAGTTGTCAGTCTTTATTTCACATTCCTATTGTAGATCTTACGAGGTAAGAGTTGGCATTGAGCAGGTTTGATGATTTACTTGAATGCATTTTGTTGTACTCTTGTCCTTGGTACCTCCTTCAATTATTTGATTCTAGGATGATGAAATGTGGGTGAAATCCAATAAAAACATGCAATAGACATTTGGGAAGAGCCAGGTAGTTATAAAGCTTTATGAGAGTCTTTAAGGAAATCCTAACCAAATTGAATATTTTGGATCCACTTATACTATATTTTCCTCAACGATATAGTCCAAATGGTGAATGCTGCTCATGCTTGGTAAAAGTTCCCTAGTTTGGAATACAATTTGTGTTGACACAATTTTTTTGTTGAATATGCTTTAGTTTCTTCTCTCAAGTTGTGCTTTAATTGAGTATTTTGTTGAAGTATATGACCACAAAAGACTAAGAAGGGCCAGGGGATTTCGTTTATTATCCATATTAATGTCATGGGCACATTGGTCAAATCAATAGCTGAGATTGAATCAGAAAGAATTTAACACATAGAAAGAACAATAGTGATGATAGTGATTGAATTTGACATTTTGTTCATATTGTGTTTAGTTACAAGTTTGAAGTTGCTAAGATGAGATGCAGAGTCGTGATCCTCACTCAGACATTTTACGATCAGGAAATGCACTGTTATATGACCACCAAAAAGTTGATGCCACACTTGAGTTGCTGATTTTGTTTATGATAGGTTGGAAATGTTAGAAGGCAGTTCCAAAATGGTGAGCTTGCTGAGTGCTTGAATGTGAAGTCCCGGGCCCAAAAAAATGCAAATCTAGTTCCTAACCTTCCACAAACACTTATTAGTTGAATATCAACACTATCAGGTCCTATTATTCAATCAGATCTTAGACAACTAAGATTTAAATTACTATTAATACATCAACAATTTCATTACACTTTGATCAACAATGGCAACATAAAACCCTATCTTCTTATTATAATAAACAATAAATATAAATGTAATTCTTGCTATCTTTCCTATTACAATAATGACTGTATTACATTGAAATGAGTCTGCAACAGTATGCAATTCATACCAACGTCAATAACAAATCAAATTAATACAATGTGGCTGGAGTCTGTGTCGAATAAAGCTCAAATGCAAACTTCTTATGAGATTGCCTTTCCAAATCACTAGGGTTTTTGTCCTAGGATTCCCATGCTCGATCACAAGTTCAAAACAGATTCTGAAAGGAATTTGGTTAAGTGTAGATGATGATCCTGGATGAAAACATTCACTCTTTTATTTACTCTGAAATAGAACAGGTCAGCCACAATGTACACGTGTAACTTCAAATTTGAACAGTGATCATGGTTGGGAAAGATTTCTTTTTTAAAGTGTTAACACCAAAAACAAATGACCGCAAACAATCTGATACATATTGGGATGTTAGGAGGGGAACAGAAACATAGGAAAAATTATTTGGGAGCGGTCATATCACAAACTCAAACCATAGGACAAAGCATCAGGGTTTAGCAGCAGGCATGCTAGTAAGGGTAAGTCTGAAAGAGTTGAAGTTATAGCTATGGTCGGATCCTTCCCTTGGCCGACATAGCAAACATGATTGTCTAATTGGCCTATCGGCCTTAGACAATCATGAACCCGTGTATACTCTAGAGAAAGCGGGTAATATACATTATGAAGTAGTTTTGTTTGTAAGTCCTTAACTAAGCATCAGTTAAGACACACACCCGTCACCCATGGTTAGACATGTCTCCTCATTGATATTGTCCGCCACCCCTTGATGAAGGATCACGTTGCCCTTGAAGAAGCCGACTCTTCATGAAGAGTCACCGTGGCGTGTATAAGAGGGATGCTACCTCTTTCATTTGGTGAATATTGAAGATACTCCAATCGTGTGGAAGATTTCCTATATGCAGTCCGTGTTTATCATCAGCAAGTTCGTTCATCATCCACAGCAGATCGACTTTCATATATCTCAGATCGAATTAAATTATCATCAGCGAAATCATTCCTTGGGAGAGCGAATACGCTACTTGGCAGATCATTTTCTTCCTTGGCTGATTGAACACATTCTTCATAGGTTGGATACATTAATGCAGTGCGGACTGCATACACAGCTGTGCATTGTAAATTGATCTGAGCATATAGCTTCAAGGAGTGAAGTGATTCACATTGGCCTTTGTACTTGATCATTGTAAAAGCATCTTGCTGTTCATATTTGATATATATATAGAGAGAGATAATTTTGTGCTAGGGGGAGACGATAGCCTTATATCGTCTATGGTTGGGATGGCAACAATGATCTGAATCATTGCTCGTGGTTAATCGAGCACACCCTATGATTACTGTGCATTGTCATCTTCTTGTGATCCTAGTATTGTAATGAAAGTCAACAGAAAGTACGACAAGAAGGGAAGAGTGGAATTGGAAGAAAAAATATACTTAGGAAGGGAAAACACACGACGACGGAAAGAGGGAAGAGACACAAGTACAGACCTATTATATACAAACTTAGATTGAGTGGAAATGGGACATGACATAAAATCCTTCATTATTGCTCCGATTTATGATTATTGCACTATTTTTGAAATGGAAACAAGTGGCCAAGTGTTGGTTGGTTCAAACTCTCAACATTGATCTAGATTTATTAATTTTGGTCAATTATTTGGTTTCCTATAGCTTGGTTGTTCCAACTTATTCTTCACCATATTTCTAAATATTGCAAAATGAGATCCAGACCTAGATTTCAGATCCCTAGAATCACTAATTTTGGTCATCTATTCAGTTTTCTGTATCTTGGTTGTCACGACTTGAATTTCTATTCCCAAATCGTTCACCATTTTCTCATATAATGCAAAGATAGACTCAGATTCGGTTTTCAGATCCCTAAATTAATATAGGACTATAACCTGGGTCAGATTCATATTATTCTCCAAGTATTAGGCTATTCTGCAACAAGTATGTAATAAATTTCTGAAGAATTGGCAAAATATGATTGTTATGTGCTTGTACTGCTATTCATATCCTAGCCATTGTTGTATACTGCTCTGTCTTTTGATTTGGCAATATGCATTGGTTTTTCAGTTTACAGGTAGTGATATTTCTCTTTGTTGTTGTCTAATTTTTTTTTTTGGTTTTGAGGACTTGCTTTGCTGTTGTAGTGCACTTGAAACAGTAGAGATTCACTTTGTTTCTTGCAGTAATATGTGAGTTAGCTGGAACCATGAACTCGTTTGTGCAATTTTCAAAGACGGCAAATGTTCCTGTACCATTTGCCATTTTCAAATAAATGAAAATGCTTCATTCTGACACCAATGTGATTTAATTTTTACTGAAGGTTGACGAAGATTACCACCCTGGGAGGAGGAGGACTGGCAGTAAGTACATAGAAGGCATGGTATGAAGAATATTAATTACCTATACTCTTGTTTCAATGAAATTCCTAGTACATCTATTGCATTCTTTTATTTTATTGTGGACTCAATTTAGGGCTTAGGTAAATGATAATCTGAATTGTGGAAAATTTGCACACAATTTTAAGGAGATGTTTCTGACATTACTTTCTTGGGGCTGTTTGGGTTTCTTTGTCTGCTTTGTTGCTGATACAGTATGAACTTCCATTTGTATATCCAGGCCAGGTATTTTCTGGATTCTTAGTGAATGCAATAATTTTTTGATCTACATTTCACTTCTTTTATTGATGTTGTTTGAGGGATTTTAAAGCTTTATAGTGCTTTGGTTGCATGAGCAGATTAAAAAAATAGAAAATTCTTGAGAGCATGTAGGAATTGTGTTCTGAAAATTTTGAAAATATTTTTTAGTTGCATCATTTGAATCCTTTCAAATGGCAATCAAGCCTTGATAGTATTGACATGGTAGTTTACTGTGAATATCTTCTTTTTACAGATTTATGGAGGGCATGTGACATGTGTGCACTTATATCAGGGAGCGTTTGTTTTCATTGGTTGTGTGCATGACGGGTAATCTGTATTTTTTGATTGTTATAAGAAACTGGCAGATTCTTTGTACACAATGGGCTCTTTTATTTGAGAGGTCGATTTGCAATTGGTGGCATTCTTCTTTTTATAAGCATTTGGAATGGAAGATAGCACCTGACAGAACACAATCAATACTTTGTGTCAATAGTACCTAGTTTGCATGTGAAAAGATAGATGAAACCAAGAAGTATTTGATCTGTAACTAATATGTATAATCTGTGACTAATTCATCTACACAAATATTTGTCTTTCAAACAAACAACTTTGTTGATATGTTTGCCATCTCCTTATGTTTTGCTTAAGAAAACAATTTATATGTGCTTAGAAAAGTTGTTAAGCTCTGCAATTAGTTGCAGATAGTCATATGAATGAATTGAATCAACAAGAACTGAAACACATAAGAAAGCGAAAGAATAAATGAGATTACTTCAGAGAAACTCAACTCGGGAAAATCTCTGAAAGAGTAAAGTGTACCTTCTGTTGCTACTACTTCATGTGAGTTCACAACCTTATTGTCCTTCTTGGGCCTTTAAGGACACCAATCAAGAGCAACATATAGTAACATTCATAATAGATTATTCACACAATCAACTATTCCACCTCACTCAACTCTCTTAAAGTCACGAAGCTCATAAATCCCAACATGGGTGTATGTACAGAGTACACACAAAACTTAGCAAATGAATCCAATAGTCAGTTTAGACAATGTAGGAGTTTGAAAGGATGAACTATAAATGCTCACAATCTTTTGGAGACTACCTTTTTGTCCTGAAGTGAATTTTGTGCAGGAGGTTTCAACCCTTGTCAGACATGTCTGATTGTTTTGACTTCAACCAAACTTGTCAGATATTCTGGTCCCTACAACTGCCGTGGACCCCTGGGTGTCTGTAGCACAGATGTGCTGTTGTTGTTACTTCTGCAACTCCATTATTTGCTGAATTTTACCATCTTCTGCAATCTGATTACTAAAAATGCCGCCACTAGTAAAGATGCAATGCTAACAAGGTTATAAAATTGAAAGATCAAAAGTATGAACAAAATGCAAAGTCGGCCTCCAAAGAGCAAGTAAAAGTTTTTTTTGATAAGATGAAAAGTCGGCCTAGGGGAATTTGAATGAAGAGACACCTTTAACCTCCAACACCTATATAAGAGGACATTCAAGTTCATTTCAAAGGCATCATTCAAGGCGAATACAACAATCTGCTCTGCAAATTGAGGAGATCAGCGAACTATTTAAGGCGAATTTTCTGATTTGTATCATCTCCAAATAGCATCAAGAAAGGCAAATCTGATTACTAAAAATGCCGCCACTAGTAAAGATGCAATGCTAACAAGGTTATAAAATTGAAAGATCAAAAGTATGAACAAAATGCAAAGTCGGCCTCCAAAGAGCAAGTAAAAGTTTTTTTTGATAAGATGAAAAGTCGGCCTAGGGGAATTTGAATGAAGAGACGCCTTTAACCTCCAACATCTATATAAGAGGACATTCAAGTTCATTTCAAATGCATCATTCAAGGCGAATACAACAATCTGCTCTGCAAATTGAGGAGATCAGCAAACTATTTAAGGCGAATTTTCTGATTTGTATCATCTCCAAATAGCATCAAGAAAGGCAAACTATCTTTACAAGAGCGATTGTGATAAGGAAGGAGACATCAATTTGAAAATGAACATTCATATTTCCATTTTTGAGGCAAACTTATTCACAGTCAGCAGTTTTGATAGCAGCTTTGATCATTACATTGATCAAAACAGATTTGTAAGAGTGGCGGATTGTAATATCCCCCCCCCCTTTTTTTTTTAAAACAACAAGATTCACCCGTTAAGGTTAGAATAATCAAACTTGTGCAGAAAGGAAATGTTGAAAGTAACCCTTTCACTTTCTGATCACCGAGAGCCCAGTATGGGAGGGTGAGAGCATACGGTGTCAAGGGGATCGTTAGCTCAAATAACTGTTGGAAATAAATCTCAAATACAATACTGGGCGGCAAGCCAGCCCCTTCCGCTTATCCAGCGGGTGTAAGAACTTCTACAGTAGTATGGCGGTGCAACCAACCAATTAGAAGATTACAAACTGAAAGAACAACAATCACTCGACTGCTTATGCAGCGGGAGGACTAGAAATGAAATAGCAATCAACTCCACCGCTTATTCAGCGGGAGGACTGAAAATGAGATTACAAATCAACTCTACCGCTTATGCAGTGGGAGGACAGTATTACAATATTCAAAGTAGGCAGCAAAGTCAGCCTCTTCCACTTATGCAGTGGGACTAAGAGCAATAATCCAATTAGATAGCTGCTAGTACTACTAAACAGCTTTACAATGCACAATATGGATTACAAATAAGAGAAATCACTATCCAAAGATAGGCGGCAAGTCCAACCTCTTCCACTTTGCAGTGGGTCTAAGAAAGATCAATAGAAATTGTTGTTAGTACTACTACTAGCATTACAATATGAATCATAGAAGATAAGAAGGAAGAACCAACAACTGCAAACAATTACCAAGATCTTTATCTCCACACCAATGAACCCACACACCCTAAAACCAACTCCACACAAGAAAGACACTCCAAAATCAGAAATCTCTAAATCTGATATACTCCCAGCATGCTGAAACACACAGACCAGCAACACCAAATCCCACTAAAACACTCACAACTCGCTCAATTTTTAATCAAATGACATGAAACTGAAAGCATAAGATCACTAGGAGGTAGGCGATCAATCCTAAGACAACAAAACATGACAAATTGACCCCGATAATTTATGCACGCATCCCAAAGCACTCAGCCACATGGTACGACCAGCTAGGGTATGATTTTGCAAAAATAAAATCCAAAACACCATTTTAGACTCTACAAACTCACCAAATGAATCACCCAAACCAAAAAGAGAGATAGAAGAAATACCCGGAACGAGGAGAATGACACACTGAGACCTGCGACCAATAATCTACTTCAGCACACTCCGCGACCAGCAACAAGAACATTCTGAAACCACACAAATCTTCACCAACGTTGAGCCCAATCTACTCCTCTAGATGAGAAACTGTCATACATTTAGCTAGGCGCTATCTTTCAAGCACAAAACTGAGGCACTAGGAGGTATGCATCCCTCGAAGTAAGAGTCTGACGGCATTTCGACAACACTTCGTTAGCATAACAAGATTGGATACCCAAAACAAGAGCTCAACACTCTTATTTATAACTTTTGAAGCTCCAAATTCAAATTAAAATTCACTCCCAAATGGACACCAAATCCAAATGCACATTCAATTCTCTCAAATTTGTAATTTGCTTTTCATTTCTTTTTTCTTCAAGTCGACCTTCTCATAGAAGCAAATATACTTTATAAAAATGACAATAAAATCATAATGTGGCATCCAAGGTAGATAAGTGAAATATATTATAAAATTAACTTATTTCTCGATAAGGCATCCATCTTGCCTTATTAATATTTCACTTTATAAAGTATTTTTCTTCAACAATAAATCACCCAAGGAATAATAATATTTTATTTGGCAACAAATACATTATTCCCTCAAGTGGACGCCAACTTTAGTTGATGCTATAATAACACTAAGTATAAACCTTTTTAATGAGAATTTCCTCCAAAGGCGTCCAACCATAAGTTATAAAATTGAACTGCATTTTGGCACCTCATTATGAAGGTAAAATATTTCGCCAAATAGACTTAGGATAAAAATATTATTTCTCCTCTCCAAATCGTCCAAGTCTAAATAAAATAAATATAAGGCTTAACCATTAAAATATACCTTCAATTACTGACAACTGCCAATGTTGAACTGAGGCCAAAGTACTGAACTGCATTGCTAAAAATAGCCATTTGAGTTGGAACACAAGAACTTGCCAAAAATAGAAATGAATCTCTGGATCATTATGCCAAGCTGGACTGCCATAAATAGCCTGTGCTACACTTGCTCAACCCAAAACCCTAAAAATAGTACTTACTAAAAATAGTGTCTCCAAACTCCATTAGGGCACAAACCAAGAAGCAATTGTCACTTACTAAAAATAACATACTGTTAAAAATAGTAAGTGTGTCCAAATGCAATTTAACCACATATTGAGCAGCCGTCACAACTTACTAAAAATAGTAAGTCCGAAAAAGTCTTCAAATTTGTTTGCATGTCACACCATCACGGAGCTCTCAGAAAACCCAGAAAAACCCAGAGAAATAAGTTGCCTTTGCCTCCACTTACTAAAAATAGTAAGTTTGCCAAACTTCACTGCTTGCTATGCATGTACCATCATTGCGAAGCTTTTTGAAAACCCAGAAGGAATCCAAAATCAAAACTGTAAAAATCCAACACGCAAGCCACTAGAATTGCCAAAACATGCTCCTAGAAAATAGGAAACCCTAATTCTGCCTTTGACTGACCAACGGGTCTCGGAATTGGCCAATAGTCCTCAAAACAAACTAGAGTGGAAAAGGGGACATTACACGGATTCACCTATATTGGTGATTTTGGATAGTAGATTTGATTATCCCATTGATCAAACGCACAAGGATAGTGGAATTAGTTTGAAAATCATATTCTGATTTTAAAAAGCATTTTCAGATCAAAATATGTGTATAATCAACCATACATCTGCATATAAAAGATGGAATGAGATCTCCAAACTTGTGACTCAAACCTTGGAGCACTTCAAAATGAGAAATGGAAATGAAAGATAGAATCACCATCTCATCATTGTCTTGAGGATTTGCCAAATTGTAGGTTCGTGAAACCTATCCATGTATGATTAATGCTATCTTTGTTTGTTTTGTAGGTGACAAGAAGAGGAGTATAATACATTCAAAAGGCTTTCATTGCATCGTGGCGACATGAAGAAATTGGTTGTTCAAGACAGGCTTGAAGACCTTCAAGTCAAGATATCAAGATCTACACGAGGAAGCCAAAACCTTGGAGCATGAAGGAAAGATAACTTACATGATGAAAGAATGTTTTACAATCTTGAATTCCCTTCGAGAATCCAAGAATCGAAGCCATTACATTGAGGAGTCTAATCCCACCAAGTGTATCATGAGCAAGGAAGATCAATCAAAGTCATCACACAGTCTACATAAAAAATGATCAAAGAAGCAGATAGTTTTAGAAGAGTTAATCAAGTTCACTTCTCATCATCATCGCATCAAGCTTTGAGTAAGTGACTAATGTTGAGTATCAAGAGATATTGTAATACTTATTCATAATGATGAATGAAGTCTACAAACAAGTCGAGTCATCATCCCAGTCATCACTCCACAAATCAAACAGTTCCAATGAATCAAGCTCATCCATGGGGGCACAGACTTCAATGTACCTACCCCCACTATCTATTGGTCAACTATTCTAAAGAGGACATGTGTCCAAAATTCCAGATGTTTTAATTAATTCATTGGCTAAGAAGAGTTTGTTGTAACAAACCCTAACTAGGGTTTTCATTGTAAAATCTTGGCCATTGATGAAGATTCAATCCAGGCCATTCATTGTAAAATGAGCTCTCTATATAAAGTTCAAGCTCTTCATTTGTAAAGGTTAATAGTAATAGAAGAGTTAGTAGCTCAAGAATAGTTTAGTAGAAGTTAGAAGTTAGATTAGATTAGGAGGCAAAGATTGTTGCCAAATCTTGTTGTAAAGAGCAATTGATTTCATTGAAGCTATGGTGAATTTGGTTTGTTACTTCAACAACTTGCATGGTCTTTACTTTTCAATTTGCTTTCATGATAATTAGATTGAATGGAGGAATTTGTTGAGTGCATTTGTGTGGAATCCATTTAGTCCATACCACTAGCCTCTTGTTGATTGTAAGTGCGCCTTGTGTGGTCAACTGGAGTGATATGAGCTTAACCTCAAATTGTTATACGTCCATTGTGTATGCATTAACTTGAATGGTAATGATTTGAACATCTCCGAATTGCACCTTAGAAGATTGCACTGAGCTTGTGTCAAATCGTTCAATTTGATGGTGAGACCTTGCTCGGTAGGATTCCATCTAATCATTCACCTACTTTCTTGCATTTTAAGTCTTAGGATTAGAATAGGCTTCCTCAACCCTTCATCTTTTGCCCTTTTTCAACTCTAGCTAGTTTGGGATAAAAAGCATCACAAAATCGCAACATCAGATTATCTAAGTTCCAGCAATTCAAGCATTCAACAATTCAACGTAAGTCCCTTTGTGATCCGAGCATAATCACATCAAACCATTGAGCTTATCCACATGTCGTGACCTGACATATCAGGACCTTGGAGTTATCTTAGATTCTCAAGTGATCCTTAAGCTAATCTTCAACATTTGAGTAACTTTGTTCAAGAGAGGATAAGATACTTTTGGGTAATTTATTTTGTGTTTGCATGTGCATGAAAAACACATCAACAGGTGCCTGCTTTCTTTTATGGTGGAGGCTTTGAAGTTTATGCTACTAATACCAAGTTATGAAAATTGACAAAGTTAGTACTTGGTGGAACTTTCTCTAGTTGATGGCGAGGGGAGAATTATGCTGCTTATGCCAAAATTTCACTTTTTGACAATGATGCCAAGTTGTGAAACTTGACAAAGTTGGTGCTAGGTGAAACTTTTGCGACTTGATGCCAAATAGTTAAACCCGTGGACGTTTTTGCTATCAATCCAAAATGGATGAAATTGGCAAAGTTGGCACTCGGTGGAACTTTCTCCACTTGATGCCAAGAATTGGAACTTGTGGATGTTTTGCCATCAACACCAATTTTTGAATGATTAAATCACAACTTTGAATTCCTTTAAATTTATTCCATTCATCATTTTTGAATCCAATCTTTGATAAAAATTGTATTTCTTATTGCCTTTTACCTTTCAAATTCCATTTTCTCATGATGAAGCTTAAAACTGCATTGATAACCATTTGCCTTTAATATCTACCACGTTTTGTTGGAAAACAACTTTCTAAACATAGAAAGTTTTATTTTTGTGGTTCTTTCTTTAATTGGGAACACAATGAAGAGTGGAAAATAAAAGCAACTTTTTCTAAAAATAGAAACTTTGATCTTTACTTTTAATTAAGATTGTTTGTCTTTTTTAATGTGTTGTAGAAGATTTGCCTTAGCCTCAATCCTTCCTAACTGTGTTTGGTATTGGCCACCATAGTCTTTCTTTCACCTTCACTCTTTCTTTCTTTTGCTTACATTTGTGTCTCCTTCAAAGTTGAAAACTTGATAATCTTACTAATGAGTAACCACCATACATGATTAGTGGATAGAGATAGACCAACACCTAAGTATTTGGCTATTTTTATAGGAAAACTAACATAACCAACATTGATTTGATAGAAATGACTTGACATTTTGCTACAGATATGATTGATATTGAAGTTACTTTTAGGCGTAGCAATTTTGGCTACCAATAGCAGCTCTTTCTAGGGATCCCCTAACATATTGGGGTTATAGGAGAATGTCAAAATTTTTAGTGAATTAATTTTTTTAACGCTATTATCCATTTGGCGATAAGTCAAGCCAGACTTAGATTGAGGCAAACATTAAAAAAAAGCACTTAAATCGAAACATATAAGAAAACACATTATTGGAAAATGAGAACATTATGACATCACAAATATATAGAAAGGACAATATAACCTACCTACCTACCTGTGGAGAGAAGGAAACACATGACTAAGTGAAAGTATTAACAAGTTAGGAAAAATAACATCCCTTCCATTTAACTTAAGGTTCTAATCGTACCAACTCATATTTTGAAAACTTTTGCAAATTTCTTGTGAAGATCTTAAGTTTAGGTGCATAGGAATGGTCATGTAATGAAAATTTCAGCATAGATTAATTGATGAGCATTTGTTCTAGATGATCCTTTTCCATATTGAAAAATCTCTTGAGCTTGTGAAGATGTTGCACCTTGTGTTCAAGGTATTTGAGCAAATCTTGCAATGGTAACACACCTTGATCTAACAATGACCTTTACAAATTTGATTTGATCTTTATTGCCTATCTTTTCTACATAACCCTAAACTTAGTCAAACTATCATGCTTTGAGAAGGCTTAAAGTTGTTAAAAGAAAATTTCATTGTCGATTCTTGATTTACTGAATCTACCATTGGTATTAGTGGGGCACCTTGTGGTGGGAACATTTCTTGATCATCAATGTCATTGGAGCCTTCATTTGACAACTCATCCAAGCCTAAATTTGAGAGATGGTCAAGGTTTAAATCTTCAACCATGAAGTTATTATCAAAGTATACCTAGTAAAAAATATTAACTATTAGTATTTCACTTTACAATCCATCATTCCATAGTATTGGTGTAATGTCCCCCTTTTGAGGATGTTCCTAAATCTTGCCCTAGAATCACAAGTTCAATTAAAATAAGAAATATAACTCATTAAGATACAACTCACCAATTTACAATTTCCTTTCCAACATAAACTTTGGTTTAAACCCTATGAAATGTTAGTCAACATTTGAAATATAATTCATAAGACCACTTATTTCCGTAGGGGTTACAAATCCAATAATATATGAATGCATATATAATAATCACATTAATAATCAAATAGATATCTAAGTTAAATAACATCACTCATTGGGATCTAATCTATAGATGTATATCCAATAATCAACCATTGTAGAGAATTGAGAGGAAAGCACGATTGAGCGCTCGAAACCATTTGCCACAACTAAGCCCAAGGGTGTGGAGCATCCAACCAAGACAACTCGACCCCTTGGCCCACAAGTGACAAGAACATCCAACCAAGACAATTCCATCCAACTTGGGCTGGTTTACTTAGAGGGGGGGGACAAATATTTGCTCTCCCAATCATGTCTCCACAATAGGGCGCCCAAAACGTTCGCCATAGCTAAGCTTAGGGGCATGGAGCATCCAACCAAGACAACTCGACCCATTGACCCACAAACGGCAGGAACTCTCATCCATCCAACTTGGGGTGGTCTACTTAGAAGGTGAACCTGTATCTACTCTCCCTATTGAGGTTCCTCTCTAATCCTTATATGATTGCTTGTTCTTGATATATCATTGTTTCTGCTCCATACATCTGTATGTGTATGTATGGTACCTTTCTTGTTAATTCTTAGGGTGCAAATTATATCTATTAGAATGCTTGACACTTATATGCCTTTTGTGGGCTTAAATTAACCCCAAGCTACTTTTTCCTTGTCAAAACATGCCTTTGAAGGTGTAATGACCATTTGCTTAGCTTTACACCTCATTGCTTTTTCTTATACCCTAGCTGATGTGTCCACCTTGCTTAACATGCTTGAAAACGTCCACTAGTGCATCTTGCATAAGTGACAACTAGAATTGATGGTGACAACATTGGGAAGAAGTAGGAACAGCGATTTAGAAACCACTTACAAGTGACAAATGATAAGTTTTATACATAATTTTATTTGTATGGGTACAACAAAGTAATTTTTTAAAGGGCTTCTATGGATACACCTAACCTTTTCAAGAGGCTTTTGGCCCCACAAACATTCAGTGGATTAGAATGTTTAATTTTTAAACCATGGTAAGAAGCTCCTACACTCAACAAATTTAGTCCTAAAACTAGGTAGCTTAGAACACAAAAGTTTCAATTAAAGCAACAATATTTGAATATGGTAACCTACAAATTCATATTTCTAAAATGTGATTGATGAATTCAAAATAGTAAACTCTCAAACCTGCAATTGTCTTCTCATTAAATTTGAAAAAAAATAGTGTACATTGCACTAGAACAAATTTTTAGAAAGGAGACTTTATATGCATCACAATTAAAATTAGAATGTATGCCTTTGAAATGGACAAGTGCAATAAGAATCTCAGGGAAACTGGATGAGGTGTCAAGTAAAGCTCCAAGTTAGGCTTACAATTGTCTCTCATGAGTGACAGTATGACTGATCAATCAACTAGTGTGACTAATATATAAAAATAGATTGACAAATAATAACTACTAGTCATATTAGAATTAGCTCAAGTTTCAAATAGTTTTGGGAGCTAATTTCAAAGAAGAATTTCGACATAGTTTCATCCTGTCTGTATTAATCTCACAGTTATGTAGAGGTTTGGATTGCTATTGTCACTGTTGTGCCAGCATTGCGGGAACACTAGCCAACCGACTCAAGATAAATATTCTAATGGTCCCCCTTTGTGAGGAAAGTTAAAAAATCCAAGTCTCTCACTCAATATCTCAAACTTCCCCTTAGCTAGGGGCTTCATTAACATATTTGCAACCTGTGAATTTGAGGGAACATACTCTACTGCTCCTGTCTCATTTTGAAATTTTTCCTCAAGGAAGCAATACAAGATTTCTATATAGTTAGAGTGATTGTGGAACACTGATTATTAGAGAGCTGAATGCAACTTTGATTGTCAGAGCACACAACAGTGGGCTCCAATGTCTGTTTGGTTACTTCTACTATCAACTTGTGAAACCAACAACTAGTAGAAGAGGCTGCCATTTACTCTGCTTGCATTAAACTCAATGTCATTGCTGCTGCTTAATGTTAAATTGGCATATTGTATGGGTACCTAACCCCAAGCTAGAACGAAATCTTGAAGCACTCTTCCTAGCAATGGTATCACTTGCCCATTGTAAATCCACAAAGCCATACAACACAACTCTCCATCTCATGCGCCCTGAGTAAATAGGGGCCTATAATCCATCATTTGACACTTATTTAGAGTCTCTACCGTGCACTTCCCTTGACCAAGGAAGACCCCACCTATACCTTGCCACACTTGAAGACCTTGAAAATAGTGCATAAGGCTTGTGTTGTTATCAAATTCGGAAGCCAATACCCTTTTGCAATATGCAATGTAATTCTCATTGCTACTTGTAATGACTAAGCCATCTACATAGAAGGCGAAAACTAAAATATTTGATTTTTCAAGCACATAGTAAAGATTATTTTTGCAACAATTTTGATGAAGCCCAAATCATTGCTTTAGCCTGCACAAGGCTTTCCTCAACTTGCATGTATGGGTATCTTTCTCATGCACCTCAAACCCCCTATGCTGATTGATAGTCACTCCTTCCTCTATTTTGCCATTCAGAAAGGTTGCCTTTTCATCCATTTGAATCAAAAGATCAATTGAAATACGATTAAAGAGACATATTTCCTTTTGATAGAAGTATGTCCCACAACTAAAGCGGGGTTCTTCTTGTAGTAAACTCCTCTCTAGGAGAATCTTTGTGCAATGAATTTGGCCTTGTAATTCCCTACATTCCTATCCATTGCATGCTTCACCATGTGCAACCTCATGGAATCAGCCACCGACTTCCCTTCTAGTCTTGGCACAATCTCCCAAACATTCTTTTGCATAATATAGTGATACTTATTTGCCATGGCATCATGCGACAGCTGCTCTGAATTTGCATCCTCAAAATTGGAAGGCTTTGCATCAAGAATGGCATACAACAATGCAACATAACTCAAAGATTGTTTTTTTGTAATTTCAAAATCAAGTTTGTCAATGGCCTATTCCACTTCTCAGTCATTTTGGGATAACTGAAACACCTACATGATGATCTGAGTACATTCCAGGTTCTCTTCAACTAGTTTCTACTCCTCAACCTACATCTAGGCCTAAAAATAAACCTAATCATAGTGCATATTGGTGGATCTTATGACTTTGTTGAATCACCTACTCCAAGAACAAAATTCATATTTTGAGTTCTGGTCACCTCAAGGTCTAGTTTTGGCTGCTCCCACTGTGTCTTTTAGTAGGAAGACCTAACAATTTTCAGTGGGATTTTACATGCAAAACTGACTTTTTGCCACTCAAACACTTATTTATTTCACTTCACCAATATTAGTGTTTTTTGGTTTTCCTAAAATGTATGCTAGTGCTTTGCTTTGTGCTCATCTCATTTTTCTGGCATCAAGAATGATTATTCTCTGGATGTTGGGTGTACATGATGTTTGCTTTTGAATTAAGGTCTTTACAAACATTAACATTAAATAATAAATTCCCACTGATTTATTACATTCTAGACAATGATGGATGCATATTTTCATGAAATAGGGGGCATGAGTGCACCATTAGAAGTTAGACATGTCCTCGAACTTACAAAAGAACTCGGGAAGTTAAAAGGGTATATATTTAATAGCTGAAAGTGTCTTACCTTGACTAATGATATTACAAGATGGCATCCTAAATATTATTTCTTATTTATATTCAGGTGGGTTCCAATTAAAGGCAATGATTGGTATTGGATACGACACCACATCAAAGTTGGTATGCATGTTCAAGTTGAAGTAGTGGTAAGAATACTTCTGCTAGCTAATTTTATTTGGAAAATAATTTTCATCTCCTTTGAACTGTTAACCTAGAGGAATAAATTTGCTGTATCATTTTTGGTTTTCTTGTTCAATGTGTGTTTCATTATGCTTGAATGTTGATCCCATCCAGAAGTCAAAGGAAAAAAAACCCGTTGTGGTGGTATAACATGGTAAGAGGATTACACCATAGTGTTGAACTTGAGACTTGATATAGCAGAAAGTTGGCAAGCTGATAATTTACTTTGAATTGAAATTGGTGACAAATTCAGTTACAACATGGCAAAACTTGGAGATTTGAAAAAAAAAATAGTGTATTTTAGGGGGGAGAATACCCATTAAGATGCATTCCATATCAAATGAATTTAAAAAACATAAAGTAATCCATTATATCAACCAGACGTGTAAATAAAAAAGTAAATGATGCACCATTGAAATATATAATTACTAATGTAAAATTTTTAAATTATAAAACTAGATTTCCTAAATATACATTGTCTGGTTATTATTTGTCAATAGACAAATTGTTCTTGTGTTGCTCACCCGATTTTTCACTTAAGAACTATTAATGTTTTCTTTTAGTTATTATACTTCAATTAATTTATGTCACTTAAATCTCATATTTATTTAATTCTATGTATCTAAGTAGGGCCTAAATATTAAAGTTAACTTATGGCAGTTGCAATATTCCCATACTATTGACCCGGAGCCCAATTTTGTGAAGTCTCTAAAGAGACAAAATTGCACAATTTATCCGATTTGTCTACGATTTATATTCAACAATCAACAAGGTATCGGTAGAGATTAGACCATGGATAACAGGTGACGTGGATGAGTTATATGAAAGAATAGTATATCAGCAACATAATACGATAAGTATAAGCTCCAAACCGTACAGAAGGGAGATCGATACAACTAGATACTATGCCAATATGATTAATGAAGACGTTGACCTCATTGCAAGAGGTAGTAGTCTAAACAGAGGTGACTTATGTCGATATCCATGAGGCATTTCAGCCGAGTATTCTCCTCTCCAAGCACACTTATCACCATGTTAGGGATGGATAAACGACATAAGCATACACATATTAATCAAAGAAGACCATGGATGCATCAATGACCATGATGATTAATCGGATGGAATCTACGAAACACCATAACCTTTGTAAGGAAGCAATTAGAATTAGGAATCGATAAGGAGATTGAGAATATTAATACCTAACGATGCGATGGTAAATATAAGATAACAATAGTGAACCGATCAATAACAAAGCCATATGATGATCTCATTACAATTGAGTAATTAGTGCCAAATTAGCAACTATTGATATTAATCATTCTAAGAATTAGTCAAACAAAAACTAATATTTGTAGCATTGTAAATTGTCACCAGTCCAATTTACACCTCATGTTTGTGCTTCCACTTTAGCATGTTCTATCCCCATCCCCTCTCTAGGTCCAATTTGTGCTTATCACCCAACTTTGATGTCATGTACAACTTGTTGTGGGTCCCACAAAGTGGTACCCACCTCCCTAGCACCTTACTTTGGTCTCCTTTGTAGTGGGACTAGGGCATGGTACGTTGTGGTCTGGACCATGGTGCCCTAAAATGCCATATTCCCCCTCAAAGGGGCCCAAATTTGAAATAGGGTGGGTGTTGTATTTCCCCAGCGGGTATTCATCCCTCTGGCTATACATGACCATTGGAGGTTGGCCTAATCGGTAATTTACCTAGAAACCCCTATATAAAGACATTTTATCTACCTATTTTCATCTAAGAAATCTAAGTCTCCATTCCTAACATTCGTGCATCCATGAAGCATTCATCATCAAGCATTTTGAGAGATCTTCAAGGCTGCATATTAATCTCTCAACCATTGCGGAGAAAAGACATGCCAATTTTTATGCAAGCATGTGTGTGTGATTAGGGTTTTGTGTTTATCATGCCATTTCATACAACATTTGTGATTACATTCAAAGAGCAAAGCATCATCATCAACAATTGCAGATCTAAGGTATATCTATTTAGCATTTATTTCAGCATTTGCATTATTTCATTCAAGGTTAATTCCTAAACCAAGGTTTGACTTAGGCAAACCCCTATTCCCATCAATTTTCCCTTTTTTTCTATGTGCAGGAAATAGGTATAGAGTTGCATTCGGGAGGGTTGACAAAATTCATAGAGACGAATAGGTTCAACTTTTGACAGTGAGAAATTTGGAGGACCATGGCGAATTGATACTACCTAGTTTTGAAAAATCAGGCTGAACTTCTAGAAACAAATCTGAAACATATTCTTTTGCCCAGATCTAGGTTGGTGGCTCCGTGCGACATTTGTAGCTCACTGTTTCTGATAGATCGCTTCCGTAATCACGTATTTTGCCCCAATCTTCTACAATCCAATTCAATTCAATTTAAGGAGGAGAAAGCTTTATCAAAAGGAACTTGGAATTCGATCAGAATCTTGGTCTTGCAAGGCTAGATCTATTAGATTCCTCTCCTCCCTAATGTAATGGTTAATAAGGTCATTTAGTGGTTTTATTATCTTAATTGAACCCTAATTCTAATTTTCCATCATTACAACATCAATTACAATAACTATTAAGACCAACATGTCAATTTCATGAAGAGGCACAATATTGATGACAATCAATCATTAATAATCATTGACAGTGATTAGAAGTTAGAGGAAAGTGCAATTAACAAAAGATATGATTAGGAGATTGATAACATTATAAATTAAGAATAAATGCACGTTGATTATGAGGAGATACGATCTCTTGTGAAGAGATGAAAATCAAAGAACATAACCTTTCAAATTAAGGGGGAATGGTTAAGGTGGCAAACAAACAGGGCACTATGCAAGGATTTTAGTTTACAAGAAGTACAATTACTAAAAGAGAAGTAGATTATTTTGAATAAGTGTGGCCCTTCATGTGTGAAGAGATGTGTCCTACCAATGAGAAGATATATATATACATATATAGTGGTGTGAATGGAGAGATGGAAGGTGTGAAGAATTTACTTTAATTAATTACTTAGACCAAGTGAAACACTTTGTTGAGCCATAAACTTTATATGTCATGGATGCATGATTCTAAAGAGATTATTAATCTGAAAGAGCATTAGATGGACATTGCATAAGCAAAGGAATACACACACACACACACACACACATGTATATATATGTATACATATATATACACATATATACACATATATACACATATATATGTATACAAACTTCAGATCTGTATAATATCCCCTTTAATTTTTTTGGTTTTTAAACACAACAAATACTACAAAGCACTCGTTAAAGTTAGGAAAGATAATCTCAATACTGCTGAAAGTAACCCTCCACTTTTTGATTACCGAGAGCCCAACCTGGGAGGGTGATAGCATACAGTGCTGAGGGGATCGTTAGGTGCTTGATATCTGAAATTGATTACAATATGGGCAGCAAGCCAGCCCCTTCCACTTTTCAGCGGGATGAAGATCAAGAACTTGGCGGTAAACCAGCCAAGGGAACAAAGAGCATAACCAGAACCAAATCACTCTACCGCTTATGCAGCGGGATGACTTATACATAAAAACTATCATTCAATCACATATTTCAGCGGGAGGACAATATCACTCAACCACTTTCTCAGTGGGAGGACAAAGCTGAATTACAAAACATGAAGGCAGCTTAAGCCATCCTCTTCCACTTGTTCAGTGGGAAATACCATATAATGCAACTAGAATGATTGATCAGTTCTACTGAAACAATCTTACAAAGACAGAGATGCGAGAGAAGATAGAGTTAAGTACATATCTCAAGTATTCAATATCAAATTCACACAACAAAATCACTACTTGCTGTTTTGAAATCAGAGTCAATAATACATAGAACCAACCACACCCAAATCCACTAAAATGCTCGTAACTTTCCCAAAACTGAATGAAATCACATCAAACCAAATGCAAATGAATAGCATAACTTAGGCGATCAGTTCAATACTTTAAAACAACAACTTGAGAGCCACAAGAGCGATGCATGCAACCCAATGAAAATCTGGAAATGGCGCTATAGCTGAATACTTCGATTTGCAACCATAAATTAGAGAGTTCACCAAATGCCACGCCAATGTAGAAGTACGATTGTCTCTCCAATACTCTTCTAATGAGCCTTCACCTAGAACGATGCACCCAACACGCAGAAAGCTACGAACAAAACACACTTCCAGCCAACATGCACCAGCAACTCCAAAAAATGCAGCAGCACACAACTCTTCAAAAACACACCCAATGCAATCCCAAGTAACACCAAGTAGTTCACAAATTCGAACCACAGCTAGGAGTGATGTCTCACACTTGAAATTGGAAAGAAAGATCTAGGAGGTTTTCACCCTCGAAGAAGTCTGGAGTCATTCTGACAGCATAACGATATATTTTCTCTGCATACCAAATGAGAAGCCAAGCACCTGTATTTATAGATTTTTTCCTTTGAAATTCAAATGCAAATGGTGCCCAAAACCATTGAAATTCAATTTCATTTCATGTCATAGCCTCCCGTAGACATGGCGTTAGTTTTCCCAAACTCCCTAGGCAAAGTTCGAACTTTTTCCTAGGTGACAACTTTGCAATATAAAATAATATAAACATGAAATATTTCATCTTTCTCAATGCCACCTTTTTAATGCCATTGACTTAGGAAAATAACAATATTGCTGGTAGATAGATATTTTTTCCTAAGTTGCCCATAACACAATTAATCAGTAATAAAAAATAATTAAATATCAAACCTTAGGATAAAGAATTAATATTTAACTAAATAACTTATAACTCCAAACTGATTAATACCAAAATCAAGGATGAAGTTGTGCAATGAAGACCACTGAACTGTGCTGAGTCAGGACTTTGTCCAAGACTGCTAAAAATAGAAATGCTCAACACAGCCACTTACTAAAAATAGTAAGTCAAGAAATACTGCTCCGAAAAACATAATCTTCGCACCTAGAGAAAGAGCTTGGAAAGCTCAGTAGAACTGCATCATCCAAAGACCAGAGAAACGGGACTCGCCCGGACTCGCCCAGACTCGGCGAGTCCGAGTACGAGTCATGCTCGGCGAGTCCGAGTACGAGTCATGCTCGGCGAGTCCTAGGGACTCGAACTCGGACTCGTCCGAGTCTGGGGAGTAAACTCGCCAGACTCGCCGAGTTGGCGAGTTTGGCTCAAAATCGCTAGACTCGGCAAGTCCTGAGCCCCAGACTCGGCTACTGGTTGGGTTAATAAAATGACAAAAAAAAAACATTTTAAAAAGTTTTTTTTAAAAGTAATAAGTTTTTTTGGAAGGGTCAAGAGCGAAATTTGACATTTTGGTCTCTCCGTTAGGATTATTTTATGGAATATAACATTTAAGTATAAGTGACATTTCCTTATATCTTTCTTCTTTCTTATACTTTAAGTTATATTCCATATATACTGTCAGGATGTTTGAGAGTGGTTTTGGGCCTCCAGGAGTTATATTGCAAAATCTAGTTTTTGGAGGATTCTTCAGTTTTCCAGACTTAGTCAAATTTTAGGATCAGGACATTCCAGACTTAGCCAAATTTCAGGGCATTTGAAGATCAGGTTGACATTCCAGACTTTATCACTCACCAACTTGACCTAGCTCGGACCTTCAAGAATGATACTCACTCACCAAGCAAGACCCAATTAGCAACAAGAGCAAAACCAGGCCCTAAGGAAGACTCTCAAAGAAACCCTAATTCTGACTTGTAATAAGTTTTTTTGGCCTTGCGGGGCGCTGCCCCTCGACCTCACCCTGTATCGCGACAGGGAGCGCACAAGGGGCGCTGCCCCTTGACCCCACCTTGGGGGTGCTGCCCCCAAACCCCCGTCGAAAAATATGGGGGGAAACTGCGTCGATAGAAGTAGAGAAAATTTAACCTCCGAGTCTGACATTGATTGGATCGACCAGGTAGATATAGAGGTTGAGACTGTAGCCATGGCAGAGGAGGAGTGGAGAGCACGAGCACAGACAAGAGATTCAGAGGCAGATAGTGACGCGAATGTTCCTGATGTTGGTGAGCATGGCATGGTGTCACGGGGAGTGACTATGGCAGTCGAATCATCCAGGACCTACCTTAGACGCCTTCGCAGGGGGTCGGGGCCGGAGGGTGCAAGCTCCTCTGAGCCATAGACTTGTAGTTGTATTTACCTTTGGTATTTGTATGAAACATTTGATGATGATAATATGATGACATGGATTTTTTATTCCATGAGTTTTGTAATATTGTATACATTTGACAATATTTATATATCTATGTTTGTTATTTTCTTCAGCTACAATTTGCGTTTATGCTTATGTGATTGATGTATACTTGTGTATGTAATCAAATGAGCCGAGTTTGATGATGTTAGTGTCTTTAAGGTGTATTCAATAAAGGGTGTCTGAAACAAGTTTTAAATATTTAAAAATCTCTAAATTTCTTGAGTTTTTCACTATCCTGAGTCCAGCCGAGTCTGGAGCCGAGTTTGACTCCGAGTCCGAGTCGGCCTTGTCGAGTTCGAGCCGAGTTCGAGTCCCATTTCTTTGATCCAAACAACCAAATCCTAACTTACTAAAAATAGTAAGTTCTGACTTCACCAAAGAATCAAATACATGTTATGCCACCTTGGAGTTCATGGAAAACCCTGAAGGAAACCATAAGCAGAATTGAAGAATTCCCTCTTGATAAACCCTAAAAAGCTCGTGCAGAACTCCACAAAAGTTGGAAACCCTAATTCTACTTTCCAAATAGCCTACAGGTCTCCGGAACTGGCCAATGGACCACTGAATGCACATCACTGAGAAGGGGACATTTCAATCTGCTTTAGTATCAAGCTAGCAATTGAATCATAATTGGATGTTGCAATCATCTTACTATCAAACTGGTATAATGCCATATTCAAACAACATCATATAGCGATATTAATTGCCACTCATCCATTGTAATCACCTCCTAGAACCATAATTGCAGTCTTCAAATAGTAGAGCAATACCATATCAAGCACTTGTTTACACCAACATTTTGATAAAATCAGATCCGATCCATATATCTACAAATCGATATCTATCTATAGTTGCAAACTGATATCTATTACCTTATTGTTGATGTGTGTTTTATTCACATGCAAGCATCAGAATAAAATACCAAAGTACTTTACCCTCTCTTGAAGAAAATCACCTCAGATGCTAAGGACAAGATCAACTAAAATGATTCCAAGGTTTCTATAGTCAGGTCTTGACGAGTGGGTAACTCAATGGTCGATGTGAATTGCTGTTTTCACTTGGGGACTTATACAATTGTTTGAATCAATTCTGCTTATCATGAGTATGGAATGGCTGTGACTTAGGATTTGGCAATGAAGCTCTTGAAACTATTCTAACAAGAATTTCTAAAAAAATGGCAAAAGCAAATAGGGTTAGGAAATCTATTCTAAGCCTAGAATGCAAGAAGTGGTGAACAAATCCAGTGGAATCAACTAGGCAAGGTCTCACCATCAAGTCGAACAGATCTTGACACAAGCTTAGTGCAATCATCTAAGGTATATCTCAAAGATATTCATATTACTACCATCAAACGTTGATACCATCCAAGTTGGCATAACAATGGACGCGTAATAATTGAAGTTAGGCTTGCATAAATTTCCAGTTGACCACACATGCCGCACTTACAATCAGCAAGAGGCTAGTGGTATGAAACAATAGATTCCACACAAATACATTCAACAAACTCTTTCATTCAATCTAACAAACTTGAAAGCAAATTCAAATCTAACTTGGAGGAATTGAGAACCTCGAATGCAAGACAACACTTAAACAAAAATCACCATCAAGTCAAACAATGATTTATATTCAAATCTGCAACATCTACCAACAATTCTCAAAAATCTCTCCCTTACAAATGAGAGGCAATGAGGTATATATAGAGTCTCATACAAAATGGATGGCCAAGATTAAATCAAAATCAAGGGCCAAGATTATGCCAATAAAGCCCTAGAGTTGCCCTAATTAGGGTTTACATAAAAAATAGAGCCACCAACATATGGCCCAATAGAAAGACACTTAGTCATCAAATAGGGAATCTTCTAGAAGATTTTGCCCTGCTTCTCTTTCTCTCGCAACATATTCTAAAAATCTAGCTAATACAAAATCTAATTCCTCCATGGAAATACTGGGTAAGGTATCCTGCTGTAGATCAATCACATCCAACGCATCCGAGCAAGCATCCAAGGTGTTCTCCCAATTTGGCATGGGCTTCTGCGAATTGTGGACATGAATCAACAAAGACACTAAGTCATCCATCTGACTTCTTCAAAGAGTCCAACTGATTGAAGTACATGAACTTCATATTGTCTCTCAATTCTGCTAAGTGTAAACCACTGGCTTCACTGACATCAACTCCCAATAATTCCTCAATTGAGGCAAGGATCTTCGACTGAATATCATGAATTGATCCTTCCATCTCTATACAATTCTTTTGTGCGCTCTCATAAGTTGATTTCTTCATGGCTAGTGAACAATACCAGCCATGGAAATTGTATCTGTCACCATTATGCACAATATTCTCCCTGATCTATGTGGACGTAGGAATTTTCTTCGAAGCTCTGAGGCGTGGAACAATCTTCTCTTGAATAGGTTGGAATTCCTCCCAAACTCCCTCTAGATACTGTATCCTGAACATGAGTGCCGTTGTCTTGTCAAAAGCCTGGACAAAATGAGTAAGGAAATCATCCGTCTGTCTCTTAGTATCTTCAATCCATTTCTCCACTTCCGAGAGTGCATCTCTTGCTACATCATAATGTGTATGTAGTCCACGATCAACTGCAATAGGGGAAATAAGGGTAGCATTCTCACGCCTTATCCCTGCAATGTACTCTCTAAGCCTGATATTTTCTTCTTCATACTTCTCTTTCTTCTCTATCTTCCTGTCTAATCTCGCACTGATTACCTTGAGAGTATCACCAACTTCCTAGAATTCCTTCTCTTTTGAGTACGACCAAGGGCAACTGAAGTAATCTGGAAATCCATGGGAGTAGCAACATCCTTCGTCACATTTCCAATAGGAACAACCACTTGCGTAATCCGCATTCCTGTTTCATCTCTAGCTATATGTGACAAAATCTCAGCTTTCTTTGGCTCTTTTTCTTCGTTGCTCCTAGTTAAGTAGTCATCAATGTCATCAATAGGCTACGCCTCTACCATCTTTTTACTTTTATTCATACTCTTCATCAGCCAATCGGGAATAGCAGCCATCTCCATACCATCATCGAGACACATCTCTTGATCGAGCTCTCTCAATGCCGAGATAACATCGTCATCATCATCATGATTATCCTTAGTCAAATCATATACATTCTTCCCCAAATTAACCTCCAAAAGGATAGTAGGGGATCCCCACTGATCATCATCAACATTAGGTGGAGCAGATGTAACTGTGGCACATATATCGTGAACATTCTCTGGTAATATCACTGTGTTGGAACATTATTCAATCTCTCTGTTCTGTTCTGATATTTCAACTTCCTTGATTTATGAGACATTGAGGGGAGGTGAAGGAATGATAGGTGAAGGAATGATAATCTTTTGCTTCTTCTTCTTAACCTCCTCAATCTTCTTCCCTCTAGCCTTGACTTCTCCCAGTGTGTTCTTCCTTCGCTTGGGAGCTTGACTTTCCTCATCCGCATGAATCTTGATGTTGTTGATAGTTCTTTGATCATCTTTGGAAGATGATTCCTCCTGTTTCATCTTTTCATATGTGAAGATAACAATCATGTAAACTAACTTGTTCATCTGACTGTCCACCCATCCTCGGGAGAAACCCAAGACCTCTCTCATCATTACATTCAAATCTGTCACTTCTTGTTTTGACCAATTAGGCAATAGAATAGCCTTCTTCATTTCATTCTCATACTGTGGATGTGTATGATCCTTGTTATCTAATATTTGATCAGGAATGAGGAAAAGTCCACACTTTTTCATGAAATCCACAAATATTCTGGACCACATTCTTCTATTCACTGCTTGCTCGTCCATCAGGTTGGCCTAATAATCTTCTATGTCCACTTTGTGTATGAACTTATCTCCCCTGATCCTTCCAACTTTCTTATTTGGATCAAATCTTTCTCTTCTTTAGAATGTCGCAAGGCGATAAAATGCAAGTTCTTCAATCACTGTGCTAGCTGCTACGACGGAATGGCAAACCTCCAATTTCTTCCCTACCGAAATAGGAAATGTCATCCCCGTTCTGTGTTTGTCCTTCTAGATAGAATCAAATTCCAGAAGCTGTCTCACCACCTCAAGTAATATCATTCTGTCTGTTGGATACCTAGGAAGCCTGTAAGGTTCGGATTGAAATCCATGAATTCTTAGGTATGTGAAAGTGGGAAACTGAATATACCACGATCCATGTTTCTCTATCAACTCTGTTGCCTCCTTGGACAACCTTTTGAGGATTCCGCCTTGCAACATCCATGTTTTGTACATAGTGAATGCATCATTCACTCTCTTATAATCTTCAATTTGATACATGTTCAGCTGTGGATAACATTCATAACTTCTGGACTGTCCATGTCCATACCCTGTTGTGGAATATGGATCGAAGAAAAATGACAACGATTCTGGAAGACTGATTGCCGTGAGTTATTGATTGTCTCCATCATTGAATCCAGTTTAAATACAAGAGGAAAGGTTGCCTACGTAGGGACATGACGATCTTGACAATAGTTGACCAAGTGTCAAGATTGACTACATTAAGTTGTTGTCCCGGACTGTGCCGGATATCTTGATCCTAAAGTATGTGATCATCTCATGATTGACTTCTTAAGTGATTGTCCCGGACTGAGCTGGATATCATGATATTGAGTTTATTGTCATGACAAGACTATATTAAATGTTGTCCCGAATTGTGTCGGAAGTCATGACAGAATATGCTCCCAAGAAAATTACTTAGATCCACTCCTGCTATGAGGGAGTGTTAAGATATAGCCCTCATGAATCTAACTAATGGTAAATCGGTTATTATCTGGAGAGTGATATATTAACAGAGCATACAGTTTGGAAATTAAACATAAACAAACTAATTGTTATGAACGGTTGCCTCTGTAGGGACATGTCCATACGTGGCAGTTTGTCATGACTTCCGACACAATTCGGGACAACATTTAATATAGTCTTGTCATGACAATAAACTCAATATCATGATATCCGGCTTAGTCCGGGACAATCACTTAAGGAGTCAATCATGAGATGATCACATACTTTAGGATCAAGATATCCGGCACAGTCAGGGACAACAACTTAATGTAGTCAATCTTGACACTTGGTCAACTATTGTCAAGATCGTCACCTTGAAATAGTAACCTTAAACATAAGAAAATCGTCATCTTCTTGAACACAGTTAGAATATTGCAATATACATTTTATTTATTAATTCATGAACAAATTACACATGGTAGGAATTTCATCCTAATAATCTCAATTATAATCTAGTCATACCAAGTTTACTTCTGAAGTATTCTATCTTCAATCTTGCAAGTGGCTTGGTGAAGATATCAGCATTTTGTTCTTCAGTACTGATGTACACTAGTTTTATGACATTTCGATCTACCATATCTCTTATGTAGTGATAAGGGATCTCAATATGTTTGGATCGATTGTGAAAAACTGGATTTACTGAGAGCTTGATACAGCTCTGATTATCACAGTGAATTATTGTTGAATTCAGAGTTTTTCCAAATAATCCAAATAATAACTTTCTTAGCCATACCGCTTCACGAGCTCCCATGGAGGCTGCCATATATTCTGCTTCGGTGGAGCTTTGTGCAACTGCTGACTGTTTTCTGCTGAACCAAGATATCATAGTAGAACCAAGACTGAAGCAACACCCTGTAGTACTTTTACGGTCAGTGGTACTTCCGGCCCAATCAGAATCAGAATATCCTTCAAGTTGAATCTCAACATTTTCATACTTTAAGCCAAGTCCGATTGTGCCTCGTAAATATCTTAGAATGTGTTTAGCAGCCATTAGATGTATCTTCTTAGGTTCACACATGAAGTGACTTAATACATTTGTAGCATAGCAGATATGAGGACGAGTATTTACCAAATACATGAGTGAACCGACGATTTGTCTGTAGAGTGTGGGATCTGTAGGTTTTGAATCTTCTGCCTCAATTTTCAGCTTGTGCAAATTAGTTTCCATTGTTGTAGCTAATGGCTTACACTCCATCATCCCAAATCTAGTTAGAATATCTGTGGTGTACTTTCCTTGATTTAGGAAGATGTAGTTTTTCTTCTGCCATACTTCTAATCCTAGAAAATAATGTAGAAGCCCTAGATCCTTCATATCGAATTCTGCTGCCAGATCTTGCTTACATTTCTCAATGAGATTATCCTCTCCTATTATCAAAAGATCATCCACGTAAAGGACCGATATAATCATATTGCCATTTGAAGCCTTGAATTAGATGTTGGGATCTGCTAGGTTCTTGGAGTACCCTAGTTTGGAGAGATAGTTGTCTATCCTTGCATACCAGGCCCTAGGTGCTTGTTTTAACCCATAGAGAGCTTTCTTTAGTTTACAAACATAGCAATTTTTATCACGTATGATGAATCCTTCTGGTTGTTCTATATATACTTCTTCTTCAATTGAACCATTTAGGAAGGCAGTCTTTATGTCCATTTGGTGAATTTTCCATCCTTTGGATGCTGCAATTGCAATGATTGTTCTTATTGACGTATATTGGGCAACTGGGGCAAATGTCTCTTCATAATCAATTCCTGCTTTCTGAGAGAATCCCCTAGCCACAAAGCGAGCTTTATGTTTTTCAATGCTGCCATCAGATGCATATTTGATCTTGAATAACCACTTGGATGAGACAACTGATTTGTCTTTTGGTTTAGGCAGTATATCCCAAACATCTTTCTTTAGTATAGATTGATATTCTTCAACCATAGCATCTTTCCAAGCCTGTTTTGATAAGGCTTCTTTGACATTTGTTGGTTCAGAATTTGTGAGTTCGGTTAGAAGTGCAGCATAACATTTTAGAGTTCTTGTTCTCTTATTTTCTTTGGAAATTTCATTTGGTTCTACATTATTCTCTTCAATCATTTTCCTTGCCCATAGAGGTCTTTTCTTGTTATTGAGTGTTTCAATATTTTCATCAACAAGAGGTTCAAAAGCTCTTATGATGTCCTCCCTCTCAGTGTCTGAAGGTTTGGAAGTTTCTATGATATTCTCCCTCTCAATCTCAGTTATGTGATCTTCTTCTTCTTTAGTAATGTTATCATCCTCAGGTTCTTTGAGTGTAGTGTTTTCTTCAAACTTTACATCTCTACTTATCTCAACAGATTTTTTTCCTGGAATGTAAATGCGATATACTTGTATTTTCACTATAGCCAATGAAGATACCTCTTTTTCCGGATGGTTCTAGTTTTGTCCTCTTTTCTTTAGGAACATGTATATATACGGGACAGCCAAATATCCGTAAATGACTTAAGTCTAGTTTGTTCCCTGTAAAAGCTTCTTCAAGAGTTATGTTTTCTAGAACTGAGTGCGGACATCTTGTTTTGAATGTAGACTGCTGTATTTGAAGCTTCTGCCCCGAATGAAGTGTGTAAGTTTTGGTCATGCATCATGGCTTTTGTTGCTTCAATTATGGTTCTGTTCTTTCTTTCTGCTACTCCATTTTGTTGTGGATTATATGGTATAGTATACTCCCTCTTAATCCCAACAGAATTACAAAAGTCTTTGAAGTTGTCAGATGTATATTCTCCCCCATTGTCGGATCTTAACACCTTAATTTTCTTCCCTGACTGGTTTTCTACTAGTGCCTTGAATTCTTTGAACTTAGATAGTACTTCATTTGAGTCTTTGCACTTTAGAAAATATATCCATGTTTTTCGAGAGTAGTCGTCAACAAAGATTATGTAGTATAAGGATCCAGTTAGGGATGGTGTTGACATGGGACCGCATAGGTCTGAGTGAATTAGTTCTAAAATAACTTTTGATTTGTGCTCGCTTGAGGGAAAAGAAACTTTCACATTCTTTCCCAAGGCACATCCTTTGCAAATGCCTGTGTGTTCAGATTTTAGTTGGGGCAGTCCTGAAGTAATCTTCTTTATGTTGGATAGAGCACTATATCTTAGGTGCCCTAATCTTTTGTGCCATAATTCATTATTATTAGAAACTTCAAGATTTAGTGCTTCCTTTTGATCACTGCATAGTTTGTATAGGCTACCATCTCTTGAACCTACTGTTATGGCATTTTTGATATTTGTATTTTTTAGGCCAGAGTAGAACTTTATCTTCATTGAAGGTAACCCGATATCCTTGATCAGCTAGGCCTGAGATTGAGACTAGATTTCTTTTTATTCCAGGTACAAACAGAACATCCTTTAATTGTAGAGATACTCCATTTCTTAGTTTGATAGTACAGGTCCCAATTCCTTTCACAGGATATGTGGAGTTATCTCCAATAGTAACCTCTTCACTTGAGTGCCCGTTAAGTGTTTCAAACTGATTTCTGAATCTAGTTATATGCCTTGATGCTCCACTGTCTACGATCCAAGTGTTTTTATTTGTATTTATTTCGCTTGATAGGGCTAAGAAGAAAAGTGAGTTTTCTCCTTTGACTTCGGCTAGAGTAGCTTGTGTTTTCTTCCTTTCTGGACAATTCCTGTGAGTGTGCCCATATTTGTCGCATTTGTAACACTGAATTTTAGACATATCCCTTTTCTGATGGTTTTTATTTCCTCTCTTCCGTTTGGAGAACTTTTTCTTTTTGTTGAAGGTATTTGTATTAAGTGCTTGGATTTCTCCTTCTTTATTTGTCCCTAATCTTCTTGAGATTAGTCGAGATTCCTCTTGAGTGCACTCATTCTTAAGTTGTTCAAATTTGGGTAAGGGGGGGTGTTCCGCTAATACATTGAATGTAGGATTCCCATGAAATTGGTAATCCTCTTAGGCCTATGAGAGAGATTTCTTGATCATCTACCTCATTTCCAATAGTTTGTAATTGGTCTTTTACTTCAGATATCCTTGAAAAGTATGTAGATATTGTATCATCTTTATTCATCTTTATGTTTAAAAGTTGTTGTTTCAAGGTTAACATTCTGCTCGCATTGTTAACTTCATATGTATTTTTAATGGTTTTAAATACTTCATATGCTTTAGGCAGTCTGGCTATAGATGGAAGAATATGATCTTTGACTGAGTCAATAATTATTTTCTTTGCTTTATTATTACGCCTTTTCCAGGTAGATTTCTCTGGTTCATCATTTGGCATGTCTAGATTTTCTTCTATGTAAGACTCTAATTCTAGTTCTTCAAGAACGGCAATGATTCGTATCTTCCAGGAAACGAAGTTGGAGGCTCCTTCGAGTCTATCTTCCACTCTCATATTACTTGACATTTTGAATATTTTCTTAGTCGGATATATCCTCTACGTATATAGCCTCTGCGTTGATTTGTTATTTACTTCCGATAAATGCTTATGAGTAATATGGCTGTCTAATTTATTCTCTTAATAACCTGGCTCTGATACCATGTTGTGAAATATGGATCGAAGAAAAATGACAGCGATTCTGGAAGATTGATTGCCGTGAGTTATTGATCGTCTCCATCATTGAATCCGGTTTAAATACAAGAGGAAAGGTTGCCTACGTAGGGACATGTCCATACGTGGCAGTTGTGAAATATGGATCGAAGAAAAATGACAGCGATTCTGGAAGACTGATTGCCGTGAGTTATTGATTCCCATGAAAATATGGATCGAAGAAATTTGGGTAAGGGGGGTGTTCTGCTAATAAGTGATTGTCCCGGACTAAGCCGGATATCATGATATTGAGTTTATTGTCATGACAAGACTATATTAAATGTTGTCCCGAATTGTGTCGGAAGTCATGACAAACTGCCACGTATGGACATGTCCCTACGGAGGCAACCGTTCATAACAATTAGTTTGTTTATGTTTAATTTCCAAATTGTATGCTCTGTTAATATATCACTCTCCAGATAATAACCGATTTACCATTAGTTAGATTCATGAGGGCTATATCTTAACATTCCCGACTTCATCTCTGCATATCAACCCTTTGTAGGTAACAAATCATGTAAGTAGGTACATCAAGTAGGAAGTCATGGCAAATGACTTGGATCTCTCCACATTCGTCAGCTGAAAATCCAGATTGTGACTTACGATTTTTGACCAATTAATTAATGTTCCTTCCAAAAAATCTTGGATGAAATAGAAAATCCATCCATCATATATTGCACCTTGTGGCATCCCCATCACTCGGTTAAGTAGGAATACAAAGTCGCTATATTCCTCTTTGAAATTTGTGCACATGAGTGTCTTGGGAGCCTTGGAATGATGAGCCCTAGGTTCAATCATCCACTCCTTGTTCACTATGGTTTTGCACGCATCCATCTTCTTTTTATATCTTTCTTCATATTCATCCTTGGTCCTATCTTTCATGTCTGTTCCACGTAGAATTCCAAACACCTTAGCAACCGCGTCTTCAGCAAGGTAGGCAATGGTGGCACCCTTAGGAGTCTTGATCATTCGGGAGCTAGGATCATAACATAATGCACACTCCAGGATTAGCTCGCTGCACTGTATGGATTGCGGAAATCCAGCGGCCTGATAAATACCACTTTTCATAATGTTTGCATAAGCTGGGGAAGGAATCTGGCTTCCAATTCCGAACATCCGCTGTTGCATCAGGTCTATTTTTAGGAAATGCATGCTCGTGTCTGTAATATCCTTCCGTTTGGATGACATCCGTCTCAACTATCTTCTATTGTTCCTTCCGAACGCTAATTCCGGACTTCAACATTGCACCTGTATGAAGCTAGAAGTTAGAAACTTCGGAAAATCTTCCTGATAACTATTTTCAGAATTCAATATTTTCTGATTTTTAAATGATTTAGACAAGTTTATGGATGGAAATCAGGAATTTTATCCATATTTTAAACGATTTCTGAAAATAGAACAAAATATGACAAGATTAGGGTATGAAACCCTCATGAAACTCATTAAAATCATCAATTTTCAGACTTAACAAAGTCTGAAGACACCTCCTTATACTTAGAAATTTAATCAAAATTAGAGTGCAAAGGAGTATACCGGATTGGGAAATGAACTAGGAAAGGTGTGAAAAGTAGGATGTTCACTCAAAAGTTGTCTGAGGACACCTTCCCAAGGTCAACAATGGCTGCCAAAAAGTTTGAAGACAACCCGCAACTCTACAAATCAGTCACTAAAAACATGTTGCAATCGTGTGAAATGCAAAAACTTGATGAAAATAACTCTTCCCATGGTGAAAAAAATCGATTCCGCGTATATATGTTTGGCTGTAAAATAAAAGCTTTGTAATGTCTCCTTTTCTAGGTGACATGAGATGAGTAGGGGTTGACCTACCGTTCGAGTTCCCGTAGGTCAATGACATGGTTAGGGGACTCATTTTGAGGGTCATGGAGCTTTGCAGGGGCTCTGTGAGCCATTTTGGACCTTCAGATGACATTTCCTATTTTTTAGGGAGAACTGGCAGTTGACTGAATGACCACCTGGGGGACCAAGGAGTAGAGCAGGATCCTTTTGAGCAGTTACAGGTGTTTGGAGAGAGGTTCCTACTTTTTAGGGCGACTCCCTACTTTTTAGGAGGTTGTGGCAGTTTCCATATTTGAGGTTCCACAGGACCATACCATGGCTTCAGTTTCAGGAAGATTGGGTGTGTTTCCTAGTTTCTAGGAGTATCCCTAGATTTTAGGGATGGGACTGCCAGTTGGCCCATCTTGTCTGGCATCAGTCACAGACAGGTGGCGAAGTCAGATTCATGTTTGGTTGGTTATTTTGGGCTATTATTGGATCTATGGAAATATTTTAATATATTTAAATATTTCCTAAGTTAGCGATTAAATAAATTAAAATAAGTCTATGTATATAGCCATTTCGGAGTAATAAGGGGTATCTGGCTTCATCTGGTTTGATATGCCTATGTGTTATAGCTTGTTGGAAAGGTCTTGAACTTTGCTACATGATTCTCACCTCCCAGAGTCTTTTTGGATGCTTGAAGCTATTTATTCGCAATAAAGTGATATTTTTCTATAGTTTGACGCCATAATTGGGAAAGTGTCACTTTAATTATAAAGCACAAGCTTTATTATTCTTTAGGGTTCGACTTGCAAAGGGAAAGGAGTTATAAGGAGATGAAAACCTAATTGACAGCATCTTTGATCATTTTGAAACTTTCGAATTTGGGAATTGCTCTGGGAGAGTGATTTTGGACTGGGACGTAAACCCTAGGTCTGAACTTGCTGGGACGTAGCCCTCAACAGGAGTTGACAGTGGATTTATCTAGGATTGCACAGAGATTGTCAGAGGTAGAAGACACATCTTCTTGGCCTGAAGATTCAGCGTGCATATTGGGGGTTTCAACAGGGCGGCTGGTCTATTTCAGCTGGCACGTGATTTGCAGCAGCTTCCACGCCTCCTTTGCAACCACGCCTTGTTTGTATATTGGCTTGAAGGGTTGTATTCAACTTATTTGGTCTTTCTTGTTCGTTGATTCCTCCATCTGGCAGCAATCCAGATTGAAAACAACTCCAAATAAATGTATGGATTCTTGCTGAATACAAAACTAGGTTATTTGCCTGGTATGATTTGCAGTATTTTCAGATTGCTTAAGTGTTCTTACATATGAACATTGTTTACTGTTTTATTTCACAGTTGTTGCTATTTATCAATTACTTTACTTATAACTTCAAAATCCAAAAAGAAACAATCCCTTTCTGCAACTTCTGTCTATTCTATAAGATCACCAAAAAATCACAAAATATAGTGTGTTTAATCAAGAATTTACAGCAGCAACAGCAAAAGGATCCATTTGGGATCTTTCAAGCTTTTTGAAAACAAGTCTGAAAATGCTTGTTTCAGACTTACCGGCACCTTGCAAAATGATAAGAAAGCCTAAAAATGATCCCAAAATGGTGTAATAATGACACCCAAGTAAAATCGCTAAGGTAGGTAAGTGGTTGGAGATGATGTTTTTCTGAGGACAGCCCCTTGGCAATGGCGTCTCAGACTTGCAACAGCATTAAGAAGGTCTGAAAATGCGCTTAAAAACTTCTCCAAACAGCCTTTAGACAAAATCACCTTAGGTGGAAATTAGCTGGCAATGAAATGTATGTCTGAAAATGATGTGCCCAGCCGATAATGGAAGTAAGAAAACTTCAGCAATGGAGAAAAATGTGCAGGTCTGAAGTCAACAACAGTAAGTTCCAGCAATGGCGACACCAAAGATGGAGAAAAGACACTAAAAATGGAGGAATTCAACCTCCCAATGAAAATCGCCTAACTCCACATATAGGGCCACCTCCCAAATCTGAAAATTTGTCTCAAAAAATCGCTCCAATGTCTTAAAATAAATCGCCCAAGGCTGGGAAGGCAGAAAATGAATAATAAAAACAACTTCCAGCCCAATGGTGTCAAGTTGACACTTAGCAAAAAAAATTGCCTAGCTGGAAAAAATTGCCAAACTTAGCCACTTGGACACACACAACAAATATAATAATAAAATATTGCAAGCCTCCCACTTTTAAACTAGTTTTCACCTTGGGTTTTCACCACACAAGCAACGCGGGAGGAAACTTTGATACTTATACTTGCCTGGGGAAAATCAATTTGCTTCTAGAAGGTAAAAATCATTTAATGTTTATTGCAAATCATTTATTAATTATTTTTGTTTTTTAAATAATCGTTAATGATCACTAAAAATAATTAAATTGAGTCAATTTATTAAAAAAAAAATTTCAAAATTTAGATCAAAATTGACATCAAGGGGAAAATTGTCCCATGTTGGGATAAAAATCCCAATTAAAAATTCATTAAAAATCATTAAAAATGTCCTTGGGGGAAAATCGCGCCATGTTGGGATAAAAATCCCAATCGAATTTCATCAAACTTGCACAAATTTGCCTCCAAGGGAAAATTGACCCCTGTTTGGAATGAAAATTCTAACTTAAATCTTGCCATTCAGCTCAAAAATCACTTTGGGGGAAAATCGACCACTGCCTGTACAGTTATCCGGACTCAAAATTGTCAAAATCATCATTGGTGGAAATTCGCCTCATGTCCGGAATCACTATCCGCATTAAAATACTTAAAAATATCGTCATAAAGGCATTGGTGGAAAATCGACAGGCATCATGAATCATCATTTTAGTCATCATTTTAGTCATCTGTTGTCTTGGTGGAAAATCGTGGGTCATTAGGAGGATTTCCCACACTTAGTCAAATTTTCATCATCCTAGTGGAAAATCGCCTCGTGTCTGGATAATGAGTGGGGGAAAAATTAGGTCCATCAGGAATCCAGGGGAATTCACCCCCATTACGATTTTGAGTGGGGGAAAATCAAGGGTCGTTGGAAAGATGGGGGGGAAAGTACCTCCCATCAGGAATTTTGACATTTTGACCCTTATAATATGGATTTTCATCAGGAATTTAACAATTTAACCATTCAAAATCATCTGGACACTTGGAATTTTCAATAAAACACATTGGGACTTAAGCAAATTTACCAAAATTTGAGCGAAACAAAAGGAAACCTATTGGGATAAAATGCAAAATAAACTTGAATAACCTCCTAGGAGGGAGAAAGCAACTCCAAAAGGTCCTAAAATACCTTAACACTTTAAAAATCACCGACGAGGACGTTAAAAAACACATTAATGCTCAAAAGGTCTACACTTAGACAAAATTAGGATTATTTAAAATCTCAACTTTCAGGCACTTGATCCTTTAACTTCAAAACCCTAAACGACACTTAGGCATGATCAAAATTTTGAGACTCGGACACGGGAACTCAAAATTGCCCACTATGCTGCCAAAACCCTAAACTAACCAATGCAAAAAACAAGAAAGAGGGGGTCCCCATTTGCAACGAGGCGATGTGTGAATGGTCACAACACTTACCCACATTACCATAAAGTGTGTGGATGCATTGTTCTATATAAGCGATATTGTGGATCAAGATAATCTCCATCATATAGTAAGTATACTATCAATGACTTAAAGAATCATTTGAGAATTATTATTTGGTAATATAAACCGTGTAGAATTGTATTCGTTAACATTAAATAGAAAGAAGTCCCTTGCGATTGATCTTTGTAAGATAAATGTCCCTATTTCCTAAAGCATAAAATAAGGGGACATTACGGTGTGTTGATGTGTTTTTTATGCACATAACAATACAGAATAAATTACCAAGATAATTTACCCTCTCTTGAACAAAATCACCTCAGATGCTAAGAATGAGATCAACTAAAATGATTCCAAGGTTTCTACATGTCAGGTCTTGACGAGTGGGTAAGTTCAGTGGTTGATGTGAATTGCTGTGTTTCACTTGGGGACTTACGCAAATGTTTGGATTATCATGAATGATGCGGAATAGGTGTGCTGACAACTTAAGATTTATCAATATGGCCCTGGATTTACTTCTTACTAAAAAAGGGGGAAAAAGAATAGGGTTCAGGAAATCTATTCTAAGCCTAAGAATGTAGGAAATGATGAATGGATTTAGTAGAATCAAACCATGCAAGGTCTCACAATTAGGTATTGACACAAGCTTAGTGCAATCGTCTAAGGTATACTTAAAGATTTTCAAACTATCACCATCAAACGTTGACACCATCCAAGTTGATGCTTGTCAACGGACGCGTAATAGTTGAAGTTATGTTTACTTAAATTCCAGTTGACCACACAAGGCGCACTTACCAATGACAAGAGGCTAGTGGTATGGATTAAGGATTCTACACAAATAAATTCAACAAATCTTCCACTCAATCTAACATACATGAAAATAAATTCTAATCTAAATTCTAATCTAACTTGGAGGAATTGAGAACCATGAATGCAAATACAACACTTGAAGAGGAAAATCACCAACAATTGAACAATGATTAGGATTCAAATAGCTGTAGCATATACCAACAATTCTACAAAAACTCTCTTACAAATGAGAGACAAATGGGCATATATAGAGTCTCTTGCAAAATGGATGGCCCAGATTGATCTAAGATCAACGGCCGAGATCATGCCAACAAAACCCTAGAATTGCCCTAATTAGGGTTACATAAAAAATGGCGCCACCAACATATGGCCCAATGAAAAGACACCTAGTCATCATATAGGGAATCTTCTAGAAGATTCCTATAAGATCTCTCTCTCTCATAGCATACTCCAAGAATCTAGCCAATACTGAATCTAACTCCTCCATGGAAATGCTAGGCAAGGTATCCTGTTGTAAATCAATCACGTCCAATGAATCCGAGCAAACATTCAAAGTGTTCTTCCATTCTGGCATGAGCTTTTGCGAACTATGAACATGAATCAACAAAGAGACCAAGTCATCTATCTAACTCTTTTTTCAAAGAGTCCAACTAGCAAAAATACATAAATTTCATCTTGTCTCTTAATTCGGCTAAGTGTAAACTACTAGCATCAGTAACATCAACACCCAATAATTCCTCAATCGAGGGAAGGATCTTCATCTGAATGTCCTGAATTAATCCTTCCATCTCCATACAACTCGATTGGGCGTTCTCATAAGTTGATTTCTTCACGGCTAGTGAACAATACCAGCCATGGAAATCGTTTCTGTCTCCATTGTGGACAATGTTCTCGCTTACCAAAGTAGAATTAGGAATCTTCTTCAATGCCTGGAGGCGTGGAATAGTCTTGTCTTGAATAGGCCGGAATTCTTCCCAAACTCCCTCAAAATACTGGATTTTGAATATAAGCCCTGTTGTCCTATCATACGCATGAACAAACTGAGTAAGGAAATCATCTGCCTGCTTTCTTGTGCTTTCAATCCACTTTTCCACCTCTAAGTGTGTACCTCTCGCTACCTCATAGTGTGAATGTATTCCATGGTCAACTGCAATAGGGGAAATAAGGGTGGGATCTCCATGCCTTGTCCCTGCAATATACTCTCTGAGTCTAATATTTTCTTCTCTGTACCTTTCATTCTCTGCAACCGCTCTGTGTAACCTTGCATTGATTGCCTGGAGGTTGTCACCAATCTCCTGGAATTCCTGTTCTTTAGACGTACGACCAAGGGCGACAAAAGTGATCTGGAAATCCATAGGATTAGCAATGTCCGCTATCACGCGTGCAATAGGAACAACAATCTGCGCAATCCGCATTCATGTCTCATCTCTAGCTATATGCGACAAAATCTCCGCTCTCTTGGGCTCGTTCCCCTTAGCACTCCTAGCTAGGTAGTCATCAATATCATCAATAAGCTGTACCTCTATCATTTGTTTACTTTTCTCCATACTTCTCCTCAGCCATTTAGGAATAGTGACCATCTCCATACCATCATCGAGACATATTTTTTAATCAAGTCCTTTCAATGCCGAAATAACATCATCATTATCATCAGGATTACTCCTGGTCCAATCATATACCTCATTTCCCAAGCTAACTTCCAAAAAGATGGTAGGGGAGTCCGACTGATCATTATTCTCATTAGGAGGTGCAGATGTCGCTGTGGCATGGAAATCCTGAATATTCTCTGGTAGTATCACTGTGTTCGAACATTGCTGAGTCTCCTTGTTCTGTTCTGTTACTTCAATCACTTCGATTGATGAGACATTGGGAGGGGGTGAAGGAACGATAAGTGGAGGAATGATAGTCTTTTGTTTCTTCTTCACATCTTCAATCTTCTTCCCTCTGGCTTTGACTTCTCTTGGCGTGTTCTTCCTTCTCTTGGGAGCTTGACTCTCTTCGTCTGCATGAATCCTGACATCGCTGACAGTTCTGTGATCATCCTCGGAAGTAGACTCTTCTGGCTTCATCTTTTCATAAGTGAAGGGAACACCCATGTCAAGTAACTTATTCATTTGTATATCCACCCATAGGCGGGAGAAATTCAAGACCTCTCTCATCAATATATTTAGGTCAATCTCTTCTAACTCTGACCAATTAGGCAATAGGATTGCCTTCTTCATTTCACTTTCATACTGTGGATGTGTATGATCTCTATCATCTAATACCTGATCAGGAATGAAGAAAAGTCCACACTTCCTCATGAAATCCACTGACATTCTGGACCACATTCTTCTCTTCACTGCTTGCTCGTCCATTAGGTTAACCCAATAATCCTCTATGTCAACCTTGTGACTGAACTTCTCTCCTCTGATCCTTCCGACCCTCTTGTCTGGATCAAATCTTTCTCTCTTCTTGTATGTAGCAAATCGATAGAATGCAAGCTCCTCACTCGTAGTGCTGGCGGTTATGGTGGATTGGCAAACTTCTGACGTCTTTCCAACTGAAATAGGGAATGCCATTCCTGTCCTGTGCTTCTCTCTCTGGATAACATCGAACTCTAGAAGCTGTCTCACCACTTCCAACAATATCATTCTGTCGGTTGGATACCTATGAAGTCTGTAGGGTTCAGATTGAAACCCATGAATCCTGAGGTATGTGAAAGTGGGAAACTATATATACCACGATCCATATGTTTCTATTAACTTTGTTGCCTCCTTGGACAATCTTCTGTGGATTCCGCCTTGCAGCATCCGTGTGATGTACATAGTGAATGCATCATTCACTCTCTTATAGTCTTCAATTCTATGCATGCTTAGTTGGAGGTAGCATTCATAACTCTTGAACTGTCCTTGCCCATCCCCGACCTCACCTTTGCATATTAATCCTCTGTATGAAACAAATCGTGCAAGCAGGTACACCAAGTAGGAAGTCATGGCGAATGACTTGGACCGCTCTACATTCCTCAGCTGAAAATCCAGGTTGTCACTTATAATTTTCAACCAATTTATTAGTGTTCCATATCCATCCATCAAATATTGCTCCTTGCGGCATCCCCATCACTCTGTTGAATAGGAATATCAACTCACTATACTCCTTCTTGAAATCTATGCACATAAGTGTCTTGGGAGTCTTGGAATGATGAGACCTAGGCTCAATCATCCACTCTTTGTTAATTAAATTCTTGTATACACCCATCTTCTTCGTGTATCTTTCTGCATAATCCTCCTTGGTCACATCCTTCATGTCTGTTCTGCGTGGAATTCCGAACACCTCAGCAATGGCATCCTCAGCAAGGTAGGCGATGACAACGCCTTTAGGACTCCTGATCATTCTTGTGAGCGGATTGTAACATCGTGCACATTTCAGGATAAACTCACTGCACTGTATGGATTGTGGAAATCTAGCGGCATGGAAAATGCCACTCTTCATAATATTCGCATATGCTGGGGAAGGAACCTGATCTCTGACTCCGAACATCCGATGCTGCATCTGGTCGAAGTCCAGGAAATGCATGTTTGTATCAGCGATCTCCTTGCATCTGGATGAAATTTTAAACTTTGGATAAAATCCAGTCTCCAACATCTTCAATAGTTCTTTTCTTTCCTTATATCCCGACTTTGACATCGCACTTGTACGAAGCTCAAAGTTAGACTTAGGAAAATAATATTAGTAATAAAACTCTTGACTTTCTAAAGATTTAGCTAATTGAGAGCATGGAGTCAGGAAAATAATCCATGCACTTGGTAAATTTTAGCAATTAAGTTCAAAGTGTGACAACACTAAGGCATGGAAGCCTTCCATAAAATTCATTGAATACCTCCTTATGCTTAGAAAATATGCAAGCTAAAATGCAAAGGAGTATACTGGATTGATGATGACTAAGGAAAGGTGTGAAAGGTTTGTGTTTTCACACAATGAATGTCTGAAGACACCTTCCGCAGTCAACAATGGAGGTCAAAATTCTAAAGACAACCTGAAAATCAGACTTTTAAAACATGTTGTAATCTTCAAAATGTGCATAATCTTGATAAAAATCAGTTCTAATGATCAAAACAATCATTTTCTAGAATGTAAGTATGGCTGGTAAAAAAATTATTTCTGAGGACAAGTCTGAAAATCAAATACTTCAGACTTACCAGCACCTTGCAAAGTGGTTTAAATCCCTGAAAATGATGAAAAATGGCTAAGGAAACAACCCCAAGCAAATTCGCCAATATGGTTAGGTGGCTGAAAATGAAAATTTCTGAGGACAACCGCCTAACAATGGAGTTTCAGACCTGCAACAGTGATAAAATGGTCTGAAAAATGCACAAAAAACTCCATAAAACACCTTCGAATGCTAAATGTTTAAGTTGGAATTGGCTGGGCAATAAAAACTTAAGTCTGAAAATTAATGGTAGCCATTAATGGAGGTCAAAATCTGAAGCAAACCTCAGATCTGAAGCGAATCAGCAGGCTGGAAATGATGGCAGCCAACAAGAATGCACGAAAATCATCAAAATGTGGCACCAAATCACCTCCCAAGCAAAATCGAATTTGCCAAACTATGGCGCCAAACTGAAATCTGAAAATGATGTCAATGGCAGCGTTGATCTGCAGTAGCAAGGATGGAAGCAATCTGAAAAATCGCCCAAGTTGGGATTGGATACCCCAAACACAAAAATTCGCCTGCCTTAGCAAAAATCGAATTTTTTAGAATTTTGAAAAATGTTGTTAATGACAGCCTTGATCTGCAACAATGAAGGTCTGAACAGCAAGCAAAATGGTGGAGGAAAAATCGCTTAAGTCTCCAAACATGAAATTACCAACTTTCACCAAAAAATGCTTAAGTTAGAAAAAATCGCCAAACTTAGCAAAATCGAAATTCTGAAACTGGTTTTTAATGGCAGCCAAGAGGAATAGATTAGCAAGCTGAAAAAAATGGAGGAAAATAAATCCTCAATCCCACACTTCACAAAACGCCTTGCTAAAAAATTCACCCAACTTGGAAAATCGCTTTCATGGAGACACCTGGCAGAAATAATAATAAAATAATGCTAAGTCTCCTCTCATATACTTGCTTTCACCTCTCACTTTCACCACACAAGCAATGTGGGATAAAACACTTGTATAAATACTTGCTTCTAGAAGGTTCAAATATTAAATGATTATTGCAAGTTATTAAATTTTTCTTTTAAATTTTAAATAATCATTAATAATTATTTAAAAGCAATTAAAATGGGGCTTATCTATTAAAATATTGCAAATTAAATCCAAAATAAGCCTCCAGGGGAAAATCGATATAGGTTGGGATTGAAAAATCCCTTCAAAAATCATTAAAATGTCAAAATTTGCCCAATAAGAGAAATTCGACCCATGCTTGGATAAAAATCCATGCATAAATTCATCAAAATGCACACAAAAACCTCCCCAGGGGAAAATCGATATGAGCTTGGACACAAATCCAGACAAAAATGCACTCTACTTGCAAAAAATCATCCCCCAGGGGAAATTCGATATTAGTCTGGACAAAAATCCACACTCAAAACTTAGTTAACTTGGAAAAAACCTCCCTGGTGGAATTTCGACCTCAGTTTGGATGAAAATACGGACTCAAAACTCCTCAAAATATTCTCAGTGGAAAATCGATCCCTGTTTGGATGAAAATCCGGACAAAAATCCTTACAAATGCTCTCAAGGGAAAATCAATCCCTGTCTGGATGAAAATCCTGACAAAAATCCTCACTTAGCTATCACAAAAATCGTGGTGGAAAATTGACCCAAGCATGGTATCATCCTCGCACTTCAGTTCGCACTCTCGGTGGAAAATTGATGGCAGTCTGGATAAATCTTGACACTTAACCAAATTTTAGCACTTCCAGGGGAAATTCGACCCAAGTATGGATAAACAGTGGGGGAAAATAGTAGCCAGTATGGATTTCAGGGGAAACCCATGTGTAGTATGGATTCTGAGTGGGGGAATGGGTTGGGTAGTCTAGAATGTGAGGGGAAAATCACCTCTAGCATGGATTTTGACCCTTTAACCCTTGGAATTTGGATTTCCCTTAGGATTTTATCATTTTAACCACTCAAAATCACTTAGAAACTTTAAATTTGACTGGACTTAGGCTAGTTTTCAAAAAATATGAGTGAAACGCTAGGAAAATATTGGAATAAAGTGCAAAACCAACTTATATAATACCTTAGGAGCGAGAAAACAACTCCAAAAGGTCTATGAATACCTTGGCACTTTAAAATCACTGATGCGCGTGTTTAAAAACACGTTAACGCTTAATAGGTCTACACTTAGACAAAACTTAGGATCATTAAAATATCAACTTTTGCAACTTGATTCTATAACTTCAAAAACCCTAGATGGCACTAGGCATGATCAAAACTCCGAGACTCGGGCACGGGAAACACAAAATTGCCCACTAAGCAACCAAAACCCTAACCTAACAACGCAGAAAGCCGACAAAGAGGGGGTCCCTGTTAGCAATGGGGCGATGTGTGAAAAGGTTACAACACGGTGGTATTAGAGCATAATCCTGTCAACCTGTGAAAGAGTTGTCACTCTAAAAATCAACCATGCAACATAACCAAAGGTCTCAACATCCTAAGAGAAGGATAATTTACCATCAACCCAAGAAAAGACATCAGAATCCCAAGTTTATATTGAAGAAAATAAACTACTCGTACAAAAAACATACAAAATAGTTAGCAAATTGAGAATTTCTACATTGCTTTTGTGAATCCATACATGGCAAAAACAACATCTTCATGACAAGATAACAACGGATAGAAGCTTTCACACGACGAGTATCCCTGTTGCATATGATTGATCTAGTACACTGCATTCCTCCATCTTGGTCTTCCATAGTATGAGGAAAATTTGCTATGAATGAAGAACTAGGAAGACAATATTAACAATAGTGCCATATATTCAATAAATATTGGATTGTAAAAAGAAGAGGATAAGGAGTATACATTGATGAAACTAAAAGAAGGTCTGCAGTTATTACTAAAGTAAGGAACAAAATAGCAACAAATCACAAGCAGGGAAAAAAAAATACTCCATAGTAGGTTTAGATTATTGTATAAGCACTACTAATGCAAGAAACTTAGGTAAAGATGAATAAATGAATCATTCTAGTTAAGGAGAAAGACTCTATCAATATGTGACTTCATGTGTATACACCGTGTTTGTATATATACAAGTCTATACCTTGTGTATACTTTGTGTCTTCATGCATTCATAAGTATACCCTGTGTTTTCAAATGTATGCTCCATGTTTGATCTAGAGTATAAGAATAGAAAGAGAGGTGAATTTTTCTCATCTTGTGGGAAATGGTATGAGGTGTAATGGAGGAGGTCCCAAGGGGCTCGTACGAGGTCATAAGGACCCTAAGTCAAGGAACCTAGTTACATCCTCTATCCTAACTCACAAGACGTTTGTATGGGAAATAGACTTGAGGGGCCAGCAAGCATGAGCTGCCAAGTGGAGCAAGGGGGTTAGAAGCAACTTCTCTTGGGCTTGGTGCAGAAATGGCTCCACACAAATCCTTCATGTCTTCTCCAACTCCTATGTGATATAGTGGTGTCTAACCCATCTTGAGGAGTGGGCTTGAGATGTAATGAAGAGGTTGTGAGGGGCTTGTAAGTGACCTAAAAGCAGGTCCTTACAATAGAGGAGTCAAGTCACCTGGTTACATTCCCCCCCCCCCGCCCCCCAACTTCACAAGATGGCAAGTGCCTTCAGGGAGATGAGGCCTTGATGGGAAAGCAAGTAAAGCTGCCAAGTGGAGTAAGGGGGATAGAAGCAACCTCTCTTGGGCTTGGTGTAGAAATGGCTCCAAGCAACCCATCTCATCTCTTCCTTCCAAACTCTAGCATGCTTGTATTATTGAATTTGATGTAGTTGCTAACCCTAACAATTGAACCTCATCATGAATAGAAGAGGGTTAAGGTTGCCATCTAAGTAGGACACCTTGGATGGATGCCAAAGTTCTGCCACCAAGGCCAAGAGGGTCAAAGCCCTGCTCTTGGGATTAGATTGGACAAGCCAAGAATCCCACTACATTCCTCATACCGTTCTTTCCATGATAAATAAGGCAAGCACCATACTAAGTAGGCTACCTTGGATATATGCCAAAGTTTTGTAACCAAGGCCAAGAGGGTCAAAGTCCTGCTGTTGGGCTTAGTACTTGTTGGGCTTAACCAAGCCTATTGTGTCCCTATCTCTATTCACTAAGTATGTTTGAGAGTAATAGTGATATAGGAGTTACATTTGAAGATTAATTTATGCATTGGCTAACCTTGACAATGTCACTATTTCATATGTATATATGTAGACACTTTTATCTTTTATATGATGGTTGCGGGATACAATTCCAAGATCACTATTGAAGACCATCACCTCAGTTTTCTCCAAATTAACCATCAGCTGTCTTAGGTCACAAAAAGAGGCTAAACAATCAAGCTGCCTCTGAAGACCCTCAGGAGAGGGGGCCAAGAGAACAATGTCATCAGCAAAAAGAAGGATAGAGATCAAAACCTGATGAAGATGGCACCCATCACCCTCCAACAAATGCTCATGAAGGAAATCCTCCAGCTCATCAATGTAGATACCAAACAAGGTAGGGGATAGGGGGCAGCCCTGTATAACACCGACGGTGCTGCTGATAAAGTTGGAAAACCCAGTAGGAGTTTTGAGCCTGCCCAGTACCCTCTCATAAAGTCTCATAATAGCGATCAGGAGTGTCTTAGAAATACCAATGTCACACAGCCTCTAAAAGAGGGCCCACCTCGGAACAGTATCAAAAGCTTTACGGAAGTCCACAAAGCAGTAGTAAACCTTCGAGGCGCGATGGAGAGACTCCTCAATGATGGCTCGAAGAGTCAAGATGCGGTCCATGGTCTCGTAGTCTTGCTTGAAACATGCTTGCCCCTTAGCACGACTGTGACAATGATCAAGCTCTCTGGAGAGGAGAATATTCAGGGTCATGGCATAAAGTTTGGAGAAGGTGTGGCTGACCATGATGGTCCTGTAATTGCTGGGGTCGGATGGAGGTTCCGCCTTATGGATCAAATGGATGATGTGGTGGGACCAAGAAGGGGGAAAACCCATGCAGACCACCTTATTAAACAGGTCAGAGAGGTAAGCACCCAAAACGATAGCTCCATGCTTGAAGAACTTAGCCTGAAAGCCTTCCTCGTCAGCAGCCCTACTAGTGTTCATGACTCTCACCGCTTCCCTGACGATGGTGCAAGTGAAGAGATGGCAGGTGGAAGGGGGGGTGGGATGGATGGGGAGCTGGCCGGGAATGTCATAGAGCATGGAAATATGGGAGACCAGTAGGTTATGATCCAACTTGAGGGGGATGGGGGAGTGACGGGGGAAGAGAGTACACTAGAAGGTCTTGGGGGAACGAAAGAGGGAGGTCCGAAGGGCACTACCACACTGGGAGATGAAGAGGCGTTTCTTGTGGCGGAGCAGGTGACGGTAGGAAGTTTTCAGCCATGCGAAGGAGGAGTGGCGGTGGGTGAAAGCAGAACAGAGAAGCTGGTGCAAGGTTTTACAATCACTGTCATACCAATGGTTCATAGGACAAGGGCACTTAGCCTTGGGAAGGGGACCAAAAGGAGAGGTGGAGTGGGGGAAGGACAACAAGGCAGCCTCCCAAATAATAGCGGAAAGGTAGGAGAATTTGGTGGTGATGCACTCAATGGGGAAGAAGAGGGAGTCCGGAGGGAAAAGTTGTTTGAGGTGGTAAACAAAGAGGTCAGTGTCCCCCTCGTCAAAGCAGATAGTGGTACGGGGAGGATGGAGGGGAGAAGGGGAGATGGTAGAGGAGGGGGGGGGGGAAGAGGGGGAGGGGGCGGGGAGGGGGGCTGGCACAAGGAATGGAGAGGCTAAGGAGAGAGTGATCAGCCAAGGGAATGGGGGTAATGATGAAGTGACAAATGGAAGGGAAGAACGACCGGTTGGAGACAGCGTAGTCGACCACACTAGAACCACCACCATGAGGTCTACAAGTGAAAAAGTGGGAGCCCAGAAAGCAAGCTAACCCATTACAAACAATCAGATCCAGAGATTCGCAAAGGTGAAGGAGATGCCGACTATACTTACTAAAGGGACCTGAGGCGTCCTCTGAGGAGCAGAGGATCCCCAAAGAGGCGAGATCCAAATCCTCAATGCATAGGGAGTCAACCGCCCAGTTATGAATAGGGGTCTACGCAATCTGAGTACGGGCATTGAAGTCCCCGATGATGAGAATATCACCTGTGGCAGAAAATTGTGTGATGCAATCGTAGAGGTCGGCAAAGGGGTCACCGTCTGGACCTTTGTGAATGGCATAAAAAGAAGAGGCCAAAGGAAAGTAGCAAACACCAATAATAAGTCCCTGAGATGGGGAGCAACATGTTGAAACCGGACCCACATGAATCTAGCACTAACATCGGAAAAAACCACTGACACCTGATTCCGAAGACGATCCCTGACAAGACAAGCGACCCCACCAGACTAATGGACCTCACAGAGCTCCTAGTCTCGCTCCTAAAAGGAGAATGCCAGTGACAACCAGTGATGCTCGGAAGAGGGCAAACTGGGCTCTCATGCGTCTTCGTAAGGAGGAGAATGTCAGAAGAACCTAATGCATCCAAGAGTAAGCTCGATGATGACCAAAAGGACCCATTCCTATTCCAGCAGTTTACAATGAGGGAGGAATCCCTTGCTCGACCAACCACCCGAAGGTGGCGGACCGTCATTTGATGACAGCAGCAGGGTGGCTGGAATCCCACCAAGTAGGGGGAGAATCCTTGATCACGACCTTCAGGTTCCGGATAACTGCCGACTTACCAATGAGTTTGGCCTTGGCAACTAGCCCTCGAGAGTGTTTTAACTCAGCCACTTGGGTCTTAGTGAGATCCTCGTCAAGGTAAATCTTTGTAGGCAATGGGAAAAGCTTCTGTTTAGTCTTGAGTGCACATAAACAATCCGTAGTAGACTGGAAGCAAAGAAAGAGGGTGGAATCGTGACTGATCCACGCCTTGTCCAAAATGATACCATTGATTCGAAGGTAGTCACAAAGAAATGAAGAGCCAATAGCCAGTGGGTCTGAGGAGAGCGAAGGGAGACCACTCACCGTGAGATTAAGCTCTCGGGATCGCCTTGTGTGTTCTTCGACGAGCTTGGACTGGACGAGTTCTTCAATTCCAGCCAAAGGAGGGCCACTATTGCTACAAACTGTGGCCCAGGATTTGAACTGTTTCTCTGTTTCAGTTTTGAGAGAATCCTGTAAAGTGATGAGTTATGTCTATTTGGATTTTAATTCCAGAATGTCTGTATTTTTCAGAGTGACCTGTTCCATGTTGGTGTTGAGCTGGCTACGAAGTTAAATATTCTCAGTTGCCAGTGTTGAAACTTTGGTGGAGATACCGTGCAGCGAAGTCTCGGAGTCATGAACAAACTTCTTCAAGAATTGATTCTCAATCTCGAGCTTGGCCACCTGATTGAGCAAGTCCTGGACCACACTGTCGGAAGATAGTTTCCGCTAGTAGGTTTGCAGGGGAGTAAAGCATGGGATTGGGGGACCTTCCGACGACTCCATGCCAAGACAGGCGCAGGTGCACAGGGCGAGTAGAAGCAGGGATAGGCAAGGCCACGCAGAACAACAAACAGGAAGAGAGAGCAGTTGAAGCTAAGATATGCGAGGACGTGAAGGGCGTGCAAAGGAGGCAGGTCAATGATGGTCGCGCGAAGAACAAAGGTTGCGTGAACGAGGCGCAGGTCGTGACAGAGGACACGCAAGGGCCGCCCGAAGGAAGCGCAGGCCGTGAAACAGTCGCGTGAGGGCCGTGAGGCCGCACAGGACGCGAAACAGTCGTGCGAGGGCCGCGGGAAGGGTGCGCGAAAGTCGCACAGGCCGCGACACAGTCGCGCGATGGACGCGATAGAGAACCGGCATTGAAGACAAGGGGTCTTCAAACACTTTGCCCTTGGCATTAAGGTTTCATATATCAAAGCTTATATTAGAAATAGCACCAATTATTGCACGAGTTTTTAAGTAACAATCTGAAACAGCAACCATACCTCATCATTGTAAGTGATTGAGGAACATTAACAGCATAGTTCCATTGCCTAATCAGACACAGCTTCATAGCATTATTGCTATAATCATCAGAAAGAGATTTGAAGCATACATTTCACAGTAATACATTAGACAGAGCAGCATTCTCTCTTCATTCCTGCAGATTGGATATCTCATTTGCATAATCCCTGAAAGTAGCAGTAATCTACCATCCAATCATATATTATTATGTGAAGATTATTAATAATACCAAGTTAATCTTGTCATTATTGATATATAGACCCAATCACCTTGCATATATTTAATTGTCAAATCAGAGATAGCAGTGATATTGTTATATATATTCCATCAATTTATAACATCAAATTTATATGTGGTATCCAAGATCATTATTCTTAGTGTTAATTCTTAGTGTTAATTATGTGGTCTCTTGCAGTTGATTCTTATATGCTAATTGTCCCTATTTCCATAAGCCATTAGAAAACGGGACATTACAGTTTAGGACAATAATCTACATTTTTTTAGGATTTTTGTCAGTTATCTGATTTTTGATGTAAAACATGAACTGAAACAACAAAACAAAAATGAAACTGATAGCTGGAAACTTGCTATCTTATCTTCTATGGTTGGAAATCAACTTTAACTTCACCCAAAACATCAAAAGATAATTTGTAGATGATAAATAATCTAAATAAAAATTATGTTTACGGTGTGATATTAGAAGTTCGAACAGCCACTTTCCATCCTTGGCTGCAATATTAGCCTACCCGAGTTTCTTTTTGTGCTTATTATAATATTTGGGCATATGATTTTCACATCCAAGTCCCTTAAAATCTTATCACCCTTTGCAATATGGAATGAGTTTATGGTACTTCATTTTCTGGATTGTGTTCTTGTGTGTTTTTCTTTTCTTTTTAGAATTCTCCATTTTCTATTCTGCTGCATTACCTCCTTTAATTTTAAGCATTTCTTTTAACTGTTACCTCCTATCCCTTTTTGCCATGAATGTTAGTGTAAGATATTTGTTTGCTAAAGGACTATTCAATTTTTTAAAGCACAGTAAATTGAGTTTATACATATAAATGTTTTTTTCTAGAATGGCAAAGTAATTCAAGAGAGTTTTTATATGATGTAACAGTTGGTTTCTTTATTCATTCAATGCATTTATACAAACTGGAAAAAGGGAGTAGTTCTAACACATGGTCGTCTTTTCTTGACTACAGAAGAACTATATAAACTTGTTGACAGTTGCCAACGAATTCCATTAGTTGGCAATTACCATAACTATTTCAGTCAACCAATGATGCATAATAATACTAGCCTGCTAACAGAAAGTATAACATAACTAATATGTATTTTATACTATCTATATCAGCCCCCTTAAAAGGAAAGTTGTCTTCCAAAAATAAATTAGACTACACAATCATCAGTGAGGGGCAGAGTTAGGAGATATCCTTGAGGTAATTTAGACATTGAAGAAGGAATTGAATGTGGGGAGACAGCTGCTCATAACTTGTATACTTCCTTTGTTTGTTGCTTTAGGTCATGTGCAGCTAAAAATCGTCATACTCTAGATGTTTTGACCATTTGGGTGGCCTCCATTAATTGAGTCTTGGCCTTCTTGCTGGCCATTGGGAGTTTTGATATCTCCTTACCCTTCTCAGCACACTACACTGTTCCAGCTCTATCAATCGACCCTGTTGAACTGATTGGGCTTGAAATATCAGCCTCAGATCTTCTAGGTTCTCTTTTAGTTGTTTTGAAATCCTCACAGATTCATCAATTTCAGCACCTATTGTATATTGCGTTACCATCTTAGTTTGCAACATGAAATAGAGATATTTGTATTGACATTCGATTGAGTACAGAGCCTCTAAAATATTGCCATCTGATTGTTCAAATGATGGTGGAACTCACATTGGAATAAATTTGCTTATCTCTAGTAGCTCAGTAGTAAACCACCATTGAGAAATATAGATTTGAATGAACGCATTATGATAGTCTCCTTTAACAAATTTTTGATGTGCCTGACTTCCTGTCAGACAAATGGAGAATGAGTGTCGTCTAGCCTCGAGGCAATATTAGCTATACGCTAGACTTAATGTGTGTGATTGGTTCTAGATCTTAAATATACTACTGAATGGTACATGATGGATCAACAGGATTTGGCTTTGAAAGTTGAATGAAAATTTAATCTTCTTTCTCACTCTGTGTTGGGCTATGTGGCTTTGTTGGCACAAGTGATACATTGTTATTAGGCAACTATTGAGGACTTCCTTTTGGTAAGGCTAGGAAATGACCAAGTATTTGTTTTAATTGCTGCTCTATTTTTTGTGTCTGGTCGAAAGGAGGATACTTCATGACATCAATTGGAACCCCCAATAAGCTCAACTGTTTGTCTATATGTTGTGACGTCTTTTGGATAATTCTACAACTGTGGTGATCGAAGGAGGTCTACAAGTGTGGTGATCAAAGGAGGTTCTTCAAGTGTGGTGCTAGAAGGAGATGTAGTTATTTCTGTGATTTCAACATTCCTATCCTCTTCACCATCACTCTCCTTTGTGTATTCTTTAGAAGATGATTCAATTGTCTAGGCGTGAAATTCATTCTTTGGAGGTGTTTGTTGTGCCAACATTTTCTCCCCCTTTGCACTACTTCAGTGGCCATTGTGCCATAATTCTTTGTTTTATCTAATTTGTTTAAGTGAAGGAATCTTTCTTTGAGGCTTTCAGAATCATCTAATTGGTTCTCCATGGCTGTTTTCAAGATAAGTACTTTGTACTCCATGGGAACCATAGCTTCTTGTTCATACATTAATCGAAGAGGTTCATGTCTTGTGGCTACCTTGTATGTTGTTTTGTAAGCCCATAGTGTTACCAGTAGCTTTTCCTCTCAATCATATCTTCAATCCTGCAAGATTTGTAGCCTTTTTTTTTCTACCAGTTGCTCAAAACTACTTATGGGAGTGTAACTCCCAAAACTAACTATTGTTTTATTTACCAATTACAAACTTACCTTTATTTATTATCTCCTATCATTCTGATTCATTTATTATTTATCTATTCTATAATCCAACCATTGATGTAATATTTCAACAACGAAAACATTTGGAAACTTTGATGGAGCACCTCCATTGATTCTCCTGTCTCACCCAACAAACACCAAACTGAATCCATCAACGGGTCTCCTGATTGTCAAACTTTTAAAGCCTATGCACAGTATGAGAGAACATGAAATAGTCCCATCCTCTATGCACAAAGAGAGAATAACTCTCCTCCAAGGGTCCACATGTCCTTTGAGTGTGTCAAAAAGCATTCCTCGAGTGTTGGATGCGAAAGAGCTCTCCTCTGAGAGTCTACTTTCCTCCAAAAGTGTCAATAGCCCTGCTTCAATGCTATAGGAATTGATCCTTTTTTGTACAAAAGAAACTGAACCACAATAAATACAATAATTACACCTACAAGTACTTAAACAAAATGCCAAGCCCCCCTTGTTCCATGAAGGGACACATAAATGAAATTGATGGTTCTTATGCAAAGTATCATCTAAGATCTTGTGTTTCTTATTTGTGTGGATGTTTTTGTTTGCCTCGTTGTGCATACTATAGTATTAATAAGTAAAAGACTGTCTTATACTATAGTATTTGTTTTGATGTGCCCATTGTAGTATCCCTTGACAATCTTGTTAGTTTTTGGCAATCAGATTAGCAGTAACTAATAGAAAATAAGAACGCAAGCTAAAGTAAACACATAACAGCATAACACACAAGAACACGAGTACCTTGGGAAAACCTCCCTCTTGGAGGTGAAAAACCCAGCAAGAATATCTCAGATCCGATTAATAATAGGCGCAGAACCAGATAACAATTTAACCCTTCTAGGGCATAACACAAAGTAACTTATCTGATTTGCAATTCTGATCAGACTTGATGGAATCACCCCTAGCACAAGAATTCGATACGCTGTAGCAGATTTGGCAGCCTGAGCAGGTTCGGCAGCCTTAGAACAACTTCGGCAGACCTAGAATGATATTCGCCCAGTTAGGAGAATAGTTCGCTGACTGAGAGGTCTAATTTGTTGCCTTAGAACAATGCAGAAGTAACTTGCAGATGATGATTGCTGTTAGGTAGTTCGCACATAGCAGAGATAGAAATCTTCGCTTGATAGATTGATGACTTGTGATCCTTAAGTCATCTCACATATATATGAATTCAAGTCTACACTAAACCTTGGTCGGCCTTATTTAATTTTGGCGCCAAGTTACAATTAAATTCAAATGCCTTTCATATGATATTACAAGTTACATGAATAGGTCTTGACCTATTTTATGTTTACAAGTTACACATATGTAATTCGCCCAAATAGGGCCTGCCCTAATTCAAGTTACATAATATCCCAAATAGGCCCATACACAATAAATTTTAAGGCCGAAGGCAACATTAAAATTTACCAAGCTAGGTCGGCCCAATCAAGGTATATGACCTAGCTCCATTTTCAACACTCCCCCTTAGCTAGGGAGGATCCCTTGATCAATCAAATCACATCGTGACTACTACCATGGCTACTCCCATGGATGAGACACACGATACGTTTACCATAGCTACTCCCAAAGGATGAACAAACTCATCATGGAATTTCATCCATGATACCCACCATACCTACTCGCAGAGGGTGGAATGAGGGCTCTAACCTCAGACTTCTCCCAGAGAAGAATAGAACACCACCATGCCTACTTGCAGAGGGTGGAACGAGGGCTTTCACCCCAACCTTCTCCCGGAAGATTGCCTTAACCGAGGGCTTTCACCTCAATCTTCTCTCGGAAGATTGCCTTAACCTAGGATATGGCTTCCTCTGAAGCCGAAACAAGCTCCCTCTGAAGCCGAAAACAACAAGCTCCCTGTGAAGCCGAAAACAACAAGCTCCCTCTGAAGTTGATGAGCTTCCTCTGAAGCTCTTTCTGACATTTGCTTCCTTTTAGAAAAGGAAGTCTTCATTTGACTTCTGTTCCTTCTGAGGAGTTCCTATGACAACTTCTGCATAGGAAGCAAGAGAAGTCTCGATTTTCCAATCCCGAGCAAAATGACCAAACATATTACAATTAAAGCACTGGATGTGAGATAAGTCCTTCTTCCTTTTTGCTTTAGGAGTCGAATCAGAACCTCTATCTCTATCCCACTTTCTTCCTTTACCTTTCTCCATATGCGAAGCAAGAACTTGATTTTCCACATCATAATGATCACGCTCAAGTCCTCTTGCAATTAGCCGTGACTCTTCTTGTAAACAATCTGTCCTCAAGTGATCAAACTGTGGAAGTTCAATCCTTGTGCTGATTCCTTGAATGAATGCTTCCCAAGATGATGGAAGACCATTGAGAGCCATCATGGATAGGTCGCTATCTTCAACAACTTTCCCAACGGAAGAGAGCTGATCCTTCAGATCAGAAATCCTCTTGAAGTATGTAGCTACACATTCTTCTTTTGCCATCTTGATGTGGTGAAGTTGTTGCTTCAACGATAGGATGTGACTGGTGTTGTTGATTTCATACATCTTCTCCAAGGTGCTAACTATTTCTTTTGCTGTCTTTAACTTGGCGATGAGAGGCATGATATGGTCCTTGACGGAATCCACTATTATCCTTTGAGCTTGAAAGTCTTTCTTTCTCCAAGCTTTCTTTTCTCCTTCGGCTGAGGGCTCGGAAGACTCTTTGCTGATGAACTCAGAGAGATCATTCAATGCCATCATGATTCTGAATTTCCATGCAGTGAAATTGGATGCACCATCCAATCTATCTTCAGCTCTAATGTATGATGCCATGCTGACTGAAGAATGGAAAGATAGACTGAGGATGAAGACTTCCCGATATTCTGATCACAGTTTGTATGAACTTGGCTCTGATACCCTGTTAGTTTTTGGCAATCGGATTAGTAGTAATTAACAGAAAATAAGAATGCAAGGTAAAGTAAACACATAACAACATAACAGACAAGAACACAACAGTACCTTGGGAAAACCTCCCTCTTGGAGGTGAAAAACCCAGCAAGAATATCTCAGATCCGATTAACAATAGGCGCAGAACTAGATAACAATTTAACCCTTCTAGGGCATAACACAGTAACTTATCTGATTTACAATTCCGATCAGACTTGATGGAATCACCCCTAGCACAAGAATTCGATACCCTATAGCAGATTTGGCAGCCTGAGCAGGTTCGGTAGCCTTAGAACAACTTTGGCAGACCTAGAATGATATTCGCCCAGTTAGGAGAACAGTTCGCTGACTGAGAGGTCTAATTCACTGCCTTAGAACAATGCAGAAGTAACTTGCAGATGATGATCGCTGTTAGGTAGTTCGCACATAGCAGAGATAGAAATATTCGCTTGATAGATTGATGACTTGTGATCCTCAAGTCATCTCACATATATATGAATTCAAGTCTACACTAAACCTTGGTCGGCCTTATTTAATTTTGGTGCCAAGTTACAATTATATTCAAATGCCTTTCATATGATATTACAAGTTACATGAATAGGTCTTGACCTATTTTGTGTTTACAAGTTACACATATGTAATTCGCCCAAATAGGGCCTGCCCTAATTCAAGTTACATAATATCCCAAATAGGCCCATACACAATAAATTTAAAGGCCAAAGGCCACATTAAAATTTACCAAGCTAGGTCGGCCCAACCAAGGGATACAACCTAGCTACATTTTCAACAAATCTGACCCTGTTTTGCTGATTTAAACTGCAAGGAATATTGTCAAACACTTTGCACACAAGTTCTGAACTTGCTGATTGATGATTCTTTCGGTATTTTCAATGAAGACGATGATAATATGCATTCATTAGACTCAAAGAACATATGCAAATGACTGAAATGAAATGAGGATGTAATGCAAGATATATATAATGCAATTCTATAGCTGATATGCAACTACAGCCAAAGGGCATTAATGCAAACACTTGGCAAGCAACCTACCAAAGTAATTAAACACCTACAACAAGAAGGTATTTTTGCAAACAATTCAATGCAACTCCAAACTCCTTTATTGTAGCCTTCAGACTGACTATATTGATTGGTAAGTATAGGCATTATCACAAAGGGTTGGCATGCAAACTTATTATGACTGAAATTAATACCCATATGATGCTGCAGCAATAATGCATTAAGTCAAATAGCTGTCTTGCATACTAAACTCAGTAAACCTGATTACAATTGGACTGCCAAGTCTCAGCATACTAAGGCACGATTGATTACAATGCAAGACTATTTGATGAAGCAATTACAAGGCTGCCTCAGCATCGATTTAACTGAGTTAACTATATGCAAACTAGTATGAGAATGAACCTGGAAATCTTTACAGAAGATTGTAAACTTCACGTGGCTGTGCTGAAGATTGTTTAGCAGCAATAACATGGCCTTCCAATGATGACTTTTTCAATCTTCTCTTCAAAACCCTTCTAGCTGCTCAAACAACTTGGATAATCTTTCACCATTAAGCTCGAACTTGACCTCTAGATGAAGCCAATAGTTAAGCAATCTTCAGCTGATATCTCACAACCTCAGAATGCTGATACAATGAAGAAGCTACGCTTTCCAATGCCGAATATGCATAAACCCAAAGGTTCCTTCTCCAAGAGAAGAGCTCTCCAAACGTACAAGTATAAAATGATCGAATGCTACCTTTTTCATTTCTTTTGGTGCCTTTTATATTCATCTCCAATTAGGTCGATTTCTCTAGAAGGTTCTTTCAAATCATTTAAATGATATTTAATATTTGCCTTTCACTTAAATAAATGCTTTAATTAATGGGCGCACAAATAATAATAATATTTAATGTACTTCAAGTGACCCTTTTGAGGGTCATGGCCCCATTAGACATAAAGTGAATTGAAAACTTATAATTAATTATTAACAAAGTAATCACTTTATTAATATTTAAATAACATAACTCCACAAATAATCATTATTTCTCAATTCCGTCTCAACTTGGAAGTTAACCATTGTATCCTGTATGCAATCAACTGCCTTACTAAAGATAGTAAGGGTCCCTCTCTGACATTCACTGACTTACTATAAATGGTAAGTCCCTCAAAACCAAACCAAAGACCTCTGGATATCAATGCCTCAGAACATATGAAGGGTATGGAGATGAAATCACCAACAACTGTCCTCTGGAGAGCCAAAAAACTCCACAACAGGGTCCTCTAATCACCAGTATTAGCCTACAAGGACCCAGTGATAGGCTAGATCCATTAACTTTGATGCACGCTCAAAATGGGGACATTACACCCTTCACCGCTGTAGTTTGTTCACTAGAGTTCCATGGTTAATATAATTTTGTTAATTTTTGGTACCTTTAATTCCTTCATCATTTGCACATATCTCTCTTCAAGGCTTGTATGTTCTATATTCATTCTTGCTATTGTCCTCTCAACTTTCATCTCCCTTTGTTTTTCTTTTTTCATGGGAGGAGAATTTTTCTTGACTCTCTATATCCATTGATGATTGTAGGATTCTATGGAGGAAGAGTGTGGTATTACCTTCATCTTTTCCCATAGTGAATGAATGAGACTTTCGATGAACCATCTCTTCTTCAACATTTTTGTTGGCTTCTTTTCTTACTTTACTAGGAGTTCCTGGAGCCTAGAGGATAGGCTTTGACATTCTCGTGTTTCTCTTGCTTTGTATTGTATATTTCAGCTAAAATTTCATTATCATCCTGTAGTTGCTTGAACTCCGCTTCAAAGCTTTCTTCAATCTTTCCGACATGTGCTGAAAGGCTAGGCCAATTTTGATATAGTAATCAATGGCAATACCCTTTAAGATGGCTGGGAAGGGCTGAAGCCAATACGTTCTATCATCTCGATTGTGCGCAGCCCATATTGTTTCGCAAGTCTTGCATTGCTTAATTGGACCCTTCTATACATTACTAGTGAATTGAAGTAGATTTTGTTTCTCAAAGCTTTGGTGCTTCTCCTGCATTGTTGGCTATCTGAGAATTTTCAACTTGTCTTGCTTTAAAATTCCATACACGTGAATTGCGTTAAGGTTCTCTCTTGTACACCTTTGGCCTAGGAGTTTTTGGCTTGGTTCCTTAATCAATTCTTCTTTAATCACCAGTTCTTCAATATGTCGAAGATTACTCTTGCATGCTTTTGTTAACGAATCTTTATATTCTGTCTTCCATTCTTTTTCATTTTTTGTTTGGTGTACTGAATTTTTGACTTGGTCAAAAGATTGACCTACACTATATTGGGTAGTGATAAGTGCTTGGCTATCTCTTCCCACTCTTCATATGTTTTATGTTCAAGAGAAAGAACTACTAAGAACAATAAGCTACTAACACATATCCCAGTGAATTCTTATGCTAAGAAAGTTTACACGAGTTTATTGAGAAGGAATTTAGGTCTTCCATGCATTGATGAAGAAAGAAAACCATTTTATAACCCTGGATGATCTTTCATTTCTGCCATTTTGTCCTATATGAGATGTGTTCAACTGTGGCTGAACCTGCCAACTGTGCATTGACCCATCATGACGAATTTAATTGTAGTTGAACCCGTCAAGTGCAGACATTCTTCAACTGTTTGTTTTTTCCTGATTGTGTCCTGTTTTTCTGTCTCTCAACATATGGGATCTCGTTTCCATATATTTATGAGCAATTGTCTGAATTTTTTTGCATCAACAGCTATACATCTGTGGTTTATCTTGGACATATACATTACTTCCTAGTATATCAATTTGAATCCAATTTTCCTAGGGTATGTTTTTGTGAAACCATACATTCTGTGCCAGGAACTTAAGAGTACCAGACATCTTTTTTAATGTTTGTGATTGACAATATTGTGCTTTAAGGTATTTTTTTTTCTTCTATTTACATAAAAGATTCAAATGCAATGTTTTTTATTTAATTTGTAGTGCATATTTGATAGCTGTTGTATTATACATTTTTATACTTTTTTCTGAAGTGTTTCTTTGTTTGTGCAGGCTAAAAGGGATCCATTTCGGTATCGATTTCCTATTGAATTGCGATTTGTCAATCCAAATATTGATCATCTTATGTGGGTGCAGTCACCTAATTTATCTGTTGCTTAGTGTTGTAAATCTGCCAGAGAAGTGGCTCTTTTGCTGATCTAGAGCTTATTGAACTATGTTTTCATCAGATATGCAAAGTTGAATATTTTGTTATATTCGACTCTATCACGATTCTAAAGAATTCACTAACAGATTTTTTCCCTGGACAATCTTTCTTTTTGTTTTTTGTTTTAATCTTTCAAGGATGCCCATTGTCAGTGGTTGTGATAAAATTGTTGGCTTTGTTTTGCTGCAGTTTCAACAAGTTTGAATTTCCTCCCATTTTTGGACACAATAATACAACTGCTGAAGAACTGAGCGTAAGTTATTACCCACTGTGCTACTTGCAGAGTTAAGGCAATCTCTGTTCCAGTTTTTCTCATTCGATAAAATAAATCCGTCTCTTGTCTAAATTTAGCATGTCCTGAATCTTGAATGAAAGCATTTTATATACTATGTAATGTTGTACATTGCCTATATTTGAATTTGAAAGTAGGTTCCTGTATTTTTTTATTTTATGGAGGGAGGTATGAATGACATAGTTATTGATATTAGTTTAATGTGGTTATTGCTCAATACTTTTGGCTTACTGAAGGTTTATACAGCATTCCTGCATCAATTTATGACCACAAGATGGTCAATATAACAGTTTCCTATTCTACATGTTTGAAAATGTATATGATGTCAATGGTTTTTTGCTGAGTTACCGGGTTTGGCACCTGCAGCCTGGATGTGGGTCTAGGTTCGAGTTGGGTTCCGGTTCGAGCTGGGTTTGCGTCTTGGTTTGCTGCGGGTTCTCAGCAGTCAACAAGGCATTGCAGTTGTGATTGGTCAAAGGAGTTTTCATTTCACACATGCTTAATAGTAGCAACTCTGTTATACTTAATCTTTTTTATAAATTCATAATTCATATATATATATATATATATATATATATATGAATTTGACATGTTTTTTGTACTAACGAACCTAAACGAACCCAAAATCCATTTCAAAATTGTGTCTGTTGGGTAAAACTGTTGTCCAGAATCGCTCTTAATGTTTGACTTAAATTACTGTTATTTCAGTTTCCTCAGTTTGTACCCAAGTGTGTCAATCTGGTGGTCATAGGCTTTTGAAAGGTACTGTGGCTGTTTGCCTAAGGGATGAAGATAGCAAGCTAAGTGGGGATGTATGCAGTGCTACCTAATCTATGTTTACTCTGAATTCTGGCTTCCACACCTCCTGTTAGATCTGTGACAGGACCCTGAGTCAAAACAGTCTGCAGTGTAAACCAATTAACAATGGGCAGTAATTAACATTATCTATTTATTCAGAGAACAAAATATAATTAAAAGAACAAAATTGAAATGAAGTTCACATTAGTCACACTAGTTACTCCGATTAATACAACACATGGAATTGGAACTTATGTATCAACACACAGGAATGAAACTTATATGTAATTGACAGTAAACTACTAACCAGATTCATCATAGCAAAATGAATACATAACCAAAACGTTCATTACCACACAATATAATACTACTGCAGTAATCACTAGATAATCGATGAAGTCGGCCCTGCCTTCTCCGATTATTGGTGATGAAGCTTACAACCGTGAACTACTCCACAATGTTCATACAACCAAAAGCACAATATCCAGAAATCACAGAAGTCTACTCCAGTATATTATTATTCATCTATATATAAAACTGAGTCTTCGGCTTACATATTTATAGACATTATAGACCGATTAAACTATAGCCATCGCGTAGATAAAAGTGTATAAAGTCTCTGGTTGTTTTGGCCTGCGGCCAACAACCTTAAAAGTTAATCAAGAATGGCCATAGTCTCTGTTACAGTTTTGCCTTTATTCAAAACGACAGAGTACAACTCATTACTAGTTTAACAATTCGGTACCAAATTTAGACAAAATGACAAAAAGGACTTCAAAACGTTCTCATCTCCATGCCACCAATGCAGACCCTTTCCACATGCCATCCACTAAGTATCCCCTACTACCAAAATCACAAGAATAGTTAATAAACGATCAAAGTTTTTGATATATTCATCGATTTTTATCTTTCCTTTATATTTTATAAAATATCCTTAGCTCATTAACAAATGGTGACAGAAGCAACACAAAATACTACAAAGTGGCCATGTTTATGGGCAAAATAAAGGATAAAATAAAGACATATTTCACCCCTATCATTTCCCACCAGCTTAGTGTTTTGCATGTCCTCATGCAAAATTAGGTAAAGTACAAACCAGGAGGGGAAGGGGCTAATTTCTGCATTGTATTAGTGACTTCCTTGACCCATGACTGGTATGCTGCTTGCAGCTGCTCTTTATGCTCATGAATGGTTATGTGAGATGCACTAGAGCTCTCTGCCTATTCAAGTGCTGCCTTGAGTTGTCGAATCTCCTCTGTCTGTGAAGAATCAAGATAACATGCATCATGGACTTGTTGTTGAAGAACTTTATTTTCCTCTGTCACTTTAGCCAATGAATCTTGTAGGGCTTGATTTTCTTCTTTTAACTTGGCTACTAAGTTGTGTAAATCTTGTATCTCTTCTTTTTTGGGTAGAGGATTTTCTTCAGTCAATTTAGTCACCAAGTTTTGTAAATCACAAATTTCCCCACTCGTCAACACGGGATTGTCTTCTTCCTTTGCTGGGTTTTCAATGGAAGGTGGTTCCACATGTACCTGTTCACTGTCAACTGTTATATTCAACCTATGTCTTGCCATTCCAAGTGACACTTCAGTGGTCCTATGTTCTGTAGAGTGTGCTATATTGACAATGTCTGTATTCATTAGATTATCTTGGAAAAATGAAATGTTAGGGTCATCCTGTACATCTTCCCCATTTGCCTCAAATTCTTCTTACATACCCTGTACAGGTTCATTCAAGGTTTGCATTATTTGTCTTGCCTGTGTAGCTACCAACATTTCCCCAAGAGATAGAAAATTGAGCTGAGGAAGTTGGGTCCCTTGTTCACTTCTATTTTCATTTTCATCTGTAGTCACAATTGCTTCTTTAGTCTTTCTTCTATTACTTCTTCGGAGCTCCCTAGAAGTATTTGTTGACCTTTTTGTTTTGTGATATACAACAGCTAGGATTTGATAGTCTGCCACTTCTTTTAATTGTTTAGAACTCAGAACATCACTAGCTACATTTGCCAAATTTTCTAATTGTCCTGTTGTAGCAGTGGGTGATTGCTTATTAGGTGATAACTGTTGGTTGAAAATTTTGTACACTTGGGGAAATATACAAAATTGTGGTTTCAACCACAGCGTGTGAGTAAAACTCTCCTAATTAAGGGAAGGCTCCCTCTATCTAACTACAACTTTGAAAATAAAATAGGATGGGACAGCAATCTTTCTTCTTCTTTCAAGAAAGACAATATCCTTTTTTCTTCACAGAAAATGATAGCGATTTGATATAAACGACAGTAACCACTTTCAAAATGAAATGTGAGAAAGGAAATGAAGTTTCCTGAAAGCGTAAAAACTTCTGTCACTTCCTTCGGGACGGGATAACAATATCAAGCTCAAAGACTTGATTATGTGAATTCCTATCTACCCTTTTTTATACTAATGCTATAAAGAACAAATTATAACAGCTCAAAGACTGGAATATCTTATTTTTTTCTACTTAAAACAATGGGAAGTAGTATAAGCTCAAAGACTTACAGCTATTTCTCACAAAATCTATTCCTAAATTCTCCTAAGAACAAGTGAAAGCACAAAGACTTGCAACTTTTCTCAACAAAATATTTATTTTAATCTATATTAACCTCAACTACTTGCAGCACAAAGAGTGCAAATCAGATGTGATTAAGCTCTTTAAGAAACACTTGCAAGAAAGATAATATAGAACACAAACTCAAGTATGTAGCACAAAGACTCAAAGCTTGGGCAATTTTCTTCTATTCCTTTCAATTCTTGAATTTACACATGAAAGCTCAAAGAATTCTTTGCTGTAAATTTGGCAGAGTTTTTGCTTGCTTTCCCAAAAGATAAAAATTACAATAGACCCCTCAAGTATTTATAGAAGAGGAGCCTTGAGAAAAAGGTGAGAGGATCCTAACTAACTTGAGAGATTCTCTCAACCACCAAGACTTATTCAATAACTAACTAAGACTTCAATAACTAACTAAGACTTATTCCAACTACTTGAGCACAACTTGTAGTTGCTTTACATGTGATTACAAAAGTGCAAGTAATAAGTTAACTGGTAATTTTTTTACATGTAACTTGTCAAAACGAAATTACAAATGCATAACTAAAACTATTCCATGTGTCTAAAGACACGACTCTAACTGCATCATCCTTTGTCTGTGATGATCTTCATGTCGCTTCAGGATGCTAGAACTTGAAGTATTTTGGATTGGTAAAGACATCTTGAATTGGAACGGGAACTTGCATCCTTATCTTCTTGCTTGTGGTAGTACTAGCTTTTCAAGAGGGAAAGGGCTGCCTTCCTCTTTTCACGTCATGACCATCTTTGTCTTGAAAGCATTCTATGCTCTCAACCATGAATTGTTGTTGTATCTCTTCTTTGTATCATCCTTCATTCTTGAAATCTTCTTGCAAAATAAGGCCCATGCCTTAATCCATTGATTTGGTAGATCGTGTGTGCAAACCGGACTGATAAGGGAAGAGATAAATTGATGCAAAAATGGGCTCACAAGTGAATTTCGGGTTTTGGAAGTTGCATTACATGTGTGGGAAAAACAAGAGCATTAACTTGCAATTGTGGAGAAAAAACATGCAACTTCATATGTATAATGGGTAACTACAAGTTTGCACTTGTAATTGGACTTTTAGAACTCATTTTCAAGTGTTTTTTGAGTGCATTTTGGACCAATTTTGGGTTTTGGATGGCTGACCGGAGTTTGACTTTAAATAGGGAAAATGAATGAAGGTGTGAAATGAGTGGATGAAATGGTATGTACGGATGATGGAAATAAATATGAGTGAAAATGAAAAGATTTTGGGAAGATCGTCTTCAAGAAAATGGGAAGAACTTTCAACATGTAATCCGGTTCTAAAAACCCGATTTTGAAAGAATGGGTATTTTTCATCTTTGCAATTTGGAATTTCAACCAAAGATGGTTAAATTCCTTTAACCGTAAGGGAAGAACAATTATTTTCATCCAACTTGCAATCGGGATTTAAAATCCCGAATACAAGTAAAGAGGGAAAATGGGGAAGGACAATGCAATTCACAAGTTGCCTTGCAAGGGGAAAATCTCTCTCACAAAACCGATTTTTGGGGCAAAATAATCATATACAAATTTACAACCAGGAAGGAAAAGCAAGAAGACAAGAAAACAAGAAAACAAGAAAATGAAACAAAGAAAGAAAAGAAATCAAACCTTGCTTCAAACTGAAAATGCCTCTTCAAAAAGATGATCAATCTTTGAAAGAAGGAAGGAGAACTCTTAAAAAGAAATTAACCACATTCCAAAACCCTAGCCACGTTTTACCAAAACGCCTTGGGCAGCAAAACGTGCCACCAAATACAAACTTAATGGCACAAGAAGTGATCAATCCTCCATCAAACCCCAACGCCTTAGCATAATAAGCAAAAACGTCTAAAGGAGAGATGAAAACGTGGCAACTTGGGAAATAAAATCGTGGTTTTGGCAAAAAACATTTTTGCTGTTAAAACTATTAGAATATTAAAATATTGTTATTTTTAGTATTAATGCTCAATAGTGTATATTTTTTTTTAGTAAGATCTTCTACGATCTTATCAGCAGTTTCTTATTAGAAACTTGCTATTCTTGTAAATACTCCTGTACTATTTAAATAAAGGTGGGTCTCATGTTGATGATCAATTCTTTGAAATCCATATGCTTCTGCATTTGTATTATGGTATCAGAGCTTTAGGAAAATTTTTTTTGGAAATTTTTTAATTCTAATTTCCAATTAGTGGAAGTTTTCGAAAATTATTCCAGTTAAAAAAAAAAGAAACTCATCTAAGGTTTTTTTTTTCCTAGCTCCTGTGAATTTTTTAAAGGAAGGTTGTCTTCTGTTCGGCGGCGGTCGTGGCTCTGTGCGCGACCTGCAAGACTAATCGTGCCACCGTTTGTGGCTCTGTGCTTGCACCCTCAGCGCGACGCGACCTGAAACCGCGACGCGACCTGCACACTCAGCGCGACGCGACCTGCACCCTCGGCGACGCGACCTGCAACCTTGTCGCGATCTGCAGCCTTTTTTCTGCGCGTGACCTGCTACCCGTGTGGACATCTCTACTGGTGGCGCGACTCCCGTTTTTCTTCCCTGTGCCAAGTTTCTTCTGTCTGCAAATTTTCTGGGCATATCATGGCTTCCACAACCCTCTGATTTTTTCGATTAAGGTGTTTACTTTCAAGTTTTCATCGAAAATAAATTTTTCTTGCAGATTCTTGGTGGGTTTTTCGAAACCTAATCTGGGTAGTTGCCCGATTTTTCTGGGTGCATCGTTTTTCGTGCCTCGATTTTCGAGCCAACGGATTTGAATTTGGTTTTCAGATTCCTTCTAGGTTTTCTCTCATCTTCAAGGCTCCTATCCGTTTTTCTGCATTAGTCGAGACTCATCTTGAAATCCGTGTCTATTGTTGTTGTACCTCTCTTCTTGTCATTTTTCAGTACATTGGGAAACGTGCAAATGGCTTCTCTCACCAATTTGATGTTAGAAGGCAGTCAATGCTTTAATGGCAACAATGACAACATTTGGAAACAGCGTATGTTGACCATTTTTGAATATAGGCGTCTTGACCAGCTTGTTTTGGGAAAAGAGCTCAGTCCTGGTACACCTGGTACAGATCAAGATAAGTTTGATGACTTTGTACCCTCAATATTACTTCAACTAATGTTGACCTGAAGTTTTCAGAATTGTGCACCAAACTTCTACAGCAGGATCGTTGGAAACAATAGTTTGGTAGTGGTACTACGTTAGCCTCCTCAGAAAATGCCTTCACAGCCCAATCCTTTCACAAGGATGAAGGCAAATTTCAGTCCTCTCAGTCTTCTCAGCAGAAAGGCTCTTCTCAGACACAGGATGGTGCTAAGAAGAAGAATGTGCAGTGCAATTACTGTCACAAGTACGGCCATATGAAGAAAGATTGCCGTCAGAGGCTCGCTTCTGAACAAAAGAAGCAGGGAGGGTCACACCAGAAGGCGCATGTTGCTGAACATTCCGAGCAGAAGGAGTCTGCCTTTTATGCCTTTATGGCTAAGAGGTCTTCAGATCATGCCAGGTCTTCTGCTTGGTACATCGACTCTGGTGCATCACGTCACTTTCCTCATCGGCGTGACTGGTTTACAGACTTCTCATCTTTCAGTGATTCCGTTGTATTTGGCGGAGGTGAGGAGTATATAGTTGTTGGCAGAAGCACTGTTCAGATACAGTCTGGTGGCAGGAATCTCATCTTCCTGAATGTGTACTATGTTCTTGAATGTGTCAGTCAGATTATGAGGAATTCTCCTCAGCTAGATGTGGTGTTCAGTGCTCACAAGTGTTCCATCATTGATCGGGAGACTCGTCTTACTGTTGCTGTTGGTCTAGAGGATCATGGCCTATATAGGCTTCTTGACACTGGTGATTCTCTTGAAGTGGCTCTGGCAGCTCGTGTTTCTCCTCTCAGCACTTTGTGGCATCAGAGATATGGACATCTCAACATTCAGTATCTCTCTCAATTATCTTGGGAGGGACTTGTTTCAGGGTTACCTGATATTCAGACTCAGCATCTTGGAGTATGTGGCGCCTGTCAAGTTGGCAAATAGCATCGGACTTCATTCACACATGGAAAGTCTTGGCGCACATCTAAGGTACTTCAATTACTTCATGCTGATATTTGTGGTCCTATGAATACATCTTCTGTTACTGGTTGCAAATACTTTTTGCTTATTGTAGATGATTTTAGTAGAAAGATGTGGGTGTACTTTCTTAAACACAAATCAGATGTATTTAGTATCTTTCAGAAGTTTGAGTCCTTCGTTGAAAAAGAGTCTGGATGTAGCATCATTACTCTTAGGACAGATAACGGGGGGGAATTTTGTTCTTCTGCATTCTCCAACTTCTGTGATACCCATGGCATCAAACGCCAATTGACTACACCCTACACTCCTCAGCAAAATAGTGTTGTCGAGTGTCGCAATCGTACAGTTGTTGGGATGGCTCGCTCTATGTTACAACACAGGAGTGTTCCGAATAAGTATTGGGCTGAAGCAGTGTTTACTGCTGTCTACCTCCTTAACCGTTCCCCTACTCAGGCTATTAAGGGGAAGACTCCAGAAGAGGTTTGGTCTGGTCGGAAACCTAAGATCAGCCACCTGAAGGTTTTTGGCTCTGTTGCCTATGTTTGGATTCCAGATGCTAAGCGCTCCAAGTTGGATTCCAAAAGTCAGAAACTCATGATGACAGGATACAATGATCACCATAATGCCTACAGACTGATCGATATAGACACTGAACGTCTTATCTTCAGTCGTGATGTTGTATTTGATGAAGACAGAGGATTCTTTCAGCCCCCTTCTTCTGAGCAGTGTTCTGAGGATCAGCCTCACAATGTTCTTATTCCATTAGGTTCGCCTGATGGGAGGGATGATGCAGAATCTATTTTCGATGATGCACTACCTGAGTTCCCTCCGGAGAATAATCCTCCTCCTGCTGCTCCTGTTCCTGCTCCTGAGCCTCTTCCAGCTCCTCCAGATGTTAGCACTTCTACTCTCCGGCCTAAATGGTGGGCCAAGACCATTGGTGATCTCAGGGATACTGAGCTCATTGAGGGTAGAACCTCCCGTAATAAGAGCAAACAGCAACATACAGTCAATTTTGCTCTCATGGCTAACATACATAGTGTTTTTGAGCCTTAGACATATTCAGAGGCTAAAGGTATACCTGAGTGGGAACAGGCTATGGAAGCCGAGTTCCAGAGTCTTCAGAAGAATCACACTTGGGCCCTTTCTGATCTTCCTTCAGGGAAGAAGCCCATTAGCTGCAAATGAGTGTACAAAGTAAAATACAAAGCTGATGGAACCTTAGACAAGTATAAGGCTCGTCTTGTTGCTCGTGGGTTCTCACAGAAATAAGGCATTGACTACGAGGAGACTTTTGCTCCTATAGCCAAAATGAGTACCATACGGCTTGTTCTTGCCTTGGCAGCCCAGTTCAGTTGGAAAGTCCATCAGATGGACGTCAAGAGTGCCTTTTTGAATGGTGACTTACAGGAAGAAGTCTACATGACGCAACCCCCAGGCTTCAAGGTTGCTGGTCAAGAACAGAAGGTCTGTAGACTAGTCAAAGCACTCTATGGTCTGAAACAAGCTCCTCGGGCTTGGTACATGAAAATTGATAAGTACCTGACAGATCATGGTTTTCAGCGGAGTCCATCTGATGCAAACCTGTATATCAAGCATACTAGTAATGATGTTTTGTTTGTGGTTGTCTATGTGGATGACTTAATCATTATTGGCAGTTCAACACATTTGATCACTGGGATCAAACAGGATTTGTGCCGCACCTTTGATATGACAGATTTGGGACTTCTACATTACTGCTTAGGAGTTGAAGTTTGGCAGACTGAGAACAGTATCTTTCTCTCTCAGTCCAAGTATGCCAGAAGTCTTCTGGACAAGTTCAGAATGCAGGATTGCAAACCTGCCATTACTCCTATGGAACCCGGGCTCAAACTTTCAGCTCAGTCATCTTCACCAGTTGTGGATGAATCTTTGTTCAGGCAACTAGTGGGTAGTCTCATCTATCTTACTGCCACGAGACCTGACATCAGTTTTTCAGTGAGCTACATTTCACGCTTCATGACAGCTCCCAAGGCTGATCATTGGATAGCAGCGAAGCGTGTGCTGCATTATGTGAGTGGCACTCCTGATTATGGACTTCTGTACATTCGGAGTTCTGATCCTACACTCAGTGGCTACACAGATTTTGATTGGGCAGGTTCGGTTGATGACCGTAAATCTACAACACGGTATGTGTTTAGTTTGGGATCTGGTGCTGTCACATGGACGAGTAAGAAGCAGCAGGCAGTGGCTCTCTCCTCGACAGAAGCAGAGTATCAGGGAGCAGTTAAGGCATCTTGTGAGGCGGTTTGGCTTCGACGAATGCTTGCGGATATGCATGTCTCCCAGGCAGGTCCAACTCCCTTGTTCTGTGATAATCAAGGAGTGCTCAAACTCACCAAGAATCCAGTCTTCCATGAAAGAACCAAGCATGTGGAAACTCATTGTCACTATATTTGACAGCTGGTTGAAGACGGATCCATCCAGTTGTTGTATGTTCCTACCTCGGAGCAGCCAGCAGACATCTTCACCGAGCCCCTTGGTCTTGATAAATTTGTAAAATTCAGGGGGTCTATAGGTGTAGTTAATAGATTGAGCATTAAGGGAGGGTATTAGAATATTAAAATATTGTTATTTTTAGTATTAATGCTCAATAGTGTATATTTTTTTTTAGTAAGATCTTTTACGATCTTATCAGCAGTTTCTTATTAGAAACTTTCTATTCTTGTAAATACTCCTGTACTATTTAAATAAAGGTGGGTCTCATTTTGATGATCAATTCTCTGAAATCCATATGCTTCTGCATTTGTATTAAAAACCCCATAAAACCAGCGATAATGTCTTCCAAATGGCATGAAGAGAGTTGGAAAATGCATGAAAATGGCAAGGAATCCAAAACGCCTTCCTCTTCCTTGAACTTCTCCACAAAAATCGTTGGAAATCTTCAATAAAATCCTTTAATATTGCTGGTCGAGTTTTTAGAAAAGAACAAGTCTAAAATGTTACTTTTCTCTCAACAAGGCAAAATCGGGTTTTAAAAATCCAACTGCAAGTTTAAAATGTCACTTTTTCCATCAACAAGGCAAAATCGGGTTTTAAAAATGCAATTACAAGTTTAAAATTCTCCAATTTGCACTTTATGGAGAAAATCGGGTTTTTTGGGCAAAATAGCAAGTTTAAAATGTCACTTTATTTCAATTCTAGGCAAAATCGGGTTTTGGAGAGAGATGTGCAAGTTACAAATTACTTGTAAAGGGAAAATAAAATACCTACAAGAAGTTTTAATAACTTGCACATATGTAATAGAGGTTTAAAATCCCTATTACAAGCAAAAGACATTAAAGTAGGGGTTTTAGAAAAGAATTACAAGTTTACTTGTAACTTATCCAAAAAATCCGTATTTCAACTTAAAAAGCCAAAAAGCATCAAAGGGGAAATAAAAAGCAAATTACAAGTTCTTATTTTTCAATAAAGTGCACTTGTAATCAGGCAAAAATTTCCCTACAAAGACCAAAACAATGGAAATCATTAAAATTTGCAATTCAAGAGAAATTTCCCACTTGCAGTCAGGGAGAAAAAACCCGAAATTGAAGGAAAGACATAGCAAATGAATCCAGAATGCGACGAAATTCAAAACGTGGTTCAAGGATGGATTGAGGATTAAGCTAGTCCAAGGAATAGTCAAAATTCTGCCTCAAGAAGCGTGCCATAGAGTAAAATTTTCATTTTTTCACAAAAATTTCATGTAATGGTCCTTCATTTTTGAAAACAAAAATGAGGACAACAATAATTTATCTTGATCTTTGGAAGCAGTTGAGGTTTGTTTTTTAGAACAACCAGGAGAGGCTTCAACTGAAGATGTCCTGCTATGCATTTTCCGTTTACCCCTAGTGTCATAGCTTGTTGTGCAAGTCTTGACAATTTTACTTCTCATAGGAGTAACACAAGATTTTTTAACTGGCTCGTTACATGAGACTGGGGTTTTCTTGGTATCCTGTTTTGATGCCCACTTCTTGGGAGAATCATCAGAGGTGTCTTTTGTCTTCACTAGGCTCAACTAAAAGGCTTTCATTGTCACTTTCCCTATTTGACTCTGCACCTACAAAATCCTTATTTTCAGAAGTACTTGGTGGGTTCTTGATGGCAGGGGAATTTTCTTCAGCGGAATTGTTTGGGGAATCATCACCAAGAAGTGAGTCCCAATCGAGGAGAAAGCCTTTTTAATTCCCTTACAACTAACAGTTTGATAAGGCCATGGTGAGCTAATGAGTTTTCGTGCCCTTTTTGTACTTCTTTTTGCATTTGATTTAGAGAGGAATAAAGAAAGAAAGGCATATTCACAAGCATACCCCATCTCAAATGAAGCATAAGCCGAAATTGTTTAGCATAAATGTATACATACCTACCTTCGCAAGTTATGTACTGGATGATAAACTTTGCTATAGTCTTCTAAGGCGGTGGAAGTGAGTCAAGCTTCGTACCTTGCCGAGTAACTATTTTCACAAACTCCCCTCTTTCCAGAAACTTCTTGCGCAAAGGTTCGAGGTCCGTTGCGCGCTTGGAATGGTCAAGAAAATATTTTTTTCTTGAGAGTGGAAACACAGAAACATCTGCCACAACTTCTATTGAAAAAGGAATGGTTAAACCACAAATTGTGGCTTCCTTCCTACTGCAAGTCGTTGCAAATTCACGCACAATTTTCTCATCATACCCCCTTAACCTTTTGAAATACACATCCCATCTTGCTTGTTTGAAAATCTTATAGGCTTTTGCAGCTTTTGGCATTCTCAATTCGTCCATAGTTAAAGGCTGAAAACGGTGACGATGTTCTCCCGCCATGGTATAGGAGGTTATTCAAACGACTATAGGATGCAGACAAAACCCGTTTGCAGAAATTAGTAACCAAAACAAGCAGTAAAATGGGAAAAGTGGCTTGCACAGTAAAAGAAAACAACTTACGGGTAAAAAAAGCCTAAGACAAAGGACAAGTACCGTTAATTATTGTGGCAACTCAATAGACACGATCGATGTTGGGGTTTAAAATGATACGAGGTGGATATGAAATGAAACTAGTAACCCGTGTCATCCTCGGATAGGACCATTCCCCTCCCCCTAGCTGGCGTGTGATCTGTCCTCGGGTTACATCACCAACCATAAATGAGCAAAAAGAATATTAAACAAAATAAGTAGGAAAAGAAGAAAAATCGAGAAATACCAACACCAAACACTGTGGATGGTATGGAGCAAGAACGTGGGAGCGGCCACAAATACACGTGGGAACGAGTTGTGAGAAACCGGTGCTGACGTCAGACGAGCAGCCAAGCTGGAGTAGTACGGAGAATGTTAGGTCCACTAGGAATGATGAAACGGAAAAACACATCGAAAGGCGATGAGAAAGAAAAACGAGTTGGTGGTCATGCGGAGATAACATAATCGACACAAACAAGCAGTAGGAGCGTGTGAGTGCATTGGAGGAAATGATGACACAGTGAGCGGTAGAAAACTGAAACGGCAAAGGGAACTGCGACCTAAAAACCACCAAGAAAGCAATTGCCAAGTGGAAAGATCGTCGGGAAGAGAAGGATCACCCAGGAAACCACTAAGTTGGAAGTGACAAAAGCTTCTGGCCCAAAGAGGACAGGAGGTAAGGCACAATAAAGAATAACCTGCAATGAGGAAACAGGAACCTCATAGAGGACTAGGGCGTGGAAAAGTCACAAAGAATGAAGAGGAAAAGCAGAGCTGGCCGGACGAACATCAAACATCTGCAACACATCTCGGAAAACAGCTCCTGGTAAGAAAGTGACAGGAGGACAGGGTAGAGGCGTGTGCAGATGTCGCTTGTTTTTTTTTTTGGATAACAACATAGGGTCGCTGAAGTCTCGGTTTTCAATCCAATGTCGCCTGGAAGCGCCAGGAACTCGGTTTTCACATCCAAGTTTATTACGCAACCGCCACCTGATGGAAATCTGGTTTTCAAGTGGCGATTGGCCAACAAAGCTGGAAACCCGGTTTTCATTGTTGGATCTTTTATTGCATTTTTTTTTGGAACATTAAGTTTTGAGGAGACCAAAAGGAACAATAGTAAGTTCCTTCGCCACATCACAAAAGAAAGTTTCTTTTGAGAGAGGTCGTTTGTAGTGTTTCAGGCGATGTCCATTGACGAGCATAACTCTTCTTTCAGTGTCCACAGTACAGAGATGTACAACACCATTATCATATATCAGCTCAATCTCATAGGGCCCGAGCCACCGCGTGTGAAACTTTCCTTTGAAATTGTGAAAATGGGAGTCATATAGGAGTGCCCAATCACCTGGCTGAAATGACCTCTGTCGAATGAAGCGATCATGCCAAAGGGCATGCTGTTTTTGAACTGTCTCTGCATGAAACAAAGTCTCCTGACACAATTCATCCAAAGAATGTAATTGAGCAATACACTCTTTCTGTGCATTAGAAAGATTCATACCTAACTAAAGTGCAGTGCGAAGAGTCTTCACCTTTTAATTGTGTAGGTGAATTAAGAGCTAAGACTTGTGAAGTAGATGGTGTATCACTAAAGGACAAAAATGGACTCTACACAACTATGAGGTAGCAATTGTTGCAATGTTGAACAAATTGTGAACTACCTAGCATTGGAAAATTACCAAAAGGACAATTATCACTCACCCTTGAAAAAGAACCTTCCTTTCCAAAATTTTATTAGATGCATATCTATTTTGAAGAAAATTAACAAGGATATCATCTTTAGAACAGTCCCTCGTGTCAAATGTTTGTTCAATTGTCATAATTGGCAATGATCCATCTAAATCACTATCAACCCACATTGGATCCTATGTTTCCAACAAGGGTTGTGCTGGAGGATACAATGTTAATTGCTTTGTTTGTTCCCCATTAGAAATTACCATATTACCTAACCGACAATTGATGAATGCATCTGCAGCAGCCAACCAAGGTTGTCCCAAGATCAGGGGATATCCCCTTAGCTTAATTTTTTGGCTGCAAAATCATGAAGTTAGCCAGGTATACCCATGAATCAGTAGAAATAATTACATCTTCTATCATACCTTCTGGTTTGACCAAGGATCCGTCGGCCATTTGGAGAACTGTGGGAGTAGGTCTAGGCCCCTTAAGTGACAACTTGTCTTTTGTTTCATTTTTCATAACATTAATTGCTGCCCCTAAATCAACAAGGGTATTAGGAATGATGACATTACCAATATGCACCTTTATCATAGGACTTCCTAGATCAGCATACTTAGGAATTGTTAGGTTCCCAAGCATGAGGTCAGCAAGTTGTTCGATAACTTGAACAATTTTTGGGTTCATTTTCTTCTTCTGCTTACAAGTACACAAGTCTCGAATTGTCTTTGTGTATATTGGAATGTCCACGATATCCTGCAACAAAGGAATTTTAATGTTAACATTACATAACTCGTTTACAAAATCAAATGCAAGTTTTGGAACTTCCTTTTGTATTTGTTTCGTTTGCAGGTAGTTAGGGTATGGAGGTTCCTTCACTTGTTCTACCTTTGGTTCTTCTAATGAATCATTGATTTTAGTGATGGTAGGCCCTTGAGTGGCTTTATGTGATCATAATTGAACTCCATCAATTTCAACAGAGTTGACAGAATAAGGCGGATATCCAGCTACCTCATTATTATATACACCGTGTGTGGGTTTATTGTAAGGATTTGGGGTTGGTTGAGTTGGCATAGGTGTGGCTTTTGGTGGTTGTGTTGACTGAGGTAGCTGATTACCCGATTGTGGCGGTGGAAGGAGCTATGTTGTGCTGATTGATATGGGTTTACTACTGGAGGTGGTGAATAAGATGGAAATCGCAGTGGGTATTGCGCAACTGGAAACTGGGGCTGTGACCTCCAAGGTTGTTGCCAAGGTTGAGAAGCATATGGATTAGGCCAGGGTTGATAATAAGGATTAGGTTGTTACCAGCCATCAGTTGGTGGAGGAAGGTTGACCAGGCCCAGCTGTAGAATAAGGATTAGTCATTCCAGGTTGCATAGGCCTAGGTGGCCAAGGACATCTAGAAGCCATAAAATAAACTAGTTCTTCTGTATACTCAACTTCTGCCATGTCCACAGGAAGGTGCCTTAGGATTATATGTCTGCTAGCTTCTTCTAGGGATGCAACTTTAGTCCCATTGTAAGGGCATTCTTCATTACCATGCTTCTTCCTGCAAGTTGGACAAAAGATTTCCATGAAAGGTGTTTGAAAATGCAAAAAAAAAAAGGGAGGAATCGAAAACGCCTTCTATCTCCCAAAAAATCTCCACAAAAATTTGCTAAAAATCCTCAAAAAACATGTTTTTCCTTGCAATTCGGGTTTTTTGGAACAAATAGCAAGTTTAAAATGTATAACACAATGAAAATCGGGTTTTTTGGAGGATATGACAAGTTTAAAATTTCACTTTTTCAACATGTTAGGCAAAATCGGGATTTTTTTGCCAAATAGCAAGTTTAAAATGTCAAAAATGCACTTTACGAGCAAAATCGGGTTTTTTAAGACAAATGACAAGTTTTATTTTTTACTTTTTCACTTATCAAGTCAAAATCGGGATTTTTTGGACAAATGACAAGTTTAAAAATTGTCAAAAATGCACTTGCAAGGCAAAATCGGGTTTTTTGGAGCAAACTGCAAGTTTTAAATACTTGTAAATGGGAAATAAAATCCCTACAACAAGTTATACTTGCTTGCACATATGTAATGGAGAGTTAAAATCCCTATTACATGCAAAAACCTTTAAAGTAGGGGTTTTTTGACCAAACTGCAAGTTTACTTGTAATTGAGTCAAAAAATCCCTATTTTAACTAAAAAATACCAAAAAACAATAAAAAAATATAAAAACAACAAAGGGGAAATTTAAAACAAATTACAAGTAACATTTTTTAAATAAAAGTGCACATGTAATAAGTCAAAAATTCCCCTACAAAGACCAAAACAATGAATATCATTAAAACTTGCCGTTTGAAGAAAATTCTCCACCTGCAGTTGGGATTTTAAAACTCGAAATTGAAGGAAAGACATAGCAAACGAACCCAGAATTTGTCGAAATTCGAAACGTAGTTCGAGGATGGACTAAGGATTAAGCCAGGCCAAGGATTAGTCGAAATTTTGCCTCGAGAAGCGTGCCACAGAGTAATTTTTTTTTCATTTTTTCACAAAAATTTCATGTAATGGTCCTTCATTTTTGAAAACAAAAATGAGGACAACAAGAATACATATAATAAGTTATAAAACATGAAGTTAAATTGTAGAATTTATAAAAAAATTACCTTTACTATCTCATTACAAGGGACCCAAAAGCCTTGCTCATCAAAAATGCAGTTTGCCATATCTTTCCCTGCAGGGGTGGTAGCATAGGATGAGGAAGACCAGTCCTCACCAACAATCATACGTCTCAAGGCAGACTTAGACCTAAGCATGGACTGCAATGTGAGGAAGTTTGTGGCAAATCTTGTGATTCCTGGACGAGCTAACTCCTTTTGCTTTGTGTATTGGCTCATAAGAGCCAACACCCATGAATGATTATATACAAATTTGTAGACTTTTCTTGCCCTTTCTACACATCTCTTGACCCATGGGATTTTTCCAATATCCTCCAACATGAGGTCAATGCAATGAGCAGCACATAGAGTCCAAACTATAGATGGGTGCCTCTCCATCAATAGTCTACCTGCAGCAACATAATTTGTTTCATTGTAAATTGTAATTAATGGAGGTACAAACTACAAGATAGTAATTAATTTGCAAACAAAATTAGTTTGTAATCAAAAGTTTATCCGCAACAACATAATTTGCTGCATTGTCAGTCACCACCTGTACCACGTTCTCCTCACCCACATCTTCAATCACCTCCTCTATCCACTCACATAGGTAGGTGGCATTCTTGCAATGGGCGGAGGCATCAATGGAGTTGATGAAAACGGTGCCCCCGTGAAATAAAAAAAATAAGCTAGGTCAATGATCATTCAATAAACCATTAGATAAAAAATAAAAAATTAAAGACTATATGAAACTAAAATTAATCAATCACCTGCGGAAGAAACAAGAAAATTAAGGAGAGTTCTATTTCTCCTATCCGTCCAACCATCAGTCATGATGGTGCAACCTTTAGTGCTCCATATCTGGCGTTGTTCATCTAAATCCTTCTTCACATCATCCACCATTTGAGACAAAATAGGTCCCCTCAAATCACTCTCACTAGGGGCTTTGAACCCCGCCCCGCATATGGTAAGGGCATCAACCATTTGTTGCCAATAAGGAGACCTGTCGCAAAGAAACTCAATGAGATAAGTTAAGTATAAAAATTCAATGAGATAAGTTAAGTATAAAAATTAAAACAATCAAAGTTATCAAACATAAAAGTTAGTAAAACATTCACCTGGCTACAAAGAATGGAATACAGCTGTAGCTCCAAAACCTCCCAACTGCCATTTTAGTAGCATCATGGACCTCCTTGTTCCAACCCATGCCCTCAAGCGACGGTTGGGACCCAGGAGTAGTGCGAGGCACAAAGAAGGAATCCAACCTAGATTTATGAATCCTAGGTCCAATGGTAGCACTCCCATTACAACTACTAGTGGTAGGAGCATGAGAAGTGGCGGTGGTACTGCCACTTATAGAAGCAGAAGCAGAAACGGAAGGACCAGCAGTAGCAAACTGAGTGGGACGATATGGAGGTAAGGAAGAAGGGCCTCCAACACAACCTAACTGTGTCCCTCTTCCAAAAACTGTCTCTCTCCCAATGGCTGCTCGATCCTCCTTTTGTTTCTTTTTCCTTTCGATCTCCTCAACCATTACATAACATTCATGTACGGCCTCAGGGACTGCTTTTAGGCATGGTTCGACATCATGTCCACGCACACCAGCAATATGGTATTTCAGCCTATATATACCTCCATGGAATAATGTTTTGCAAAACATACATTTTGTTTGCCCCTTTCCTTGCCCTGGAAAATCCTCATGATATTTCCAAGCAGGGTCCTTTCTAATGGAGGGTCTAGAAGCTGAAGTAGACATTTTAGGATAGTTTTGTGAAACTTGAAGTTGAGGCAAATAATAAAGTGAAGTTTGCTGCAATAAAACATTACAAATACAAAATAAAATTAATACATACATTCAAAAAAACTAAAGTAGGGTTTGTCAAACCCTACTTTAAAAAAAATAAAATTACAAACCCTACATAGTACAACACTACAACTACATACTACATGTTACATACAAACATACAAAAGATTTTGAAAGAAAATGTAAAACTTTCAAAATAAATGAATAGAAAATGGAATTTTTGCATACAAGAAACAAAATAATCTTCAAAAAAACAATCTTACCTCTTACAACAAGCTTGAAATGAGCTGCAAACTCTTCCTATCCAACTCTTGATGCACCAAATCCAAACCCAATGCAGCTCCAATGTGACAAATTGAAGAAGACTTGAGCTTTCTCCTTTCTGGTTTTTTTTCTATGCACCCTTGTTTTTCTTCCCAACTCACTTTACTCCTCCTATTTTTGCAAGTGAATGAAATGAAGTTCACTTTTAGGGATAGGAGATAATTAACCAAAAAAAATGGATTTGAAAAAGCATTTAAAATTGTTTTTTTTTGGTGTTTTTCCAACTTAACGCTGGCCGAGTCTAAGGCTCGGGACTCGCCGAGTTTGGCGAGTTTGGGCCAAACTTGCCAACTCGACGAGTCTGGGGAGCTAGACTCGGACGAGTCCGATCCGAGCCCCTGGGACTCGTTGGGCCCGACTCGTATTTGGACCAAACTTGCGAACTCGGCGAGTCTGGCGAGCTAGACTCGGACGAGTCCGATTCGAGCCCCTGGGACTCGTTGGGCCCGACTCGTATTCGGACTCGCCGAGTTTGGACGAGTCCTGTTTCACTGGTTTGGGGTCATATTGCTGCTGTTTTCCAGTTCATACTTGGCCACTCAATGCTTGTTGTGGATTTTGAGTGAGTTAGGAGATTTTTGGTGTGGATTAGTGTTGCTGGTTATGCATTTCCAGCCTGTTGTCATATATATCAGGTTTTTGAAAGTTGGATTCTGGGTGTGTTTTTGAGAGTGTGAGTAGATTGGGTTGTTAGGTGATGACTGGAGGTGTTGTTGCAGTTGTCAGCTCATAATAAGCACTTGATTATCAAATTTCATATTTATTGCAATGCTGATTACTGGTTAGTAGTACTAACAACAGTATTTTGGCTTTTTGCTCTCCCACTGCATAAGTGGAAGAGGCTGGCTTAGCCGCCTATCTTAGATTAGTAATATTTCTTATATTCAGAAATTATTGTAATGAATTTGTAAAGCTAGTTAGTAGTACTGACAACTATCTTTCAGATTTCTTATTGGGTTCCAACTGCATAAGTGGAAGAGGCTAGCTTGGCCGCCTATCTTGAGTTTGTAATACTTTCCTCCCGTTGAATAAGCGGTGGAGTTGATATTAATTTCCATTTCTTGTCCTGCCGTTGCATAAGCGGTTGAGTGATTGCATTCTTCAGTTCTTTGACTTGTCCTTGGCTGGTTTACCGCCAAGTGATTGCATTGTTTTAATACCCCGTTGTATAAGCGGAAGGGGCTGGCTTGCTGCCCGAAGATTGTAATCATTTTTAGATATTGACATCTAATGATCCCCTCGACATTGTATGCTCTCACCCTCCCAGATTGGGCTCTCGGTGATCAGAAAGTGGAGGGTTACTTTCAACAGCATTTGGTTTTCATTTCCTAACATTAAGAAGTGTTGTGTTGAATGTAACTTTGTAAAAAAAATCGAAAAACTTTAACGGGGACATTACAGTGGTATCAGAGCTGGTTTTCCTGCCAGCCTGTGTGTTCCAAGTGATCAGAGTTCTCCTTGAGTGGCTGAGAAACAGTGGTTGATTGTATGGCAGAGAGAACAACTGAACAAAATGAGGGTCCTTATTGTAGAGTGGAAAGAAAATTTGAAACCATGATGAACATGATGTCCTAGTTGCTGGCCAAACTTAATCAAAATTATGGTGGGACTCTTAATCAACCCACTAATGGACTCCAAGCTAACAACAATGGAGGAACACCTGGAGGGTTAGTACCAAGGCCTTTGCAACCTGTCTTCCTAGCAAAGGAAGTGCTTCAAGCTGAAACTGAGATATCAACAATGGATGAAATAAGGAATAGTTACTTGAAGTATGCTTCTCTCCCTGCAGAGATCCGAAATATCCTCACCTTTGACCAGTTTATGAACCAAAAGATAAAAAGAGGTGGAAGATATGATAATCGCCCTCATGCTCCACTAGATTATCAACAAGCCCTTGGAAAGGTTACTCTAGCCAACTTTGACGGTAGTGATAAGACTTCTGATAGATCGTGGGTTCAGAAGTTGGACAATTATTTGTCCTTGAGACCAATGCCGGAAGAAGATGAAAAAACAATAATTGAGGTTGTGCATGATGAATCTCTTAATGTTCCTTATGGAGCTAGTGACAGTGTTGAATACATTCATGTGCTTCTAGAGGAAGAGCAGATGGAAATTGAAGATATTAAACAAGAGGAAAAGGTTAATAGATTGTTGGACGGAGATTCATGTCATGAATCTGAAAATATGGCAGCTAATGATGAAGTTCCTAATGACCAAGAGGCTGTCCTATTTTGTGTTTAAAATATACCAAAATGATGACATTCAAGGGGCAGATTTAGAGTACCAATCGAAAATTGCATTTCAAAATAATGGTGTTGAGACTCCTAGTTTGAAGAAAGAGCTTGACCAAATTCTGAAAATCTTTGACTTGGAGCAGTGTCCTAAATTGAAATTTTCAGATTTAGGACAGCAAGATAGTTGGTCTAAGTTGGAAAAAGGAAATACTTTTCAAATTGTTGATAACCTATTGTTTGAGATGGGTATAGTGAGAACATATGACAATCCACTTTTTGAGTGGGAAGATGGAACATCCCTTAGTTCTAGCATTGCACTTTGTGAAAATAACAATGTGTGGAAACCAAGAGAAGATTCAAGATCTAAGTTGGATGATACTTGGAGCTATGGTGAACACTTTTTAACTGAGCAAAGTAATCAGCCTTTTAGTATTTGGGATCCAGGTGTGAAGGAAGGTAAGGACGATGAGGAGACCATGTGGGATGAATTTCCCTTTGATCCGGATGATGAAATGGATCTTGATGAGGATTCTATATCAACAAACAATGGTGATGTTACACTTGATCTTGGGGCTGCCTTCTCGTTTGATCAAAGTGACAATGAGGTGGAAGCAAATTTAAAAGTCTATAAGGCTCCTAACATTGAAGGGTTTGATGGTGTCCTTGAACATAAATCAGATCTATTAGTGCACAGTGCTGATCATGATTTTGGTGTTGAGCAATGTCATCATGTGGATGATGTGGGGTGTGAGACTAGGGACTACCAAGGAGTAGTTGAAGATAAGAATGAAAATTTTGATTGTAATCAAAGGCTCAAAGAATTGGTGTAGTCTAATCCTATTTATGATATTGAGCATTTCCAGCTAGTTGGTGGAGTTAGACAAGAGTCTTGGAGCAGCTATGGGAGCAGCAATAGCAAGAAACAAACTTCTGATTTTTTCTTGCAGCCCATCAATAGTACACCATCTCTGTATTCTTATGAGTGTGATGGCTTCCAGGTTCTTGATAACCCTTTCTTTGAAGTGGGTATTGAGAAAAGTTATGAAAACCCTCTTTTCGTGATGGATGATAAAACATGTGTTGAGGTGATCGAACATGAGACTGAGTATGGTTTCCAGTGTATGGATGATTTCAACATCTTTGGCATCAAGGTGTTGTCTAAACATAGTTCAGTTGCCATCCAAGGTTTGCTTGCAGCAGCAAGGATTGAAGATTTCAGACTTGTTACTCATGAAGTAGGGGAGAAAGAAGGACCGAAACATGGTGATTGCATGCTTGATAACCCAATCCTTGGGTTGAACGATAATAAGGCTCATACTAGTCCATTTTGGGAGTTGGATTTGAGGACAACATTTGCTCCATACTCCAATGTTGTTAAATCTTTCATAGTTAGGCTTCAAGGGTTCACTAGAGTAGACATCAATTTCTTAAGTATGCTCTTGGTCCTTACTAGCACTTGGGGATGTTTGGAGTTTTACTTTCAGAATGTTGAAGATCATTGTCGGTTGGGTGTCTAGGTTCGAGATCGTCAACATGGTTTGATGGAGCTTATTACATGTGGAAAAAAGGATCTTTGGAGGGATAAGGAACAAATTTTCAGACTTGATGGTGCTGTTCCCTTCTTTACTAGCCATTTGATGGTTCCCTTTGCTCATCAACTAGTGGATGGGGAAAATATTTTGAGCAAAGGATGGTTCCATATGGAGTTGGAGTCACTAGAGAAGATATTTCCAGCCTTGGACATGAGCAGGTGTGTTGTTTTGGATGACGATTTCCTGTGTTGCAACAACTGTTCATCTTCTTGGATGCTGATTTTCCTAAAATCAGATCTCAAGTCAATCATTTTAGAATTGGTGGGCAATTGGTGTACTCTTTTTCAGATTTCACAGTCTCTTGGAAGGACGGGATTGTGGTCTCAGATGAGAGGTATGGCGAGTTGGGGCAATCTGTATCTGTGTATGGGAAGTGCTCAAGCTCTAACTAGTGGTTCTCTTTATGCCTTCTCTTCTACTTATAATTGGGACAGCGAATCTTTGCTTTCTTTGATTCATCATTCTGAGGTGCTTGGAGTGGGAATTGTAAGAGGTTTAGGAAGTCTCCATGGTTGTATCAAAATTATTCAATTGAGGCCTAGTAGACTCATGTGGAGTTATGAGAATGAGTTTGTTGAGCTCCTACAAAGGATTGTTTTCCTCCTCACAGGGATATTTGGAGAAGTCACATTGACAGTTGTGGCTCTGTTAGATACCATATGGAGATGTGTTGTGGAGTTTGATCGTGAGTTGAGTATACCTTATTTTCTATTGCTGAGGCTTGTGATAAACAGTGGCATTGTTGATATTGATTACTTAGAGCCTTATGGGCACGAGATGTTGCATGACGTTGATTTCAACCTTCAGGGATTTTCAGTTTGAGCATCATGGATGGTAACATTTTGGAGTTACAAGGGAGGTTAGTGCAGTTTTGGCATGATGTGATCAGAGTGGCGCAACATCGGCATGGTGGGTTCTTCTTGGAACAGACATGGGACCCTAGGCTCGTACTTGCTTGGGTGTGGATCAGTTTAAATTTTTTTGGAGTTGTGGTGGCATTGCTTGAGGACAAGCAATTTCGGGAAAGGTGGATTGTAATGTCCCCTTATCCACAGTGATTGGTTTTGTTGGCCGTTAGCCTAGTTTGGAGGCCCGTAGGCTAGTCGGGGGCAAAAGTTAGGGTTTCCTATTTTCTAGGAGGATTCTTTGGTGTTTTCAAGGGGGTATATGTGGGAGTTTGTTAGTTTGGATTCGGGATTCCTTCCGGGTTTTCAGAGAGCTTCAGGATGGTTCGACATGCATCTGCATCGAGTGACTTTTTTCAGACTTTCTATTTCTAGTACGTGTGACAGCTGCTCAAAATATGGTTAAAATCACTTTGGAAACACTTACTATTTTTAGTAAGTACTATTTGTAGCAGTTCTATTTTTAGCAGGATGCCAACAGGCCTATTCAGATGGCTATTTCCGGCAAGTCAATTTGAGCAGTTGGTCTTCCAACATTTTTTGGTGCTATTCTTGGCAAGGATTCTGCAGCTCAACTCAGTGGCTATTTCTGGCAGTATTATTTTGGCAAGATCTTGTATTCACTGAGATGACTATTTTTAGCAGTTCAGTTCAGAGCCCCAACTCAGTTCAGTTTTGGTGATTTCCAGCACTTCAGTCTCCGGCTCAATTTGGCAATAATCAATATTTGAGAAGGTATTTTTAATATATTAATACCTTAGGCATGAGTGTTGTGCGTTACACACGCTCCCTGTCGCCAACAGGGTCCCCCTTCCCTTTTTTTGAGCTTTCGTCTTCGCCCTATTGAGTTTCGCGAAGAATGTCTCGCATCCTTTCGAGCGAGTCCGCAACCGGTCCGTGAAGTGATGATGTTGAGAGAAAAGAGCCGATGATTCCATTAGGCTAGTCTAGCCCTCGGGCACGAATACCAAGAGATTGTTCAAAATTGTGAAATCGCCTTGGATAGGCATAAGATGATAGAGGTTGGCGAAGCCCGCCAAGCAAAGAACAGCGTGTCTGAAGGTCGCATGACAACCCAAAATTGTCATTTTTCGCGTAAGAGCGATTAGATATATTACATGAGGTTTGTTTTTACGGAGTTTACGGGATTTGAACGAACGACGATTTTTCAATAGCCAGAGAAGGAGGAGGGAATTTCGTTGCAAGATGCCAAAGTTTGCAAAATTGCCCAGGGGGCCGAATTTCGGACCCTGGGGTTAAAATGAGAGAAATTCATAAAGTTTGCAAAAATCGCCCAGGGGGCCGAATTTCAGACCTTGGGGCCGAAATTTCAGAAAAGCTCCGAAAATTTGCAAAATGTGCCAGAGGTCCAAAAAATCCTTTAAGTTTTGAAAATGTGCCAGAGGTCCGAAAAATACTTTAAATTTGCAAAATGCGCCAGAGGTCCGAAAAATACTTTAAATTTGCAAAATGTGCCAGAGGTTCGAAAAATACTTTAAGTTTGCAAAATGAGCCAGAGGTCCGAAAAATACTTTAAGTTTGCAAAATGTGCCAAAGGTCCGAAATTTGATAAGTTTGCAAAAAAGCATGAAACGTTCGAAATATGATAAGTTTGCAAAAATGTTGAAAGCTCCGAAATTTGTTAATTCTGGCGGAAGTGTCCAAATAGTCCGAAAAATGCAGGCATCCAAAGTTTACCTTGCTCGTGAAAGCTTCCAAAGGTCCGAGATTCACCATCTAGGGCGAAAATCGCAACACATAAGGCAAGCATAGGGGATTCGAGATTGGTAAAATCCCCATTCACCCGAAGTTCACATCGCAGCACAGAAAGTTTATTAGATAGCAAAACGCAAAAAACGCGAAGTTCGCGATTTAGGAGAAAGAGACGTGAGGTTTAAAAGTCTGCTAAACCCCCCCATGCCACGCGAAAATTTTCAAAACCCTCAGTTCCAAAAATCACATTTTAAGGTAACGTGCGAAGTGTTTAATTTGGCAAAGCGCCTGAGTGCCGAGAATCGCAATTTAGAGTGAATGCAAAAAATTGATTAAATTTTTAAATGGTCTCCAGACTCTCCGATTCACCGAAGTTTGCCAGCCACAAAAATTTGAATTAGAGAGATAACCGTTGGAATTCAAAATTTGCAGAACTATCCATTCGTTCTTGCACAGCAAATCGGGTAGTTTCTCGCCGTCCATTTTCACCAGGTAAGTACGCTCTACCTCTCTTGATCGTCTGAAATATTTATAAATTGGATGCATGCCTATGCAAAAGTGATTAAGATGCTTAAATCTTCAAATTCGCATGTTTTTTCCGATCATTAAAACGTCATGCAAAGCAGTCGAAATTAGAATTTGCTCCTAAGATTTAACGAGAAATTGCATTTTCAAGGAGATTTTTTCGAGCTTTGTCCCTTTTGAAAATTAATCCCAAAAATGCTCAAGTATAAATTCGTGATCAAAAGCTTCGTGAATAAATGTTTTGCTCGATCAAGCTCTCAGTTAGCAATGTTTCGCTGTTTCCAATCCAAATTTTGAATTAATCCTTGAATGCTGACATATACTCTATCTAACCCACCTTACTTCTTTTATATCGTCCCGTAATCCGCATCCGGCTGTGCAGGATAAATGCCTAAATCGGCGATGGAATCATCAAAAACGCCCGCTACAACCAAGACATCGCAAGCATCCAAATCAGATATCCCACGCAAAGTTGAAAGGATGAAGTATCAGTATCAAAGAGGGGGATTGAGGGAGTCAAAAGTTCAAAGCGTCTTGGACAATGTTGGTGATACCGACCTAGGCCATATTGATATCCAAGACTTCAGGAATCGGGTCTTCTCCCCTAATGCATATGGCAAGCCTAGACAGATGGTGGAAAGTGGCATCGCCCAAGCGGCAGAATTTCCTCCAGCAGTACAAAACTATGAGTTAGTGGTAGAGGCTGCCCGACATTATCAGCTAGGTTCCAGATTAGTGCTCCTCGAGAATTTGACCCTCGCCAACTTCACTCCTGAGGCCATTGGCAACGCATTCGACATTCCCTTCCCAAACAATCCCATGACCACGACTATAGACGAAGCACAGGGTGCATATGATATGAATCTGGCCAGATGCAAAACACTGATCAACGAAGAGTGGTACACGGAGAGAAGGCCTCCAAGCGCCAGAATTGGGAAAAAGACCCCAAGAAGTGACTTTCACAATGAGCATGGGGTTATGGTCACATTACTCAGCAAGGTTATGGGACTTCCTAAATCCAACTACTTTGAAGAGTGGATGTTTTATTTCACAGAGCAAGTTTTCGCTGGGAAGTCTAAGTTTGACTGGGCCCAGATTATACGCGATAACATCCACACTCAGCTAATTGAGCTCAAGAGAAAAAAGTACTTCACTATGACCTCCTAATTGGTCTACATGTTCGCCAAGAACCAGCCACTGCCAGGTTTGATAATGAAAGGTGAAATCGGGAATGGGCCCGGTCAGGTAAAGGTATATGATTGTTACCCACAACTTCACTATCAAGATATAGCTCAGAGAGAAAAGATCAGCCTAGCTTATGCAGTTGGCCAGTATGATCGCGTCAATGACGTCTTCACAATGCGCCTGGTCAGGCTAATGCAGCGAGGATTACACATAAGGCTTTCGGAGCAAGCTACTATTCTAGTACAGAGATACGGAGCCTGGTTCATCTAATTCCCAAGGTTCTCCTATATCCGAATAGCGGGCTTTGATGGTGCCCCTCTCCGACTTCCACGGTACCCAACTGACAAGATAGTTCTTATGGAGGTCGCAAGGCAGTCGCGTCCGACCGACATCTTACTCAGAGATAGCAAGCAGTTTGGATTCGCGTTCCCCATGATTATAGGCAACCAGGATGTCCATCTGAAGACCCCCACCCTAATAGAGGAATCCTTCGCAGAGCTAGCTTCCTATGGCCTACAAGAGCATTTTCCAAGGAAATGCTTTGATCACGATAATTTGGCAAAGAGAGCCTATGGCAGGTGGTATAGAGCAAAGGAATCAGTTGAAGATTATTGGAAAAACTACTTTGATGACTATGAGGTTCGGAGGCATGAATATTCGAGGTTGAGTGTACAGCAAATGCGACTCTTTGAATACCGCCGGGTCCCGGATCAACTCACGGATTCAGGGAATTGTCTGCAAGTCCGGGAATTTGAGGCAATGAGACATCTTTTGCCTGGCATTGATTGGTCGCAGGACCCTATCACTGATTTTGAGGCAGTCATGGCAGCCCCAACAAGATATACAGACCTATGGTTGCATCGGCAGATTGAAAGACTAATTCATGAGGGAGTCCAGTTCACTTACCACTTAATGGGCAGCCTCGATTTTCAGTCTTCCGAAGATGAGGGAACTTCCAGTGCACCCAGAGAAGAAATTGAGAAACCTGAAAAGAGAAAGAAGGTTAAGGCTTACAGAGGAACTCGGACATCCAAGAGAACAAGAAGGGAAAAGATTCCCGTTAGGAGGCCAGAGGTCACTTCATCGTCAAAGGACCCCAGTTCGCTCGACGATGTAGTAGAATTGGATTATATACCTGCTCCTCCTTCCGAGAGTGACATGGATGCATTTGGAACTGATGATCCTCCCACACCTGACATGCTAGAAGCTGAGCTAAGAGCCATTGAATCAACCGAACCGGGTAACCAAATTGAGGAAGGAGAAATTCCATCCATTTAGGAGATCAAAGTGCATGAACCCACCCAACAGATTCGCCATGAACTGCTGCTCCATAACACTGCCAAAGATGACTCTACCGTTGAAGGAGAGCAAAAGATAGAGGAGACTTGTGAGCTTGAAAAGACTGAAGAGCTACCATTACACGAAGGCATCAGACAATTGTTCAGCGAAGTAGGAGAAAACTCTGCTGCAAGCAAAGAGCTTGACACCTCCTCCACCCCTCTAGTAATAGAACAATTGTGAATTTGCGATGAGTCGGCTAAAAACATCAAAGAACAGAATGCAAATTTAACCATATCATCAACCCAGACAGTACCTCAAGAATGGTTGATTGCCAGAGCCCAGCGCAAGGCCGCCACCAAACCACCTATTGATTTGGAGGACATCTTCTCACGCATGGATCAAGCTAAAGCTAAGGGGAAGAAAATACCCAAGGCATATTCTAGAATGACTAAAGATGATCAAAGGAACCGCACTGTTCACATTGCCACCCCGCTTGTAGACAAGCCAGCAGATCAGATTACATTGGCAGATTATAGCATCACGACCATCCCCATTGGACGAGCCACTAAGGAACAGGAAAAGGAGGAATTCAAGGATTCAGTACAGAACATGCTCAGGCAACTTGAAGAGATAACAGTTGAAAAGGACATGTATCGAGCTCGTGCTGAGCAGGCCGAGGGATACATTGATCAACTCCTAAGACCATTACACAATGCTTCCGAATCCCACATTCCCCCGACAACATTGGCATAGAGGACCACAACAGAATTTGAAGGAGTATAGGACACTGCAAGGGCCGTCAAAGAATGGATACAAGGCATCAAAGGGAGGGGAGAACGAATCCTCGAAGAAGTAAAAGAGATGGCTCACCATCGAGAGCCCACCCTGGTCCGGCTATTAGAGGTAAAGAGGGAATCCCTTAGAATGCATGAAGTGGCTGCCACTACCCTTACCCTCATGAGAGCTCTCTTCTAGACCCATGCACAGATTCCTACATTACCCACCATCCTAGATCCTCATAACATCAACACTCTTAAGGAATGGTACTGGACTATCACCGTGAAGAATGACACAAGAGAAATCATTGATAAAGAACATGATGCGTGCGAGACAATTCGGAATACCATGCAAGAACTCGGCAAAATGATCCTCCGATCAATGGTCTCGGGATGGCAAAATGCCTTGTCTGATATAGTGATACGACCAGACTAGGAAGAAAGACTAGGGACGGATAGGATCACCTATTCCGTTAAGGACCTAAGTTTTGCTGGTCAATTCCAGTTAGACATGTTGTGCTTCGAGCGTAATCGTTAAAGCTGGAAGGATGGTTTGAAGCACGTGGACCAATATCTCGAGGGCATGCAATATAAAATTCGTCATCCTCCTATGCCTCCATTCAGTCTACTATTCCAATTATGCATCAGGTTCCAGGAGTATGTTCGTGAGGAGCATGCGGCAGGTCGTGATCTTTGGCAGGAATATTTGCATAGTGAAGATGAGTTCTTGGAAAAGGAATCTACAAAAGGAAAAGAGAAAGTGCTTTCCTAGAAAGTGCTTTTTTCCTTTTAAATCTTGAAAATGCACTTTTTGGCCAAAAGGTCATGTTTGACTTCCAAGTCAACTAAAATGTAAAACTTTATGTATGCACCTTTTTGGGATTATTTTTGGATATGTTCTAATTGCCTTTTTGGGTAGTTATTACTCCCTTTGGGGTGGTTGGTGATATTTGCCTCCCATTTATGGGTATGGGCAGCCATGTTTTATGGATGAATCTGGGCCACTTGTTTAGATTAGATCTTGGCCATTCATCCATTTTGAAGCCTATTTAAGGGACTGGTTTTCCCTCATTTTGTAAGAAGTTCTTGAATTGTTGCAAAAGCTCTGGCAAAATTTGTAGGATTTAATGCAAAGTTAAGACTGTTTCCAAGTTTCCTTATGAGTGCATGGTCTCCTTCTTCATTAATTTAGAAATTTTTCAGTCATGTTTCTTTCCTTTACATAGCATTTTCAAATAAATATTCGATAGAATCCTCGCTGTTCACACCATTAGAGAATGGCTGATTGCCTTTCCTTCTGCACGGTTAATCTGAACCTTTCATATACTTAGTTCGGTTATTGAATGCTCACTGAATGAACGTAAAAGTTCTGATGTTGTATTTGATAGCATGAAAATCCTATTTTCCTTTGAAGATCGCACTAGATTTATGCAAGTATTGTGCTTAAATAGCTGGTGATGCTTAGTCTAGTTATTTGGAGGTGTCCGTCTTTTTATTGAATCTGCTATCTTAGTTAAAATTTATATTTTTTATGTATCTCTCTCTCTCCCTATCCTTCCCTTTTTCCCCTTTTTTATCAAGAGAGTCCGCAATCCTTTTGAAGACAATATCAACCCAACTCGAACCATTTGATAAGCAAGACCATTAAAGTTTTGGGGAACTCATCCAGTAATCGCCTATCTCACCGTAAGTCCCCCTTGTGTTTCCAGCATAAACACATCAAACCACTGAGCAATCCCGCAGTCAAGACTTGACAATCGAAACCTTGAGGTCGTCCCCATTGATCAAACGAAAAAAAGCATTAGGGATTTCCTTATCTCAAGAGAGGATATGATATTCGGCAAGTTTATTCTATTTTGTGTTGGCCGTATGGAGTCTGCAGCAATGCGATTTCAGACACGTCAACAATGAGGTATTAATATTTGATTATTTTATGGATGGACGACTTAGGAAGGGAGAAAATATTAATTGTGTCCTAAGTCTTTTTGGGTGAATTATTTCACCTTCTTTTTGGATGCTAAAGTGCAATTTCATGAATATTATTTTTTAAGCATTATATTTATCAAAAGTGGTGATATGGATGAAAATGTGTTTAAGTTATAATGTTTTTATGTTGCAAAGTGTGGACCAAGGGAAAAGTTTGAACTTAAAGACTAGGTGGTGGATTTTCATGTTGGGTGCCATATACTTGAAGGAAATGAAATGAAATAAATCGCAAAATGTGAGTGGAATGAAATGACATGTGATTTGGGCGAATTTGGAGGCATTTGCATTTGAATTTGCATTTGAGCCTTCAAAATCTATAAATGAGAGCGTTGGGCTTCTCATTCATCATCTATGAAGAAAATTATAACGAAGTGTTGCCAAAATTTAGAGTGAAGTTTCGGGGAATGCATACCTAGCTACTGCTTGGTTTCTTGCTAGCAATACAACAACTAATTGAGCTTGGGACTGCTCTTCATCCAGAGGAGTAGATTTGAGGAACAATGTTGCAGATTTGTGTGTCAGTTTCATGTATTTTGGAGTTTTTTTCTGAGTGTTCATGTTGCTAGTCGCGGTGTGTGCTGAAGTGTGTTTTCGTTCGTAGCTCCTTGTGTGTGCGTCATGTCATTCTGGGTATTCGCTCATTCATCTCCTATGTCATGGACAATTCATCTTGTAAGTTTTCGTTGGTTTTCTTGGAGTATTGAATTTTATTATGCAAGTCGAAGTTTTCTGCTGTAACGCCTTATGCTGGGAGTGCTTTGGGTTGCGTGTTGAGTGTTTGGGGTTATGTTGCTGCTGTTTTCCAATTCGTACTTGGTCGCTCAATGCTTGTTGTTGGTTTGGGTGTGTTCGTGGGTGATTTGAGTGGGTTTTGAGTGAGTTAGGAGATTTTTGGTGTGGATTAGTGTTGCTGGTTATGCATTTCCAGCCTGCTGTCATATATATCAGATTTTCGAAAGTTGGATTTGGGGTGTGTTCGAGTGTGAGTAGATTGGGTGGTTAGGTGATGATTGGAGGTGTTGTTGCAGTTGTCAGCTCATAATAAGCACTTGATTATCAAATTTGATATTTATTGTAATGCTGGTTAGTAGTACTAACGACAACATTTTGGCTTTCTGCTGTCCCACTGCATAAGTGGAAAAGGCTGGCTTAGCCGCCTATCTTAGATTAGTAACATTTCTTATATTCAGAAATCATTGTAATGAATTTATAAAGCTGGTTAATAGTACTGACATGGAGCTTAGATGTATGACATGGAGCACAAGGTAATATGCAAATACATCGAGGCATGAAGTATGTACATAAGACATGTAAGGTTTGAAGCAGTACACAAATACACATAAGGTACCAGGTATGCATAAGAAAGGCAGTCATCGAGTGAACACGCTAAACACACATAATTCATAAGCCACCCATAAAGACACAAGGCATACATGCTGAAAGCATATCGGACATGAGGCAAACACATGAATATACGTAGTATATTATCAAAGAGTACTTGAAGCATACATGCTGAAAGCGTATCGGACATGAGGCAAACACATGAATATACGTAGTATATTATCAAGGAGTACTTGAAGCGTACATGCTGAAAGTGTATCGGACATGAGGCAAACACATGGATATACGTAGTATATAATCAAAGAGTACTTGAAGCATACATGCTAAAAACATGACAACATCGAGCATTCTCATAAACATCCATAGTACATACAAAACAACCATAATGAAATGTTAAAATATTATCAAATATGGTGAATAGTTGTTAATCTGTTGTATGCTTAGCTCTCATAGATTGCATGAGTTTCCTCTTCGTCATTTTCCTCTACCTTACAAGATGGAAGATTTACTGTGCCAAGGGCGCATGACACAGTCTACATGTGGCTCCCTCTAGGTTTTCTACCCGTCTTGGGACATTTTCACCATGTGACCGGTTTACTCTGCCTCTCCCATCCACACACTCCCTATCTCTGTAAGTATTAGAGAAAGAAGAAGAATTGAATCCCTACAATCTATGGAATAATGATTAATAATATATAAAACACATAATTATCTGCAAATATACATGAAACATATACATAATGCACGTGAATACACTTAAAACATGAACTATACACTTAAGGCAATAAGTACATACATAAAACATAAAGTATACACATATGGCATAGAATAATCTTATTTAAATATATAAACATAATTTATAATTTATGCTTTTGTAAATATATAAACATAATCTTATTGATAAAATGTCAAGTATATATATATATCTTGCTGATATCAATATCGTATATAAATCTATGATTATTTTCTGATTTGAATATAAATAAATTAATAAATTAAATTATATTATCAAATATTTATATATTACCTATTATATAAGTTATTAATACCCATTGCCTACTATACTATACATAATGACTGTGAGGGTAGACAAATCTGACATGTGTCAGATATGGTCTGCCACTGCACATGAAAATTGAGAACGATTGTCATACGTATTGCAGTCGATATTAATATTAGTATTAAATTCTGCCTGAAAACATTATTGGACTTTATATATTAAGCATACGTATGAAGCCATCCCCATGCATACCACCAGGGACAAGGATGTTACTTCCTATAATCTAATAACAGTTCTGATATGATGTGATCGATGGCACAAACTATATATAATCATTTCCTATCCATTCGATATATCCTCCTTCTCCTTATTTCTCTTTTCTATATCCTTCTTATCCTGATTTTTTCCTTTATATATCTTTTATGTAATCATTCATAGTAAGGTTGCATCTTTTGGTAACCCAAAGGTTGTGATAATAATCATATCCTTTGATTACTAAATCGATTATCAATGTCTTGTTTAATATTGCTATCAATTATCTCAACGGAGAATAAAACTTCTTTATAAAACCAAATTAAAAACTGTTCATTCAAGAATTCATTTGATAATAACAAATCATAGATATCGGTTTATTCAAATGCTACGTTAAAACATTCTTCTAATAAAAAAGTCTCTTCCTTTGTCTTATCGAATATTGATTATTAACAAGTTGGTTAATTTCTAATTTTCAATATCTTACTTATTGTTGTGGTTTGTACAATCTGTAATTCTATTTGTGTTATTGCTATCTCGAAGCACTTGGGAGAAGAACATATTGCTGATCTATCACATGTGGTTCTTGTAATCCTGTCATGATGCAAATTCCTTTATTTAGATCATTCTTTATATTATATCTTTCATCATTGCTCTAAACAATTATAACCAATGCCTTCAATCACTATAATCGAGATTGTTCTTTTTTGTAGATTATGACGTGCTCCTTATCCTCTAATCGCTTTGTCTATTACTGCCTAATTTAGAATCATTATCTTACTGCTCTATGACTTATAAATCTTATCGCTCTCTTAATATTTTGTCACTATTCTTTGCACTAATAAGGGAGTATAACATCAGTTAGCAATATTAAATTTAATTTATTTAAGTATTTCAAGAATATTATTAATGATAAATATTAGTTAAATAATATTTAATAGATAAATTTCAAGTAATCATTCGTTAATAATTATTATATTCATTAATAATAATAAGTGTTTCATTATGCTATATATAATGATCAAGGAGGGGACATGACAGTCTGCCCTTCCCGAAATTGCTTGTCCTGAAGCAATTGACAATTTTCTCAAACTAAGTCATCTCCCAATAAAAACACAAGGTATACATATGTAAAGGCATGAAGCATACATGAAGTCTACACACAATACCTATATTCATCATATATGGAAATACACATGAATCATACATATGAATACATTCAAAGTGTGCAGCAACACACGTGTGAAATACATGTAGTACATAAAGTATGGAGTATACACTTGAATTTTTTCAAGTAACATGGAGTTCATCTAGGAATTCACTTAAGTCAAGAAGTGAATGCATATAGCACATACAAATTCACTTAAGCATGGAATATATACCTAAACACATGTATGAATCATATATGGAAATATAGGTGAATCAACCACAAGAATACATTCAAGGCATGAATAAAACATGTAGATATATAAATGAATGTAAGTCATGAAGTATTTATGTCGGGCATGAAGCAATAAATACACGACAAACACATAAGCATGAAGCAATGCACTTAAATACACATCAGACATGTACAAAGCATGATGTATGAAGTAGCACACATGTAAGTATGAAGTAATATACATAAGGCATGGAGCATAGATGTATGACATGTAGCACAAAGTAATATGCAAATACGTCGAGGCATGAAGTATGTACATAAGACATGTAAGGTTTGAAGCAGTACACAAATACACATAAGGTACCTGGTATGTATAAGAAAGGCAGTCATTGAGTGAACACGCTAAACACACATCAGTCATCAAGCACACATAAAGACACAAGGCATACATGCTGAAAGCATATTGAACATGAGGCAAACACATGAATATACGTAGTATATTATCAAAGAGTACTTGAAGCATACATGCTGAAAGTGTATCGGACATGAGGCAAACAGATGAATATACGTAGTATATTATCAAAGAGTACTTGAAGCATACATGCTGAAAGCGTATCGGACATGAGGCAAACACATGAATATACATAGTTTATAATCAAAGAGTACTTGAAGCATACATGCTGAAAACATGACAACATTGAGCATTCTCATAAACATCCATAGTACATACACAACAACCATAATGAAATGTTAAAATATTATCAAATATTGTGAATAGTTGTTAATCTGTTGTATGCTTAGCTCTCATAGATTGCATGAGTTTCCTCTTCCTCATTTTCCTCTACCTTACAAGATGGAAGATTTACTGTGCCAAGGGTGCATGACACAGTCTACATGCAGCTCCCTCTATGTTTTCTACCCGTCTTGGGACATTTTCACCATGTGACCGGTTTACTCTGCCTCTCCCATCCACACACCCTATCTCTGTAAGTATTAGAGAAAGAAGAAGAATTGAATCCCTACAATCTATGGAATAATGATTAATAATATATAAAACACATAATTATCTTGAAATATACATGAAACATATACATAATGCACGTGAATACACTTAAAGCATGAAGTATACACTTAAGGCAATAAGTACACACATAAAACATAAAGTATACACATAGGGCATAGAGAATAGGCATGAATATACTTAAGGCAAGTGACATTCACATGAAAACACATAAGTATAAATTATACATGTACGACACATAGATATGAGCAAGATATTTGGCATATATGTAGTTATTCATACACATGGTAGAACATGAAACATATACATTGCGAGGCATGAATATACACATGGTCTAAGTCATACACATGAAAATACCTAAGTTGCCGGTACGGGTACGGGTACGTGGGTACGGTACGCTGGTACGGCATTTTTTTTAGGGGGGGCTTGGGTACGTATGGGTACGTCCGTACAAAAAAAGGTAAAAATCATAAATATATACATATATACACTCTAATAAGTAGAAACAAAAATTAAATTTAGAATCCCACATATCATCCATATGCTAAACAAAACTTGGAACTATCATATATGATTCATATTGATATAACTATAAGTCTATAACAAAATTACAAACTTTGAATGTTATGATAGATATCGAATTCATTGTTCACTGGCTCAACCGTTCAACAATAAAATGACACAACTAATAATCAGCAATAGCATCATATGGGTCACTAGGAAGATCAAGATCAACATCATCATTGACATTAGATGATGTAGGTAGAGTACTGGAACCACATGCAGCCTCACTGCCACTTGCACTAGCAGCACATTGGCTATCAGACTCCCCAGAAAGTAAAGATTGTGTGGCAGCTGAAAAATCCAAATCAGTTCGCTCTGGATCTACATCCCAAAACTTTGTGCTCCCATCCTTATACTCATTTTGTTTATGAGTAAGAAGGCGCAAGTTTGAATGCACATAAACGAGCTCTTCTGCCTTACTTGCTGCCAGTCGGTTGCGTTTCACTGAGTGGATAAAGGAGTATGTGCTCCAATTTCGCTCAGATGAAGAGGAACTAGCAACCTATTGAATAATTGACACAAAGTGAGAGGGTGACAATTATAAAATAGTAAAAAATCTAAATTTAGAGAGCAATAAAAATTATGAAACTTACTTGCGATAAAACTTTGATTGCAAGAGTTTGAAGGTTTGGTGATGTATGGCCATTGAGGTACCACCAAGCATGAGAATCCTTTTTATACTTGTCACGGAGAGCGGAAACACTTTGACCATTGGAGGCTACAAAATCAGCAAACTCACTTGTCATTAAATCCTCCATTTCAGAATCTGGGAAGAGTTTAGTAAGTGCTGTCCTACACCCTTCACTGACTTCTGAATCTCTATATGGTGGTACCCTTGATGGCTTAGCAAGCATTTCATCACTATAAAATTTGGGAGTCAATGCAAATGCAAGAAGATGTAGTGGGGTGGTCATTTTGTTCCACCGCTCAACACAAATTGATTGAACCTCTTTGAAGAAAGTTTCTTCGGGATCTTGCTCTTTTGCATTGATGATGGCTTTCATTTTCTCAATCATTGAGTCAATGCCATCATATACCTCTCCCAAACATGGGTGATCCATGTCAGTATAACGGATCATACTCATGATGGGCTCAGTGAAACTCAAAAGATATTCCACTCGATCCCACCAAGTGTCATCTAGGATCATGCGCTTTACATTTGCTGCCCTTTCAGTATTGGATTGCCTCCATAGGGACCAACTTTGACTAATTACCATGCTAGCAAGTGGCTGTCGCACCTTCACAAGTCGCCTCAAGACGATTGTGTTGGATGCAAATCGGGTCTCGGCAACCTATTCAAAAATTAAAAATAAAAATTAGAATACAAAGAAGACATGATAAAAAAAAAAAAATTAAGTAACCATCAAAGTGAAATGTAGATTTTAAAAATTGAAGTGTTTCAATTACCTTTAGCAACTCCAACTGTGAAAATGATCTGAAAATGGCCTGTGACATGTTATGGTTTGTGATGAACATTTGGATCTCTTCAGCCTCAACATAAATTTGTTTGATCCAATCTATTTTCCTGCCTATCTTTTGTAGCATGAGGTTGAGAGAGTGGACAGCACAAGGTGTCCAAAATATGTGTTCAAACCGTGTCTCAATCAACATACCTGCAGCTCTACAATTCTTTGCATTGTCCGTTATTACTTGGACAACATTTTGAGGTCCCACATCCTGAATGCATTGTATAAGGATGTTAGCAATAAATTGTGCATCCTTCATCTGTCCCTCACAATCCACAGCTTTCAGAAACATTGCCCCTTTAGGGCACACTGCAATTACATTAATTAATGGCCGATTTTTGGTATCCTTCCATCCATCTGAAATGATGGACACCCCTGTTTGTTTCCATGAATTTCTAATGGGAGCCAATGCATTGTCTATGTTTTTTACCTCCTTTGCTAGTAAGGTGCTACGCACCTTCTCATAACCTGGCCCTGTGCACCCTTGTGGAGCCTCATTTACCTTTTTCAACATATCCTGCCAATATGGTGATCGTACCACATTAAATGACAAACCGTTTGCATATAGACATCTTCCAACGGATTGATCTGCAATCTCTCTAGCATCATTCTTAAATGCTCTCTCTAATGGTCCCTTGCTTCTCTTCACAATAACAGGTTCTTCACTAATTGGGTCCAAGAATGGGTGGCTCTCTACCACGATATCAGGAAAATCGCTATAAGATGGAGAAGTAGGGGGCCTCTTTGATTTACTTCCTCTTCCTGTCAACAAAGGATGGTTTGAGGCACGACCAACTCTTGCCTCTGCTTCCTCTTGCTCTCTAATATATCCTGCTATTTCTTGAGGTGACATCCCATTTCCATTCTTTCCTAGACATGGTTTGATTCCTTGTTGGGGAATGGCACAAAAATGGGCTTTGACACGACTGTAGGAGCTAGTTTTTTTCGTACTACAGAAGTTGCATATCCATAAAAATGTTCCACCACCTTTTACTTGGTCTATTATTTTGACATATTTCCATAAAGGTGAATTTGGGTCAGTTTTGAAAGTCCGTTGAGGAGTAGAGCTAGTAGTCGTTGCCATTATGATTTCTACAACAAATTAAAAAATAATTATTAATATTTAATAAATTAATAGTAAACAATAGATTCTAAATGTTAAATATATAAAATTAAATTTAATAATTTATTTAAAATGAAAGTAATTAAATTTTAATTTTTAATTACACAAATTATTATAGACTATAGTTTGTTTAATAGTTTATTAAACAAACTATAGTTTATAATAATTTGTGTAATTAAAAATTAAAATTTAATTACTTTCATTTTAAATAAATTATTAAATTTAATTTTTAAATTTTATATAAATTATTAAATAAACTATAATAAAATTTTACAAACTAATAAATTTTTTTAAAAACTATAATAAAATTTTACAAACTAATAAATTTTTTTAAAAACTATAATAAAATTTAATTTTTTAACAAACTATGATCATTATTTTAACAAACTTAAAAAAAATTTAAAATTTAAAACCTGCGCTGGTTGTCGGCCGTCGCCCTCCTGCCTGGCACCTCCCATCTCGCCTCTCTGTGCCGTCCTCGTGCCTCCGTCGTGCCTTTGTGGCGTCGCGCCTCTGTGCCGTCGTCGCGCCTCCGTTGCGCCTCTTGCCCTAGCGCCTCCGTCGAAGCCTCTGTGCCGTCGCGCCTCCGTTGCGCCTCCTGCCCTAGCGCCTCCTCTCACCTCTGTCGTCGCGCCTCCTCTCAAACCTGCATTTTTCGATTTTCCTCTCACTGTTTCGCGTGGAATAATGATTTCGCGTTTTTTAATTTTAGCTTTGCTTTAGGTTTAAAACGTGAAAAGACATGATTCGACCCGTAAAAAAACCCTCGAAATTTGTGTCCGATGCGGATTCGTCAAAAAAACCTTATGGAATCGCCACGTCTACACCGGATGCGTCTGGAATCGGGACTCCAAAAACGGATGCGTTTCAGGAGGCAAAAATCAGTACCCTGTCCGAATCCACAGGGATTCCGAGGCGAATCCGAATCCGATACGTATCGTATCCGGATTCGGGGGCAAAACCTGAAGTACCGGTAACTTAGGAAAATACTTACGTTATAGTCATACATATGAATACACATAAGGTATGAATTTTGAAACACTCATAGGAATATGCATATAGGATATAGGACATGAAGCATACATACAAATATATGAGCATTTATGCAAGGCATACAAACATTTTTAAAGCATATGAAACAAACGCTCATTGAATGGTTGCAAGTCATAAATGAAGTACATGAATGCACATCAAGAATGTAAAGCATTAACAATACACTCTAATACACACCGGCAGGTATTATGCATACATAAGAAATGTCCTTATGCCTGATGGAGTAAACAAGTGTGAGGGAAACATAAGTACACATATGAAGAGTACACTTGAGTAAGTATGTAGTTTAAAGCATATTAGATTGATCCATGTTTGCCAATCAATTCATATCTTTGGGACTATTCTAGATCAATCAAAAGTAGAACCACATATCATAACATAATATTAATTTGTTATTTGATTCACTTCCCATAGATTTCATGAAACTCCTCTTCCCTATTCTTCTAAACCTTACAAGATGGAAGATTTACTGTGCCAAGGGCGCATGAGTCATGACACAGTCTACACGCGGCTCCCTCAAGGTTTGCTACCCGTCTTGGGACATTTTCGCCATGTGACCGATTTACTTTGCCTTTTCCCCACACACTCCCTATCTTTGCAAGCATTAGAGAAAGGTGAAGAATTAGATCACTGAAATCTTTAGGTTAAGAATTCAATTTTATACGGTTCTATTTTAATTACATCGTCAATTATTTACTTAGGGCAAGAAGCTTTCAAATGAATACACACGTAGTATGAAGTATACATGTAAAGCACATAAATACAAGTAAGGCACTAAGCACATACATAAGCATTTACGCCAACAGACTTCAAAGCAAAATGCGTGTACATAAGTACATAGAACATGAAGCATATGAAACCCGTATGACATGAGCCATACACCTATGACTACCCACTAGGTGAGGAACATACATGAAGAATAAATTTGGTGTTTCTCATTTCAGAAGTACACACATATTAAAGAGTAATGTTGTAATTTTGTCCCACAGGATGGCAGGATTATGCTCTGATACCACTTGTAATGTCCCCTATTTGGGATTTACCTAATTTAGTCTTGGGATAACAATTCTAACTTAATGTGAGAGTTATAAATATTAATAAATATAATTCTATCAAAACTGAGTACTATTCATTATAATATTAAACTTAAGATTCTAAGACTAGTTTGGAAGATAGAACCTATCTTGATAACTTCTCTTGATTTTAATTCTTGACATACATGTCTCAATGTTATAAATTCTCGCTACATATGATCTTCTTATAGGTTAGTCTTCAGTCTGGTGTATAGATTTTATATATATATTATCTGATTTATTCCTCTGTCTTCATATAATTCCCTTCTTATATCATATTCAATTCTATTATATAAATTATTGAAAACCATCCATGATATTCATAATAATATGTATATTTATAATTTATGCTTTTGTAAATATATAAACATAATCTTATTGATAAAATGTCAAGTATATATATATATATCTTGCTGATATCAATATCATATATAAATCTATTATTATTTTCTGATTTGAATATAAATAAATTAATAAATTAAATTATATTATCAAATATTTATATATTACCTATTATATAAGTTATTATACCCATTGCCTACTATACTATACATAATGACTCTGAGGGTAGACAGCCTGACATGCGTCAGATCTGGTCTGCCACTGCATATGAAAATTGAGAATGATTGTCATACGTATTGCAGTCAATATTAATATTAGTATTAAATTCTGCCTGAAAACATTATCGGACTTTATATATTAAGCATATGTATTAAGCCATCCCCATGCATACCACCAGGGACAAGGATGTTATTGCCTATAATCTAATAACAGTTCTGATATGATCTGATCGATGGCACAAACTATATATAATCATTTCCTATCCTCCTTCTCCTTATTTCTCTTTTCTATATCCTTCTTATCCTGATTTTTTCCTTTATATATCTTTTACGTAATCATTCATAGTAAGGTTGCATCTTTTCGTAACCCAAAAGTTGTGATAATAATCATATCCTTTGATTACTAAATCGATTATCAATTTCTTGTTTAATATTGCTATCAATTATCTCAACGGATAATAAAACTTCTTTATAAAACCAAATTAAAAACTGTTCATTCAAGAATTCATTTGATAATAACAAATCATAGATATCGGTTTATTCAAATGCTACGTTAAAACATTCTTCTAATAAAAAAGTCTCTTCCTTTGTCTTATCGAATATTGATTATTAACAAGTTGGTTAATTTCTAATTTTCAATATCTTACTTATTGTTGTGGTTTGTACAATCTGTAATTCTATTTGTGTTATTGCTATCTCGAAGCACTTGGGAGAAGAACATATTGCTGATCTATCACATGTGGTTCTTGTAATCCTGTCATGATGCAAATTCCTTTATTTAGATCATTCTTTATATTATATCTTTCATCATTGCTCTAAACAATTATAACCAATGCCTTCAATCACTATAATCGAGATTGTTCTTTTCTGTAGATTATGACATGCTCCTTATCCTCTAATTGCTTTGTCTATTACTGCCTAATTTAGAATCATTATCTTACTGCTCTATGACTAATAAATCTTATCGCTCTCTTAATATTTTGTCACTATTCTTTGCACTAATAAGGGAGTATAACATCAGTTAGCAATATTAAATTAAATTTATTTAAGTATTTCAAGAATATTATTAATGATAAATATTAGTGTAGACACCTAAAAATGGTCAACGCTTGCGGAATCGTACTTTAACATTTGCGCATTGCCTTATTTTAGGGTTTTTGCGTCGCATTAATATTTTCTCCTATGTTACGCACTTGGTCTTTATCATTTATGAGCGTTGAGTCATTCTTCTGCATTCTTCATTTGTCTTGCTTTCGAATTAGGTCTTGTCGATAACAATTTTCAGTCATGATTTTGGTCGATTCTTATCAACTTGTCAATTTTGTCATTTTGCGATCGATTCGTCATCAATCCTTGTCTTCTTCAATCATGTCAATTGGCACCTATCAATTTGGTCTCTTTATCAATCTCGGTCAATTTGTCAACCAAATTTCAATCATTTATCAGCATTGGTCCTTTGTTAATTAGAATCATGATCAAATCAACATCAATTATCTTTTGACAAGACCTAATTGTCGTCCTTGCATTTCTAATTCATCTTCTAAGGTTTTATGATTTATTCATAATATCTTGTTTGTCATTTTCCCTCTAGGTTAAATAATTTATTTATTTATCCTAAGTCTTCTTGTCACAATTAAATGTTTATTTAATTGGCTAATTAATTCCTCCTATGTTTGTAAATTAATTAATGAATGAGAAATTATTAATTAATTTACCTAATTTGCATCAATTTTCTAATTTCATCATTTCTAATTTTCTAATTTCCTAATTTTTCATCAATTTCTAAATTCCCTCTTTGTGAATTAATTAATAAATGAGAAATTATTAATTAGTTCACTAAATTCCTAATTTCTTCATTTCTAATTTCTAAATTTCCTAATTCCTAATTTCCACCTATTTTCTAATTTGTCAAATTTAATTTCCACCTGATTAATTATCTCTAGTTCACCCTATTTTTGTGCTTCTGTGGAAGCATGAATTTCTCATGCGTCATACTTTTGACATAGCAAGATGTCATAAGCCTCTAGTCTTCTAACCTTTGCATTGGCAATATGTCATAATTCATGACATAGAAGGTGTCATAACCTTCTTCTTTCCACTCAATTTTCCCATTTTGAAATCAGTTGCCTCTAATATCAATTTCATGCTAATCTTGTCTTTTCTCCAATTTATCTATAAATTGGATGAATTTCTTCAATCTTGATCTAATAATGACATTATCGAATAATCACTTGTTTTGAATTACTTTGTCGAATCAATCACGCTTTGAGTACTCTTGTGCCAATGCCAATCTTGCTTTCATATCATGATCATGCACTTGAAGGTGAGATCCACAAACAAAGGCTATTTGGAGAGGAAAGAAGAACAATGGAGCCGCATGAAGGAAGCATTCATATCTACGTTTGGTTTGCATAGTATTTAGTTTTGAATGTTTTGTCTTTATGTCTTTATTGAATGTGTTTTAGGATAGATCATTGCATTTAGGCTTTCGTGATTGAGCTAATGATTAATATTGATTTGCTGTGATGATTTCTAGATTCCTATCTACATTAATTGGTGAACCCGACGTGAACATGCTTGGATCTAATATTTTTTTTTTTTGAATGTTTTGTGAAGTTGCAGATTTTTTTGTGGAGAAATTGCAGATTTTTATTCTAAAAAAAAAACAAAAACAGTCATAATCAATTGATCACGTAAAAAATTTCATGTAGAATTAAAATAAACGATTTCTGGGTATATTAGATCACGTTTTTACCTTTCCAAATCATCTTACGGTTTGTGATTTGGATAAATATTGAGGAAGTTATGACATTTTTAATTATGCTGCTGTAAATGGTCAAAATTTTCAAAAACAAAATCATGCAACTTTCATCTAGATTAATTTAGCTTGGCAAATTAATCATGCATTCATGCAAATTTTATCTAGATTAATCTAGGGTGGTAAATTTGATAAATTTCACATCGATTAATCTAAGAGGACAAAGAATCACAACTTTTATGGATTAATTTTGATGGTGATTCATTTTTCTTGATTCTCTAACATTATTGGTAGCTTTGTGGCGAAATGCTTGACAAAGAATTATTTCACAAACTACTAATGAATTGTTTGCAGGTTCGCTAGTCAAAGACCAAACAAATCAAACTTCTAATTTGGGTTTTGCAGGTTGCCTTGGAGAAACAATTAAACTTGGTGTTTGCCATTAATGTTTTAGGCACCTAGTATGATTTCTAAATAGGTCGGAATGAACATGTTTTTGCTTTGATTGTTGAGTGTGACATTGGAGTAGGAGAGTATGCTCTCATCCTTCTTAGGGTGATCAGAAATCCAGATCTTTGATACCATGCTCATGTCTTTGATTGTGTGTCACCTTTAGAGGGCCTGCCTTCCTGACCATTTGCTTTTGCAAGCAAGTGATAATCGTGAGAAGGGAACGACCCAAAGTGAGTACGGCTAGAATACCTTGGCATTCTAACTCACTATAAACAAATACCTGATGGGCGAAAGCTTTGAAGGAAGGGTTACGTGGGAATTGCAGTTACTTGGGAAGTGATGACCCTTGAACTCTTTCTCATATCAACATCTAAGTAGGACCTCACGGTCTAAATCGTGCTTGCGCGACTACATTTGTTTGGTATCTTGATGGGCTTAACGTCTCAATCACGCTTCCGTGACATCAAGGAGTAACACTTAACAGAAATGCTTACTAAACACCTTGTTTTTAGAGGCCAAAAATCCTTCTAGTTGCTTGAGAAGGACAAGTTCGGATACTTGGAAGAGATACTAAGTTCGCCATGGGGAGATTTCCATGGGGACTGATGCTTGGCTGCCCTGAGAAGTGAGTGCCGTGGAGGGGAGCCCGTGGGGTCAAGCATCTATGTATTCTCCTTGAATCCCATAACAAGTCTACCTCTCAAGTACCTAATGTCCTTGCCTACCATAAGAAATGTGGGAATGAGCATGATTGTCTTGAGTCTAAGTTGAAATATCTTGTATTCTTTGCTTGTCAAAAGTTGAATTGTATCTCATTTCAAGAACAAGGCAAATTGATTCAAAACAAGGTTAAACATAAGAACATTTCATCCAACAAAGTTCAAGTTCAAAGCACCTTCAAACATGGTTGTCAAACATTTTTCAAAATCTTGTCTCAACATTCATGTCACTTAGATTTAGGTTCATCTTAGGTTTGCATTTTGCAAATTCATTGTCAATTACCAAGGTTAAGTTTCACCTAGGTCATACTCCTTTGCATATCAATAAGGGTCATCCATTTTGCATGTGTCCTCTTGCATTAGAGTAATACCATTGTCATACATTTGCATTTGCATACCTTAGGTCTCTTCATCAAGCTTAGGTCATTATCATATCATATTAGGGTCATTTGCATAGTAATTGTCCCTTTGCTTATAGTGTCAAAACTAGATTTTGTCCTACTTGAGTAATGCAAATCTTTGAATAAACCCTAAGTCATTGTTAGGAAGTCTAGACCTTATCAAACTTTTGTCTTTTTGTCATCAATGTCATTTGGTCAAACCTAGCTTAGTATCCAAGCATATAGGGGAGACATTGTCATTTTGTCCTTTTGTCCTTTGAGGTCTAGACATCATTTCAATTTCCTAAGGGTTTCATTTTTAGAAGTGCATTCATAAGTTTGTCAAAATCTTGAAAAAAGAACAAAAACATAGGTTGCATTGTTGCCATAGATTGCATTTCTGTCTATTTAGTTTGCATTTAGTTGCATATCATACATCATTCTTGAAAAAAAAAAAAATTCCAAAAATATTGCATTTGTATAGTGACATGTTTGTTGAAATGAGGTCTCAACCTTCTTACGAAGCCATGTCATCACAATTGAGCAATCAATCATGTCAATCCAATCTCTACATGTCTCAGAACTTGGATCAAACTTATCATGATGATGTAAATGTCCAAATACAAAAACTAGAGAAACTAGCTCAAGAAAATGAGATTTTGGAACAAAGAGTGAAAAACATTGAGAAGAATAGATCACAAATGTCCAAAATGTTTCGAAAATTTCCAGGTCGAAATCCAAAGATTGAGCCAATTGATGTAAGATCTCTTCTTGAACGATCAGACATACCAGCTCTCCTCTCCCAAATAGAGATGATGAAACAATTTCAAGAAAGGAGACAACATCAATTTCAACATTATGTGCCTCCACAACAAGAACAAGAAGGTGTTTACTATCAATCAGATTTTCAACCAATACAACCTATGGTTCAACCAATTGTTCAACATATACAACCAATACAACCAATGGTCCAATTTCAACAATATGTCCAACCAACTATACAATGTCCACAAATGGTTCAACCAATGGTGGAATATCAATGTCAACAACCACAACCAAAAATTCAAAAACAAAGCTTGCAACATGCACCAAGCCAAATTTTGAACATGTCAAACCAATTTGAGCAACATCTAGTTCAAAATCAAAACATGACATCAAACCAAGACCAAATTCTTGCCAAACAAGTTCAAATTCCAGATACAACTATGTCAAAACCTCGAAAGAAAGGTGGCTTTATTGCAAGGCTCTTAAGGAACCTACCAAGTGAGTTCTTTGAAGAAGATCAAAATAATACACTTATGTCTAGCAATGCCTCATCCCCTCGCAAGCAAATTGACTCTCCAGTGGCATCTATCCCTACACCTTTAGAAGTTTGACAAGAACCTTCTATATTGTCCTCATCAAACAATACACCCAAGGATGCAATTATCCAAGAGCTATCCATAATTGATTGCCATGATAATCCAATTCATGATGCACATCCTTGTCATGTTTCAGAAATACAAGACCCAATGCAACCATGCACTTTATTGCCATTACCTATTTTAAAGGACCCCATTCAAAGTCCTTTTTCCTCATATTCAAGCATTGATTCCTTGCCAAAATCCATCACAAATGTTCAAAGTGCATTTCCTTCATGCCAAAACATTGATCCCTTGTCAGAATCCCCCATGCATATCCAAAGTCCAACCTCATGTCAAGAGGATAATTTAGAGCATGAAGAAATGTGTCTTAAAACAGATCAAGATCAAGATCCCGAAATCTTATCATCCCATCCAATTGTTGACCAGGACCCCATGTTCCCAGACACTCATGATGATTCCATTATTCTTGTCCATCCTATCCAAAGTCCTATTGACACTTCATTCCCCGAGCAAGATCAAGATATCCTAGTCCATCCAATCCCAAATGATCCCATTCCATTTCATGAAAAAAATGTCCTTTCAAATCCCATTGACATTCCAGATATCCCTTCCATCCTTTCTGATGATCCCATTAAAAGTCAAGAGCAAAGCACCTTTAAAGAGGATTCCAATGATCTTCCTCCTTGTCAAGATCAAATGATTCCTTCAGATCCTCCACAAGATCCACTTGTTCCTCCATCTCCTTGTCCTAATGCTCCATATGCACTCCAAGATCGCATTTCTTTTGATGATCCCATTATTTCTCCCATTCCATCTCTTGAAGAGCCTGTCATTGAACCATGTCCACTACACAATCCTAGTCCCCCACACAATCCTAATCCCCCTCATGATTCTAACGTGTCAGTGCAAGATGTTCATGAACCCTCGACATGCATAATGGGTTCTTCCACTTTGGTGCAATCCGATCCACTTCAAGATCTCATTATTTCTCTCATATCATATCCACCTCATAATGGACTCGCGTCTTCTTCCCAAAGAAAAGAGTATCCTACAAGTCAAGATATTCATAAAGGCAAAGGAGTAGACCTTCATGAGAAAGAACCCCTCCATATCAAAGAAGATCTTAAGGGTTATGTCTACACAACTCACTCTCAAGACGTTGGTATCCCTCCATCAAAATCAAAACATACACCTTCCCCATCATACTTTCCATCCATCTTAGGTCCTTATATTCCTTCATCCTCTATGCAAGGTCAACAAAGGCACACATCCTTGAGTAATTTTCATCAATCCAAAAGAACTCCATTTCATTCATATCCATCCATGCATTCCTTTCCCCCTCTGAGCAATTTGGATGCCAAGTATAAAAGTCATAAGTGTAAAAATCCACATGTATTCAAGGATCAACATGTCCAATATAATCGACATGTCAAAACAAAGAACAATATGATCTATAAAGAAAAAAATATATCCAAAAGGCCAGAAAGGCCCACTGAGCAAAATAAAGCAAAGTCAAAATATATATGGGTTCCTAAATCCCTTGTGCAAGCAATGCACTCCAAGGAACCACAAAAGCATGAAAAGTCAAAAACCATGTGGATCCCCAAGAAGCTCCTTGAAGCACAAAAAAAACAACCCAGATTGGCATCTAAAATTGCTGTTCCTCCATCCAAATCTCTCAAGTCTATTTCTCTATCACCTTCTTCATCTGTTTTGGGCCCTTATGTCCCAAAATCCATAGCCTTTCCTTCGTCAAAATCTCAATATACAAAATACTTCTTTCCTCCATCAGTCCATCACCCCTCAAGGTGTGTGCCAATGTCGATCTTGCCTTCATCTCCATCCACTGAAGCCCAATTCTTCCAATACCCTACCTATTATCCAATGCATATTTTCCATCCTTCCATCCCTTTGATCCCATCCTTTGCATAAATCCTTGCCTTAGTTTCATCTTATTTTCCATGTCCTTATCCTACCAACGTCTTTGAGCATACTTTTAAAGGTCATGGTCCATTTTATTTCAAGGCTACTATCCAAACAAAAAGACGCTTGAGTCCTTCTTCCATCCCCTATCATGTGTCCATCTTCTATTGAAAAAGTCAAAATCCAAAAAAAAGTAAAAAAAAGTGAAAAAAAAAAGAAAAAGAAAAAAAAAAAGTAAAGCAAAAATAATTCGTCCACTGGTGAAAACCTGGCAAACAAGCGCCTTGGGCAAGTACCGTGATGAAAACCTGGCAAACAGGCGTCATGTGTAATTTATGAACATCTTGCACACCACACTTGGTGGCAGGTTTTATCCTATCATATCCTTTTGTCCTTCATTGTTCCATTATCCTATCGAACCCCTATCATTACCCTTCATATCCTATTGCCCTTCATTATCCTATCGAACCCCTGTCATTACCCTTCATATCCTATTGTCCCTCATGTCCAGTTTCTCTTTCCACCTTTGATTTTGACAAGGCTGACGATCATCATGAGCATCATACATCTTGTTCACAGCTTTCAGTCTATCATAGCTTTTGGTCATTTATCCATTTGCTTATTATAACCTTTCATCCATATTCCCTAGCTTATTGCAACTTTCTGCCACTATCCCTTAGCCTACCCCGACCTTCAGTCCATGTCCCTTATCCATTCTTGGTCTTGCTTATCCTATCCATATCTTATCACTATCCATACACTCTTTTTCATTTCTTGATCTTGATCTGACATAAGGACGTGAAATGCAAAACATATTTTTCAAAAACCTCTTGACATGTTCCTCATGCCATGTTCCTGCTTTACATTGTCATATCCAGTCTCTTGTCCCGTCACGCAATAGCCCTTGAAAATTGCATCCGCGTTGTCTCCATAATAAAAGGCCTTTGTCTTCCCTCTATCCACCATCATTTCAGCAAGCCTATTTATTCACTTGTTATATTCCTTGCCTTGCTAGACACTGGGGGCAAAATCATAAAAATTGAAAAATGTCCTGAAATAATCATAAAAATTGAAAAATGTCCTGAAAAAATCTCTAAAAAAATTGAAAAATGTCCTGAAATAATCCAAAAAAATCAAATAATGTCCTAAAAAAATCTCTAAAAAATCAAATAAAGTCCTGAAAAAACGAACAAAAAAATTGTAAAAAATCGAAAAACACACATAACAAAAATATATCCCCTTGGTGCATAAGACAGATCACTGAGCATACATCCAACGACTCGCAATCCAATGCTGCACTTTAATGAAATCATGCGTAAATAGATGAACTTTTTCAATCAACCCAGACATTCAAACTGATCACAATTGTCATATCAATCGAACTTTACCATCAATATTATTTGTCCTTGTCTCTACTATCATGGGTCTTATACAGGGTGTGGTATACTCGAAACCTGACTGTGTCCTGTCTTAGACGAGCTACCACATGTCCTAAAACCAGACAGCATGATCGTCCTATCAGCACTTTCAACTTTTGACAATGAAGATCAAGATGTTTGTTTGATTTGTTGGAATTTGTGCATCTTATCTTTTTATTGATTTATCTTTGGCGTCGATCATGTTCCTATGTTGCTGGATGATGCCACTGAGTGATTTAGAGTGACCGGGATGGATCATGGTCCTTTTCTTTTTTGTTCTGATTACTATTTGTCTGTAACATGTCTGTCTTACGCAAAGGGATTGCATTATCGCTCTGGCCTTCATTGCCATGTTGCGCTGCATCCATTTTGCCATATCAAATAAAGGTTCTCACCTACTTATGTGCATATGTGAAAGCAAGTTTTCCTTCATCTCTAACTGTCCTCTGTCTAATTTCTTCTTACTAACATTTCTTCCGTCAATCTTGGCAGTCCGTTCGAACCTATCGTCTTCTGTCATTCTTATCGATCACTTGGCCTTTTTTCTGGATTTTTCCGGCCAATTCCTCGAGGGGGCATGCATATGTCATTATTATTGTCTGGGGCATTTTCATTATTGTTCTTTGAAACAACGCTTAAAATCTCATTGTCTCAAAGAGGGGCAAAATGTAGACACCTAAAAATGGTCAACGCTTGCAGAATCGTACTTTAACATTTGCGCATTGCCTTATTTTAGGGTTTTTGCGTCGCATTAACATTTTCTCCTATGTTACGCACTTGGTCTTTATCATTTGTGAGCGTTGAGTCATTCTTCTACATTCTTCATTTGTCTCGCTTTCGAATTAGGTCTTGTCGATAACAATTTTCAGTCATGATTTTGGTCGATCCTTATCAACTTGTCAATTTTGTCATTTTGCGATCGATTCGTCATCAATCCTTGTCTTCTTCAATCATGTCAATTGGCACCTATCAATTTGGTCTCTTTATCAATCTCGGTCAATTTGTCAACCAAATCTCAATCATTTATCAGCATTGGTCCTTTGTTAATCAGAATCATGATCAAATCAACATCAATTATCTTTTGACAAGACCTAATTGTCGTCCTTGCATTTCTAATTCATCTTCTAAGGTTTTATGATTTATTCATAATATCTTGTTTGTCATTTTCCCTCTAGGTTAAATAATTTATTTATTTATCCTAAGTCTTCTTGTCACAATTAAATGTAGTGTTCCACGGGGACACGTCCCCCACCTTTTTGGGCGCGTCCCCTCGTGAGAAACGTCTCGGGGACGAGGGGACGGGGACGCGACGTCCCCCGCCGTCCCGCCACCGCCACCCAAGCGCCGCCGGGACGCAGAGACGTCCCCGCGTCTCGCAGGGAGACGTGGAGACGTGGAGATGTCTCCTTGGGAGACGTTTGGGCGTCTCCCAAAGAGACATGGAGATGCCTCCACGTCTCCTTGGGAGACCTTTGGGCGTCTCCCCGTCCTTCAAGAGACGTGCAGACGTCTCTCCAAGGACGGGGAGACGCCCAGACGTCTCTTATCGCCCCCACTTATATGCAATGTTTAAAATTAAAATTTTAAAAGAAAGTGAGTTTTTAAGTTTTTTGAGGGTTAAGGGTAACTCTAATTGGACATGGGCCAATAGAAAATTAACACCTGACGCCTTTAGAAAATAATAAAAGTATTTTTGGCCTCGTGGGGTGCTGCCCCTCGACCCCGCCCTATATCGCGACAGGGAACGCGCAAGGGGCGCTGCCCCTTGACCCCGCAAGGGGCGATGCCCCTTGACCCCATTGAAAAATATAGGGGGAAACCACGCCGATAGAAGTAGGGAAAATCTAACCTCCGAGTTTAATTAGGCTCCATATAACAACACAACTTAGAAATCTTGGTATTTAGATTTAGTATTTCAAATTTCCTATAGTCTCATTTGAAATGTAATTCTTACACTGTAATAATGTCATACATATTTTCAAAACTAGTTTTTCAAGTACTATATGTATATGTACAAGTATATGAGCACCACCACCCCGCCACCCCCCTGCCGCCGTCCCCCCGCCATCCCCAAATTTAGGCCCTTGGTCCCCCCGTCCCGGAAACGCGTACCCCCCGTCCCCCCGTCCCCAACGCCCGTGGAACACTGATTAAATGTTTATTTAATTGGCTAATTAATTCCTCCTATGTTTGTAAATTAATTAATGAATGAGAAATTATTAATTAATTTACCTAATTTGCATCAATTTTCTAATTTCATCATTTCTAATTTTCTAATTTCCTAATTTTTCATCAATTTCTAAATTCCCTCTTTGTGAATTAATTAATAAATGAGAAATTATTAATTAGTTCACTAAATTCCTAATTTCTTCATTTCTAATTTCTAAATTTCCTAATTCCTAATTTCCACCTATTTTCTAATTTGTCAAATTTAATTTCCACCTAATTAATTTTCTCTAGTTCTCCCTATTTTTGTGCTTCGGTGGAAGCATGAATTTCTCATGCGTCATACTTTTGACATAGCAAGATGTCATAAGCCTCTAGTCTTCTAACCTTTGCATTGGCAATATGTCATAATTCATGACATAGAAGGTGTCATAACCTTCTTCTTTCCACTCAATTTTCCCATTTTGAAATCAATTGCCTCTAATATCAATTTCATGCTAATCTTGTCTTTTCTCCAATTTATCTATAAATTGGATGAATTTCTTCAATCCTGATCTAATAATGACATTATTGAATAATCACTTGTTTTGAATTACTTTGTTGAATCAATCACGCTTTGAGTACTCTTGTGCCAATGTCAATCTTGCTTTCATATCATGATCATGCACTTGAAGGTGAGATCCACAAACAAAGGCTATTTGGAGAGGAAAGAAGAACAATGGAGCCGCATGAAGGAAGCATTCATATCTACGTTTGGTTTGCATAGTATTTAGTTTTGAATGTTTTGTCTTTATGTCTTTATTGAGTGTGTTTTAGGATAGATCATTGCATTTAAGCTTTCGTGATTGAGCTAATGACTAATATTGATTTGCTGTGATGATTTCCAGATTACTATCTACAATTAGTTAAATAATATTTAATAGATAAATTTCAAGTAATCTTTCGTTAATAATTATTATATTCATTAATAATAATAAGTGTTTCATTATGCTATATATAATGATCAAGGAGGGGACATGACAAAGATGACCTCTGAATGAGATTATTGTATGGTAATCCTTGATTCTCATCTTAGATCACCTGGTAATAATCCAAACTTCCATCCTGAGATCACCTGGAAACTTTCAAACTTCCATTCTATAGTCTCCTTTTCCACTGGTTTATCAATCACTGAAGAAACAAGCCAATGCTCAAACTGAAAATTAATTTCTGAATGAATTGCAAATGCCCAAATTTCTCAATATATATGAAATTCAAATTCAAATTCAAAATCAAACTGGGCACCCAAATCTAATAGCATGACATGGCGGAAACTTGCACGAAATGAAAATGATCGTTTTTGGTAGATTTCATAAGAATTCACTTGAAAGGCACTAGTTGCCAAAATTGCCCAAGGATGCCAAGGAAACTTGTTGAAAACCACCCACTATTACCAACTTGCCAAAGCCAACAAGATGCTTATAAAAATCCAAGCCCCAAATAAGAAATTCCTAATTTAACATTGTTTGTTGTGAGAAATTTTAATTTCCCCCCCAAAAAAACAAATATTAAATTAATATTATTTGCCGAACTGTCACATGATCCTACTTTACTATTTTGGGAGAATCGGGCTTACTATTTCTAGAAAATTTGGAAAAAGGGACATGACACATTCTTCTTTATGGTATAACATATAACTTACATTTGGGGTTGCTTTCTAGTGTTGAACATTATTTGACACTAATTCTTTGATAATCCTTTCCAAGTTGGTCATATATGGATTGGTCTTCTTGTTTTAGCTTTGGATTACTAATTTGGAGTGCCGACCAAACCATGGTGCTCTGACTATCCTTAATACGTTGAATTGCCAGGCATATTATACTAGACTCTTCATGAAATTCAATTCCATAGGATTTTTCTCTTAGGGAGGCCCACTAAGAGGCTTGGAAACATATGATTTTTGGTTCTACGGGATGAAAATGAGGAGGGTAGGTTATGTTCTTGGGTTTTCATCCTTGAAATGTGTAGGTTGTCTCTTTGCTAGTTTCAGTTACAATGTGCTTAGATTGTTCTCATCTTTGATTAAGACAGGGTGAAGGGTCTACCAACTAACTTGTCCAAACTGTCATTTTCTCAGCCATTTCTCATTTTTCTTTATGTGGGTTTGCTAACTTATTGTTCCTCAATAGAGAGTGTTTTCGTACTTATTGCTGAGGTCATGATGCATAAGTTGTGAGAAATAACTAGGTTTTATGGCCAATTTCTGCATCATCGGAATAACCCTCAGTTTGATGTCAACTGGTTCTTGAAGTTGCTGAGAAACAACTAAAATAAATGAAACATATAGACAATTGTAGGGCATGGGTTATAGGGGCTAAATAAGATTTTCCTTTCAATATTTTTGGAATGCATGACCAAAATTTCCAATTGGGTATGTAGTACCAAAAGAAGAAAAGTGAATTGTACCCATACAGGTCAAAGCAAGGTTGCTGTAGTGCCTTGCCTAAGAAACCATTCAATCATTGTTCTGAAACTTGACTTCATAATACAGAACTTCTGGCAATGATCTCTGTTATCACAAAAGCTTGCACCCTTGCTGAGCTATCAACTGAGCAACCTTGTGAAACATGGAAACAACTCTGAATTGTGGGACCTTGTGCAAGGGGGTTGAATCTCCGGAGAAGGCCGGTTTCCTTCTCAATCTAGGTGCAAGTGCTGAACTAACTCAACACTTCAAAACTAACTCTTAAGCCTATCTGTTGTGACCATTTCACACATCGCCCCATTGGAATGGGGACCCCCTCTTTTTGCTTTCCTTTTGCTTGTTTTTCTCTCTACTTTCTAGGTTTTTTGAGTGAGTGAGTGATTTGCTTGGGCTGGCTAGATTAGGGCTAATCCTTGGAAGCTCGTTTTAGGGTTTCTTTCAAGCTAAGTCTAGTCTTGTTTTGGGAGGTTGTTAGTCCTTTGCTTGGAACCTCAAGTTTGCCATAGTGAAGCATGCCTTTCAGGAAAGTCAAGTTGGTTAGATCAGGGGATAGGGTGAATAGGTCTCATGTCAGGTTAGGTCTAGTTTGAAGGTTTTCTTGTCGGAGTCATGTTTGTTTCCCGGTCCGAGACAGTTGAGCAGAGTTAGTAATCAAAGGAAGGTCGAAATGGTGAATGATAAACGAATGCACCTGATGATGACTGGAGGCATTTTAGAAGGGTATGACCAAAATTGTTGACTTTTGAGACATGATGGAGAAAGTTGTCATCTTTTGCATTAAAAGAGAGTTTTAAGCTTTGATGTGATAAAAGCCAGTCATGGACAAGATTTTCGCTCCTGACCCTTCCAAAGGGTCCAGAGCAAAATCTCTCCTTCTTGCCTTTTCTTGGCCCTGAAAACCTAGTAAAACCCTGCCTGGACCCAGTTGAGTGATAGATTTGTCCTGATTGTGAAGCAAGGGAGTTAGTTTGATCAAGTTTGATGGAAAATGAAGTGAACCAAGGTAAGATCTGGCCTGGGATGTCAATTTCGCTCCTGACCCTCCCAAAGGGTCCAGAGCGAAATTTTGGAAAGCTCTCATTTTTGCCTAGTGAGAAGCAAGATTTTGATGGGGATGCGTGAAGGAAGGTCTTTGTTTACCGCTCAAGGAGATTTGGAGTTCAAAATGTCCAGAATCAAGCCTAAAATAGGATTTTCGCTCTTGACCCTTCCAAAGGGTCTAGAGCGAATTTCATCCTAAACCCTATTTCTTGCCTTGGATAGACTTGCAATCTTGTTCCTAGCTTGGAAAAGACCTAACTTTGCCTTGTGAGGTGGTTTGAGACTTGAAAACTGAGCAATTTGGCTTGGAATGGAGATTTCGCTCCTGACCCTTCCAGAGGGTCCAGAGCAAAAATCTTATTAGAGCTTATTTCTTTCTAACTTTGGCTAAGTTTTGATGTGCAGGGTCTCTTGGAATGAAGATTGGACATCATTTGATACCTTTGAAGATTTGGAAGCATGCAAAATGAAGAATTTTGGACAAGAAGGGAAATTTTGCTCCTAACCCTTCCAGAGGGTCTAGAGCGAAATTTCAAAAAGCTCTTATTGTGCAGTGAATAAGGTCAAGTTTTTGGCATGGATGAGAGAGGAGTGTTGTCTTCTTCCCTTGAGAGGTGAATTCAACTTGAAAGGATGGTGGAATAAGCCTAAATTAAGAAATTCGCTCCTGACCCTTCCAAAGGGTCCAGAGTGAAAATCTCAATAAGAGATATTTCTTGCCTTGTTTGGTCAACTTGAGGTGTCAAAGGCATGATGAAAGGAAGAATGAACATGTTGAAACCCTTGGGCATGTTCAGAAGTCATGAAAATGAAGGATTTTGGCCAGGAAAGGCAATTTCGCTCTTGACCCTTCCAAAGGGTCCAGAGCGAAATTCCTTATAAACCTATTTGTTTAGCCTTTCTTGGACATGAAATCCTATTCCTAGCACAATGAGACATGAAATCCCACCTTGCAAAGAAGTTTCAAGTTTAAAAAGTGAGGATTTTGGTCAAGATTGAGAAATTCGCTCTTGACCCTTCCAAAGGGTCCAGAGCAAATTTTCTCAAAATCACTCTTTGCTATCAAGTTTTGCTAAGTCAAGTGTGGGATAAGGTGAAATATAGAAGGAATTGCCCTTGGGAATGACTTGAAGTGCTAAGAAATCATTGAAAATTGAAGGAATTGAGCCTAAGAGAGGTTTTCGCTCCTGACCCTTCCAAAGGGTCCAGGGCGAAAATCTCAAAATCCCCTATTTTGCCTTGCAAGAACAAACCAAGCTTGGGTGGAGTGAATGAAGAAGACCATTGCCTAGCCTTGAGGGGTGGATTGAAGTCAGAATGATGGAGGAGTAAGCCTAAGCAAGGAAAATCGCTCCTGACCCTTCCAAAGGGTCCAGGGCGAAAAACATCAAAGACACCTTTTCCTCCAAAATTCAAGTGAAACTAGGCCTGGACCACAGTAAAAGAAGCCATTTGGAATGCCTTGAAGAAATTTAGACCTCCAAAAAATGAGAATTTTGAGCTCAGTAGAGAATTTCGCTCCTGACCCTTCCAAAGGGTCCGGAGCAAAATTCCCAAAAGAACAATATTTCCTTCAAAAAATTGATAAGCCAACTCAGTGGTTGAGATGAATAGACCCTGGAGATTGCCTTGGAGGAGGTTAATGATCAAACTAAGGTGAATTTTGACCTAAAAAGTAAAAATCGCTCCTGACCCTTCCAAAGGGTCCAGGGCGAAAATCACATTTTCATCTAATTCGCTCATGAGAAATGCTAAAATTTGGAATGCAAGACTTTGTTAGGTCAAACATGAGCTCGCCTTCTGGAAGATTTTGGAGTCAGGAAAACAAGGTATTCAGGACCTAATTTGAAAAATTGCTCCTGACCCTTCCAAAGGGTCCAGGGCGAAATTATCAAAAGGCCTATTATTCAATCTTGTTAAGAGTGAGTCGAGGACAAATTGCAAGGTTGTGAAGAAAAAGACATGGAAACTTGCAAATATAGGTTGTGAAAATTTCAATTTATGAAATGAACAAGCCTTGAAGTGGTTTAGACCACCATCATCTTGGATATTTCAATGCCCAAGGGAGAAAGGAAACTTCATTAAGCCTCAATCAAACCTCAATATTCCTCAATTTTCACTAAATTTGCCAAAATTAAGACATTTGGGGAAGCTAGATCAAATTCGCATGAATTAAGGCCTTTACCATTTAATTAATTAATTTTTAAGCCTTAATATAAATATAAAATCCACCTTGGAAGCCTTGAAATTAATTTGAAAATTTAAAAAATGAAGGGGAGCGCTCAAAATCCATTTCTTTGCTTTTATAAGCAAGTCGGCCTCCTTCTAAAGGGGATTTTATTTGTTTTATTGCTAAAAACCTAGGTCGGCCTCATAGTTAATTAGGGTGAGCGCCCTATATAAGAGAGGAGTGTTGTAGCATTTTCAAATCATTCATTCATTATTCTTCTCATGCAAATTTCAAGAGCAGATTGGAGGAGCGAATTATACCAGATTGGAGGTGAATTTCTTGCTAAATTGGAGGCTAATTTCCAGAATTTGCTAAGAGGTTGGAGGCTAGTGGAAGGCAAAGTTCTTTTAAAGGTTAATTGAGGCATAATTCATCCAAAGGGAGACCAAAATTCAATCCTTATCCAGCAAAATTTGATCTTCTTTCTTCATTTTTTCCAAGGTTGATAGTTAAGCATTCAAAGAAAAGGTATGAAGAATCATTTTTTTTGAAATTTCTATTCAAGATTTATTTTGATTTCCATAGCAATCTTTTAAAGTCTAAGTCTTGAAAAATCTAATTTCCATTCATAATTAATTTGAGAATTTATAATTCTTGATTTATCATGTCATTTTCAAATTAATGTTTTGAATTATTCCCTTGAAAGGTCTTAAATTCTATGCTTTAAGGTATGATGCTTAAAGACTAATTTTAAATTTTTGTGTAGGCATCAAATGACGACCCCCAAAGCCGGAGGATCTACTACTTGGCAGGCTCTCATCAAGGAAGATTAGAGGAGCGACGAATTGGAGACCAAGATCGTGTCCAAGTGGAATAATATCAGAGACACCAACTTAGGAAACTTCAATGTGAAGAAGTTTCGAGAGGTCCCCTACATTGGCAAGCCATCACCTGTTGCGAGGAGGATAATTGAGAGTGGCATCATCAAGGCTGCAAGTTTCCCTCCTGCAGTCAAGTGTCATGAGTTGATGATCAAGTGTGCTCGCCACTATGACTCACAATCAAGGATGATCGTAACCAAGGAAGGGAACATCTTAGCCTACCTTTCAGAGGAAGCTATAGGCGAAGCTCTTCATCTTCCGGACCATAAAGACATGATCTACAAGAGCTTGGAAGGAGCAAGGTCAATCTATGAAGATGATCCTGAGTCTTGTTTGAACTTAATCAATAAGAATTGGTTGCTCAAAAGTCAGCCTCGCCTGAACAAGATTCCCAATACACCACATAGGATTGACTTCCAGGAGGAATACAAGGACCTGATAACTTTACTCAATCGAGTTACAGGTGCTTCTCAAGCCTTCTTCGACAAGTGGATGTTCTTCTTCATACAAGTGATTGTCCAAGGAAAAGGAATGCTTCATTGGGCTAGAATCATTAGCAATTGTCTAGACGTGTAGTTGAGAAGGCTAAGACCCACCAAATCATTCCACATGAGCTCATATGTTATATATGCCTTGGTCAGGAGTTTCGAGTATGCAGGGCTACTTCACAGAGGAGTGATTGGAAGAGGACCCGGAGAAATAAGAGTTTGTGATTCTTATGTTCAACTGCATCATCCGCCTAGAAGTGACTACAAGTTAGTCAATGACACCTTCACGATGAATATTACCAGGATATTGCAAGGTGGGATTCACAATCGATTGTCTCTGGATGCACAAAAGCTTGTGAAGAAGCATGGTGCATGGTTCATTCAGTTTCCAAAATTCACATACATCAGAGTTCATGGGTGTCCTTCACCTCCCTACATGTTGCCAAGATATCCAACAGACAGGATAGTACTACTTGAGGTGACTAGACAGTTGGCAGCTTATGCAAAGGCATCCAGACACAAGCATGGAAATGGAATTCTCGTGCCCATCATACTAGGGAATTCAGTTGAAGTGTGTCCTAATACTCAAGTCGCGGAAGATGCAGAAAAAGAATTATCTCTATACTCATTCACACCCTTTGCCTCGAGAGAATTTTGATCCTCATGGTTATATGGAGGAGACAGTTGGCAAGAAGTACAAGCATGAGTTCCAAGTGGAGGACTTTTGGATGAATGTCCTAGACGATTTAGAGGTCAAAAGAAAGATGCATTCTAGGCTACCCTTAGATTTCATTAGGAAATGCAAGATTTATAGAGTTGCTGATCAAGCCCAGGACAGTGGTAAATACCTCCAATCATCCTATGAGAAGGAAGATAAAGGAGTGAAGGTAAATTGGAATGAGCCAGAGGTTTTAGACTTAAGAGTTTTAATGGCTCTTGTTTTGGCTTGCACTCGCAGATGGGTGGATGTACAACATCAAATTTTAAAGGAGAAGAATGTATCCATGACATTCACCTTGGAAACAAGACCAGAAGAAGGAGAGGCGAGTGTGAGTGAGAATACTTCTCATTCCAAAGGCTCAAAGAGGAAAGAAGGACCTGAGAAGAGAGAACCTTCCAAGAAGAAGCAGAAAACGAATCTTGATCGCCCACCAAGTACATCTTCTAGGCATGAAAAGGAAGCAAGTCAAGGGGAAGATCAGAGGCAAGTAGTATATGAGATTGATGAGTCTATGGAATCCATGGTACAAAATGATAAACAAGAGAAAGGACAGACACCTCAGCATTCATCAAGTCAATCCCCTTAGGTTGATGCTAGAGAGCAACAAGGAGAAAAGAATGATGATGAAGTAACATCTCCTTTCAGGGAAGATGGACCTCTACCTAAAGAAATACAAGTAAGGGAAAGAAGATCTATTATTCCAGATTGGCTAAAGGAGAGGTTGACAAAGGTGGTTGTGGTCGAAGAAGAAGATCATACAATTGACTTGGAGAGCCTTATATGGAATTCTCAGGAGGTGGTGGAAAAGAAGAAGGCCACAAAGATGTCAAAGGTAATTCGAGATGAGACAGGATCCAGAAAAGTACAAGTAGCTACAATAGTGGTGGATAAGTATGAGGATGAGATTCTTGCAGAAGAGTATGACTTAGAAACATTTGAGCTTGGTCCACTTACCTTCGAGCAAGCAATGGAAGAAGCAACTGATTCATTTGAAGCACTTAAAGACAAACTTAAAGAAGAAATGGAAAAGAATAAGAAGCTTGAGAGAGAGGTCAGTGCTTGGAGGAACTATTTTAGTCATCTTAATCAGCCCTTGAGACATCAGGATCCAGCAGTATCTCCTTTACATGGACTCCCTCTTGAATCAGTAGGTGAGGCAGAAAGGGTGAAGAGCTTGGTTCAACTTACGAGTTCTTGGATTAATGAATCTTACAGAGTAGCTATTGAATTTGCAACAAGGATGATGAAGACAGTTAATCGATCTATCCAAGTCCTTGAGATCATCCATAATTTGATGATAACTGTAGATGCATTCACTCACACTAGAGACGTTATCATTCCAGTCTTGCAAGTGATAAGAGGAGCACCAAGACGGATTCTAGCACAAGAAAAGATAATGGAAGGAGGAACTCATAATCTCCTGCATTGGTCAACTTTGCTGCAAATGAAGGAAGTTCTTTTCGAAGATGTCAATGCAAGATGCAGTCAAGTTGAAGGCACCATCCAGCCAGTTCAAGACAAGGTATTTGAGGTGTTGTGAACCATCCTTGATCGACGAATTGAAGTTGAGACATAAGTGGACATTCAAGAGTTGGAAGACAGAATCAAGGTCATCTTTTTCAAGGAAGAAAACATCGTCACAGAAAGACAGCGATATTAGATGTATGCTACTATGTTCCTGATTGAGAAGACCAGAGAACTTGAGCCTAGTTGGGAGACAACTCTTCTCACTGCTTTTGGTCAAGTCCTTCACTTGGAAGAACGAATGAAGAATCTTCCTGAGATTCCTATTGCTGAGATTGAAGGAATTGTGTCCAGATTCATTGAATATGCTAGAAAAGAGCACAGGAAAGGGAACAAAGTCCTAGATGAAAAGTGGTTATGAAATGATGTGGTAGCTTAATTCCTATTGGTCTATGTCTGCTCGATTTTTGTGCCATATTTTTATTGGCTATGGTTTAATGATGTTTATCTAAATGGGGACTTTTTTGTAGCAAACCCTAATTAGGGTTTAGGTGTCATAATCTCAGCCATTGATCTTCTTTCGATCTGGGCCGTTTATTGTATTTGAGGATGCTATATATGCCATCACTCATTTCATTTTTAGGGTTTAGAAAAACAGTTTAGTTTTTTAGAAAGTTAGAAAGTTGGAGAGAAATTAGTCATTGTTTGTAGCAAGATTGAGTAGTGAAGAAAGAATTTTGAACAATTGTTGTCCATTTGGCTATGAGATCAATAAAATATTGAAGTTATGGTGTTTTATTGCAATACTTGTGGCTATCTTCATGATTGTTTATCTTCTTGAATCACTCTCAGTTGAAATAGCATTTAAATTTTAAGTTTGAAGGATGAATTGTTGTGCTTGATCTTTGATAAGATTCACATTCCAAACCACTAGCTTCTTACTGATTGTGAGGACGCCTTGTGTGGTCAACTGGAAACATTAAGATTGATTAAGAATTCAATCATTATTGGAAGTATTGATATGCATCTCTATGATAGTATCTATATCCTTGATGATTTGAAAGTTATTGAATCCCCTTAGAAGATCGCATCAATTCCAGTAGAGTTGTAATTTCTTGGCGATGCTGAAATTGGTAGAATCTTATCAAGTCTAGCCTTCATTGGGTCATTCTTAGGATCAGTTTAAGTCTCTATTCCTCGAAATCCTTATCTTTTGACATTTTTTGAAAATCTGTTAGTGTTAGGAAAATCCTGTTCCCTCATTTGAAAGGAAGTAACACGGACAAGCTTTCTCTGAAAGTGCGTAAGGCCCCTTGAAGAAACAACAAACACAACGACCACTGGTGCTTATCCACACGTAGAGATCCGACAAAAAAGAACCTTGAAGTCATCTCGATTGATCCTTTTTGCGACATCTTCAGCATTCAGAGACTTTAATCAAGAGAGGATAAGATACCTTTAGTTATTTTATTCTATGTTTGGTCGTGTACAAAATACACATCAACACTATCCTAACAATTTGCAGAGGTAAAGGGAAGAGAGAATGCTTGAAACGAAAAGAGGTGATGCACCAAGAAGAGATTGTTTCTCTCCCTACTGAAATGGCACAAGGAACCAACTAAAAAACCCAAGAGATGCACAACTTCAATTGCATAAGTGACCCCGATCGCATGTATGGAGGTTAGAATTTGCTAAGTGTCAAGAGGGGAGAAGGATTCCCACAAGTCACACTCAGAAAACAAGTTAACATAGCATATATGGAGAGAAAAGCCACAAGACATACACCTATGATGAAGGTAAGAAAGCATACACAACATACATAGGTTGAAAGGAGGCAAGAATGGTGATTTTCAATTAATTATAAGGCCAAAAGCCAATCTTACAGTTGCAAAAATGCAAAAATAATTACAAGTCTTCAAGAGAAGAGAAAGAGCATAGGAAAGCTCAAGGCAGCAGGGAGAGAACCTTTTACAATGAGGTTTAACAACCTTTATATAGAAAAATAGGTTACAATGGTGATCGTGACCCCTGCATGTCAGTCTGGAAGTGCAGGGAAGTGCATGCACTTGGCTTGTACATGCAAGCAACCTAGCCATACCACCGAAGGCAATTTTGAGGAAGGTGGATTGATTGACCTTCCAAAGTCAAACATGACATAAGTCACCCAGCATGGCCCCGTACCTCCCTTGATGGAAATCCTGCCAAAACATTTAATGCACCCTTGTGGCTCCACAAAAGAAGGTGCACAAGTCACCAAAACTGTTGGAGCATTAAAAGCCTTGAGTGTCGATCACGCCATCCGGAAGTGTCGCCAGTCGGAAGGAAGTCCGGAGACTTCGGAAGTTCGTACTCCCGAAGTGGGAAGACAAGGGAAGAACTTCGGAACCTTGGGGTTTTGGAGTTCCGGGAACTAGAGAGAAGGCAAAGGGGGAAGAACTTCGGAACCTCGGGGTTCCGGAGTTCTGGAGAGAAGAAGAGGAAGCGAGCAAGAGAACTTCGGAACCTCAGGGTTCCGGAGTTCTGGAAGAAAAGAAGGAAGAAGGGCCAAGAGGGAACTTCGGAACCTCAGGGTTCCGGAGTTTCGGGAAAGGGGAGAAGAAAAGAGGGAACTGGGTTCCGGAGTTCTGAAGAGGGAAGAAAAAGAACTTCGGAACCTTGGGGTTCCGGAGTTCCAGGGAAATTGGAGAAAAGCTTAAGGGAAGGAAGGGAACTTTGGAACCTGGAGGTTCTGGAGTAGGAAAGAAAGCGGCTAAGGCAAAGAACTTCGGAACCTCGGGGTTTTGGAGTTTCGGAGGGGAAGAGAAAAAGAGGGCCTAGGAACTTCCGACAAGGCAACACTTCAAACCATGATTCTACTGCTTTTATCCTTGATCAACTGGGGCAGCGCTGGTCCATGGAACATATCTTTGATCGGTTCTCACTGATGGACCAAGGGTGTCATAAAATGAGAACAATCTCCTTGCTGCCCAACCTTAAGTTTGATTAATTGGAATATAATTTTTTTTTTTTTGAGATCATGGATGAATATAACATTGTTTCCGCAAACTCCCAAATTCAAGCTAACTTTGTCTAATGAGTCTAAAATGAGTTCAACTGACAAGTACTCTACAATGTTGCCTATGATAGTAAATGCAAAGCTGCAAATTTACATGCACCAATACATGTGGACATTTACTGCGTCATTATCAGGCATATTTGCGTAAAGTAACTAAAGCTACAAAACATCATCATACAATGAAGAAGAAATTCGCTGCTGTTGTTCATGAAATGCTAGTGGCCTTTTCTTCCAAAGAGATCTTCTATGAGTTGGGAATTAGACTTAAGTTATACATTTCTTAAAAGTATGATGCAAATGTTATCAGTTTGAATGGTTCTTTTTGTGAAACCAATAACTGTCGTTGTCAAATGCCATGCTTATGTTAACAGCATGATTTTTTACCAATGTTATTTAATTTAGGTGTCTTAGTGTTCTCAATAATAAAGCCTAATAATCATGACCTTTTTGAAGCCACCAGCACACCAAAATCATGATGCCATGTTGGTAGAGTTCTGAAATTTTTGTTAAAGCTTTGTCAACAACCATTCCTAATCACACACAGAAAAGAATATTCAAATAAGAAGCTTAAGATCAATATAAATTTTGAGATTTGAAGTTTGTTATGGTTGACCTTTGCTAACAAACATATATACTTGTTATCCTGCTATTTGGTCTTCCCCTTACATTGCAGGGTACAAATGTGCCAAAGAATTGTTGGGCTGTGATAACAGGTTTGAGGAAACCTATCTTAATGGATAGTGAACAGACATGTTACAATCCATCTATAAGTCCCACCAGACGGTACATGCATGCAAGGAGTTAAAAGAATTGAGCAAAACTTTAACTTAAATGATAGAAGTTCTTATTTAAAATGCTTTATTTTTCTTCTCTCTTTTGAATTTTTGTTCTTTAGTGCTTCAGTATGTGATTTACAACTTTTAACTGTATTTATCCTCTGAACCCATTACTGTATGAAATTTTAATGTATTAATGTTTCCAGAATCCAACTTCTTGAATATGAGACACATATTTCTAAAATTAAAATTTTGAACTTGTCTTTTAGTTAGCTATTCCTAATTATATTGTATATGCAGCGAGAGACTGGGAGGCCATATACTCCAAGAAGAAGACCATCTATTAAACCTGAAGATCACCCATTATCAGAAATCCATCCTTACTCTAAGAAGGTATTTCTTAGGACCTTATCCATGCCTTTCAAATAATTGCTTGCTTGCCACCTGCAACGAGTGGAATCACATGCATTATTATTGAAGAGTACGTTTCTTAGCTTGGGATGTTTTACAATGTGTTTGGTAGTTCGGAGCTTTTCTATTCTGTTTGATATTTCTACTTCTAGATACAATCGTCATAAGGTGAGTTATAAAATAGTCTCTCTCAATTTTCTTGCATAAAGAGAAAAAGCCATTTGTCTCATTTGAGTACAAAATGTTTCTACATCTCTACAAGACATACCAGTTTACCAAGTTGAAACTCAGTAAGATGATGAAATTAGATCATTTATGTTACCTTTTCATCGTTCACAAGATTTCAAGACCTGTGATTTCCTGCTTTGAGGTTAAATATTTAATTATGATAATAACTGGCTATAACAATTTCATTTATGCACTCTTCTATGTGTTTTTACTTGGTCAACATTGTTTGGACTCAGGAATGTTTCTAAAGTAATAACTTTCTGTGGTGAAGGCATCACGATGTTTGTGTGTTTCTGTGCATCAATAATACTAACTAGAAAGGGAGAGGGAATTAACATTCGAAATTGAGAGTAGAAAAACTGAATACATAGGGAGTGGTCTATAATTGGCATAAATTGTCTTGTAGTAGGGGCACAAATATCTTATTTTTTAATAAAATAATGCATATTTCAAACTTTTGTGTGGTTTGTTCAGTACCATGCAAATACAATGTATTGAGTAAAAATATTATTGTGAGATGGTTCCAAATTCATATTCTTACAACTGATTTGGTGAAAACTAAAATCACAACTCTCAAACATATATATTTAGCAAAACGGAAGAGACTACATTGATATGTCATTTTGTATGTGACTTCTCTCCCCTCTTTCGAGGCTGAAATATTGCCTCATTTATACATGACAATAAACTGAATTAAGCCTCCAACAGATCTGATTAGGATCCCATTATTTAGAAAATGTTCCAACCTCCTATGATATTGTTATAACCAATTTTATTCGGAGGTTTTACAACCTCTCATTTATCAACCAAGAGAAAAACAAAATAACAACATGATGCACCTGAATCGTGATTCAATAAATATTTATATACAAGATTACTTGTTTGTGTTATTTTACTATTGTGTTTCTTTATTTTCCTTTAAATATGAATTGGTTTTTTACATTATCACCTCCTAGTTGGATTTTCACACAATCCGAATTGCTTCCACTTTGCTCTCTAACTAGGGTTTTCATGCTACCTAGAATTGATTTCATACCATATTGCTCAATGAATAACCAAATTCTGACGTTCCATTGTATTTTGGACAGAGACGATAAAAAGTGACAAAACATGTTTTGCGATAGCAGTACTAGAAGACCTCTTTTTGGGGACAACAGGAGATGCAAGCATATTAAAATTGAAATATATTATAATTCAAACAATATCAAACTAGAACAAATCGAAACACTTCAACTAAAAAGTAAAACAAGCAGAACTTTATATTGTTCAAAAACGAATGAACAGATGCAATAAATAAGTTCTATGATTTGTAGTCTATGTATTTTGATTATAATTTTAACATCAAATATATTGATTTGCTTCTCATATGTTGAAATACATTGATTCTTAAGCTGTTAATATTAAATACTCAGTTTTGTTTGTGAAGAAGTTGAGAAATACAACTACATAGATCCCAAGAACACCTGCAAGCAAAATACCTGCCACAAGAGAAGAATGGAGGCAAGAAAGCAACAATGGCTCTAAAGAAAAAGATTATCATTCAGAGAGGGAATGAAATAAAAAGTACAATACAATCCTTAAGAAAGGAGATAAACAACCTTAAAGGTGTGCAACCCTAAAGGGATAATGTGTATTTAATAATTAGAATAATTATTAAATACTTACAATATTATTAAAAGCCTAAGTTTAGCCTAAGCGTAGAGTATAATAGACTAATAATTAAATAAATAATTATTAGCCACAACATGATAACTCTAACAATTTGTAAACAGTTTAGAACAACATGAGATGGGATAAAATAAAGTCAGTTTGTAACTCATAGGCAGCATATCCCTGTATTGTGAATTTCAGCAAACGATGGTTTATGCAAGAATGTTGACATGTCTTCCTGATATGCCGATTTTATACATGCAATGAAGCATTGAATATCCATATGATGTTGAAGGCATGACCAAAAAATCTAATACAAAATGATTTAAATTACATTGTAACTTTTCATTTTTACTGTCTTGTTTGACATAAATATGTAAACATAGTAATTTTGATTACTATGTTCTTTAAAATATATCTTTAATTTTGATATATATATGGTTTTGGGGTCCCTCATGATCGTTTTATATTTTAGTTTTATAGTGTTATTTTAGTAAAAATCTGTTTCTAAAATTTGATGGCCACGGTGAGGTCTGCCCATCCTTGGAGCATGAGATCCCTTCGATGGGGTTCATGGACAACCAAAGGTTTTTCTGTAAGCAAGCTTCTAGAACAGAATGTGTGCAAGTTTTTAGATCAATGTTTCAGATCACACTCCGTGATCCATCGTCAAGTTGAATGAGAGTACAAGAAGCAAAAATTGAGTTGTTGCAGACTAGGAGGAAAGTTGAAAAGAGGGGGGAGATGAGAAGGAAAGATAAAAAGTACAAAGAGACCAAGGACGAAAATAAACAATTAAAAATAACAATAAACTAAAATAAAAACCACCACAGGAAACTAAAAAGAAGAAAAAAATAACCATAAAGGAACACATAACAAAGAAAGAATGAAAAGAAAAAAAATAAGACAAATTGATATAATAATAAATACCTAAAGGAAGCAAATCAAACTAAGCAAGAGGATAAAAAGGAAATCAAAAACTAACAAAAGAGACAAAAATAAATAGGAAAGCAATGAAAAAGGAAATCATTAAAATTAACAATAAATTAAACAAAATAAAAAAAGAAATAAAAGAAAATATAAAATAATCAAAATAAATAAATGAATTCAATAAAATAAACCAAATAACCTATATATATATACAAAGCAGCAAGAAGAAAATAACTAAATGAGGCAAAATAAGAATCAGCAAAAACGAGACTACAGAGAAGCTAAAACAAATGCAAAAGACAAAGATAACAAATCAAGTAATCAATAAAATGACATAAAATAAACATACATATATATATATATATATATATATACACACACAAAACAAATGAGCAAAGAGAAATAAACTAAAGCCGACAAAATAAGAAAAAGCGAAAAGAAAGGCAAAAGGAAGCCAAAACTAAACTAAAAGACAAAGATAGTAAAGTAATCAATAAAATATTACATACATACATACATACATATACATACATACATGCACACGCACACACAGATATGTATATGTAAACACACACACACACACATATATTGTAATGTTCCCTTTCTAGGCAACAAGAGATGAGCAGAGGGTTGACCTTTCACTCGAGTTCCCGTAGGTCAACCAGATGGTTAGGGGGTTCATTCTGAGGAGCATAGAGCTTTGTGGGGGCTCTATGAGCCATTTTGAGCTTTCAGACGACAATTCCTACTTTTTAGGGAGGTCTCCTATTTTTTAGGGAGAACTAGAAGTTAACAGGTTGATCACCCGGGGGACCACGGAGCTGAGCATGAGCCTCTTGGACTATTTCTGGCACTTTGAGCGAGGTTCCTATTTTTTAGGAGGAACTGCCAGTCAACCTGTTGGGGTTCAGTCGTCAATAGTGATTGTAGCACTTCAGACGAAATTCCAATATGAGCTCCGGATCTCATTTTATTAATAAATAAGGAAATATTCTATTTCCTAAGTTTGGACTTAATAAAATAATAATAAGGCGATATTATAATCACTTTATGGGGAATAAGTTATAATAATTCATTGGCTTTAAAACCTAGGCATGTTAGCAAATATTACTATAATAATGAAGGGGCCAAATTAAAATAATGATGGAGGCCCCTTGTGGTTCGATTTTCATAAGGAGGCATAAATAAAATAAAGTTATTTTATTAATAAAAGGGGAAATGAAACCCTAATTCGAAATTAGGGTTTGGGCTGAAAATAAAAGGTGTTTGGGAGTTCATTTTGCACATTGTGATTGAAGATTTTTGAGAAGAAAACTATTTTGCAGGTCTACAACGAATTTTGCAAGTGTGGATTGGAATTGGGGATGTAGACCTCCATTTCTGAGAGAAAGGACGAAAACCCTTTCATATTTTGTCAATTTGGAATGCTGGGAATGCTTATATCTATCCAACAAGGGAATTAATCAGAAGAATTTTGACACTTACAACAACAATTGAATATGAGAATCAGATCTGAGTAGTTAGAGGGCAGATTTTCTTGTGGCCAGCCATGCCTCTCCCAGCCCAGCATACACTTCTAGCTTGCCTAGGGTTTCAATAAAAATAATTTGAAGGGTTTACATTTGGTTTTTTTGTGCAAATTTCATTGTCAGCATTAGGAATAAAGAATAAAATCAGTCTTTCAAGTTTATGATGTCCTTGGAGTGAGTTATGAGCAAATTAGTGGAGAAAATTGGTCATTTTCAGTGAAGTCTCCTGGGAGCCTGAAGGAAATAGCAGCAACTTCATCTATTCATGCAAGATTTGTTTTTAATAATTATTATTTAGGAGAATAAAAATCATTGGAGCAGTTAGGACTCATTGGAAGCTTTTGTAGCAGCATCTAGATTCATTTAAGTCAATAAAGCAACCCTCCAGGCAAGGCGTGGGACTCCCGGTAGGCCAATTTTGGCATATCATTGTTGAATTTCACTATTTGTTGGCATTTGTTAATTGCTGTTAGTAAATCAGTCAATCTGAAATTTAATTTCAGTCATTAGTTTATGTTTTATCATTGTTATTCAATTGCATTGTCTAAATTCCAAGGCATATACATTGCAAAAACACAAAAAAACATAAAACCACAAAACAAAAAAAATAAAACCAAATTTTCTCTACGACTGGCCAAAGAAATCAGAATCAGAAAAAGAAAACTAAGTTAGATTGCTACATTCAATATTCGACATCTTTCATATATATTCATACATACATACATACATATGCAAAAGGAAAAATAAGGATAGAAAATAACAAGACACCAAAATATATATAAATAAATGCCAAACACAAACAAACACAAGGCCCCCAAAAATAAAAAGCACATCGAGAGGCCGAAATATGCAAGGAAAACAAAGGAAGGCAAGAACAAGGAGGAAGAAGATGAAAAAAGGAAAGAGGGGGGAAAAGGGGGGCGGGAAGGGGAAGGGGAAGGGGGGGCAGGGCATGTGGGCGGGTCACGGGGGAAGACACTTACCAAGGTTGGAAAGCAATGGGTACCATGCGTGATTCAGACTCCATCCATCATCTCTGTTCAAGTTGTTGGGATGATTATGGATCTCAGTGGTCTCCAAAAGTTTCCTTTTGAAGTAATTGTCCTCCTTCTAGAGGATTTGTGTGTCATCTAAACATATATGCTGTTTGGTAGATGAGGAGTGGTTGGTAAGAGCAGATTGGGACACATGGTCATGCATAATATTTGCACAATGCTCTTTGATACGGGTGGAGAAAGAGCGACCTGTTTCACCTATATAGGGGGTGCCACAGGAACATAGCACCTTGTAATCACCCGAGTGAAGGAAAACATCTTTGGAGTTCTTGAGGGGAGGAAGATGCCTTTTAACAATGGCACATGGTTTGAAAGCACAACGAATGCCTTTCCTAAGAAGGATCTTGCTGATTTTGTGGGATATACCTTCAACATAGGGAAGGGATCAATTCAGAGGGATATAAAGACGAGAAGGCTTAGGATCCGAAACAAGCCCCGACCTGACATGGTTGAAGACTCTAGAAATTTGTTTAGAAGAATACCCATTCAACATGAATATCTTACACAGACAGTTCAACTCAAGTTTTAAGTTTTTCTTTGTCACAAATTTGAAGAGCTCTAATGGCAAGCATTTTAAGGATCCCCATCTTTTAGTTGGGGTAGTGGTGGGAAGATGCGTAAAGGTAGAGGTCCGTGTGGGTAGCTTTTTGATACACACGACAACCCAAGGAACCATCAGGTTTCTTAATGAGCAGGATGCCCAAAAACGGAAGTTGGTTATTCGATTCTAGCTCCTTGGTGAAGGAGATACATTGCACAATGCTATTAAGATGAGCATGGAATTCCTCCAACTTCTCTAAGCCATGTGGCCAACAGACATTATTGTCATCCACATATCTTTTCCACCACTTTAGTTTAAGGGGGAAAGAGTGGAGGGCAATGTCCTCAAATTGCTCCATGTAGAAGTTTGTGATGATGGGAGATAGTGGGGAGCCCATCGCTACACCGTCAACCTTTTCATAAATGGTACCTTGAAAGGTAAAGGTGGTGGATCTAAGACATAACTTGACCAAGCTAGAGATTTCAGCATTGGTCTTGTGCTTGATGATCTCAATCAAGTCAGGAATGGGGACCTTGGGAAAGAGCGAAACCACATCAAAACTAACCAACAGGTCACTACTATCTAACCATTGGTCATCAATGAAGTGGACGAAGTGGGGCGAGTCACGAATGAAGGTGTCAGTTTTACTTGTAAGAGGTTTGATAATTTTAGCAAGGAAAGAGGCAAGATTGTAGGTCGGGGAGCCTATAGTGTTAATAATGGGTCTAAGAGAAACGCCATCTTTATGAATTTTGGGAACCCTATAGATGTGTGGGGTTATTTCTTTGGTAGGCAAAAGGTGTTTCTTAGTGGCATTGTCAAAGGAAGAGGCCGAAATCATGGATTTGACTTTTTTAAAAATTTTGTTATAAGGATTGCAAGATAAGGTTCTATAGTTGCTGGGTTCCGAAAGGAGATCACACATTTTTTGGAATGTAGTTCTCCTTGTTCAAAAGAATAGTTGCATTGCCTTTGTCAGCTTTAGTGATAATTAAGTCATGATTGCTTAGTAGCTTGTTAAAGGCCAGAAGTTCATACTTAGGAATGTTGCATCTAGGTGGCCTAGCATTCCTAAGAGCAAGAACATAGTCTTGTCTAACTTCATCAACAACATCGGAACGAAGGGAGCGCATGAGATTCTCAATCTCAATGAGAAAGTCAAGGTGATGAATGGTATGAGGGGACAACACGAAACCTAAGCCACACTTAAGGAAATTAAAGTTGAGGCTATTTGACACAACATGGGAAAGTTTATCAACCAGCTTGGAGGCCCAATCACAATTCGCAGTCCAATCATGTGATCTAAGATGAGGTAGACTAGATGACCTGTGGTTGACCTGGGATGGACAAGGGTACGGAGGGAAAGCCTGCTGCAGCTGACAGGTGGATCGAGGTTGGTAGAACTAGAGAACACTCAAGGAAGAGAAGGCACCCCATCCAAAGTAGACAGGTGGTCGAATTCCAAAGGCTGCAGAGGAGAACAAGGAGTAAGTGTAGAAGAAACTCCACCCACCGAAGAAATGGAAGAGGTATGAGGAGAAACACGATCCCAAGGAGAGATATCAGAACAACAATAAATGCTCGAAGAAGAATTAGCTTACAGAGAGACGAGGGAGATGGCTAATGTGCTCATGTTGGTAGAAATCAAGCCATTCTAGGAGAAGAATATTACCCACCCGCTGGCTGTGATCCATAGGATTCGACCGACATGGTAGACTGGAGAAGCGAGCTTCAGGGTGAAGCTAACATTGGGCTGAGCTCCAATAACGAGGAATCCTTTTGAAGGTCGCCAATATTGCAGAAGGTAGTAGGACAACCTGAAGAATGGAGAGAGGTGAAGAAATAGAAGCCTGATTAGGAAGAGATGGCGACAGAGAATAGGCAGAAAGATCACTAGAGAGAGAGGAAACCCATGCGAGCAAGATAGAACGAGAGGGAGTATAGATGTCCCGTGAAAGAGAAGCTTGCAACAGAGTAGGAGGGCCCTGCACAACTAAGGCAGGATGCATGACATGAACGACTGAGTGAGGAGTGACATCAACCATGACATTCTCACTGGTAGTAGAACTGTTGGTTGAAAATTTTGTACACTTGGGGAAATATACAAAATTGTGGTTTCAACCACAGTGTGTGAGTAAAACTCTCCTAATTAAGGGAAGGCTCCCCCTATCTATCTAATACTAAAACTAAAATAGGATGGAACAACAGTCTTTTTTTTTTTTTCAAGAAAGCCAATATCCTTTTCTCTTCACAAAATAGTGATAGCAATTTAACATAGAACAACAAGAACAACTTTTTGATATGAAATGAGAGAAAGAAAATGAAGTTTCCTGAAAGTTCAAAGACTTCCCTCCCTTCCTTCGGGACAGGACAGCGATATCAAGCTCAAAGTCTTGAATATGTGAAGTCCTATCTACCCTTTTCTATTATAATGATGCCAAAAACAAATTATGACAACACAAAGTTTGAAATAATTTGTTTCTTTCTACAAAAGACAACAAGAACTAGTGTGAGCTCAAAGTTTCATAGTTATTTCTTATTATAAAATCTACTTCTAAACTCTCTCAAGAAAACGAGTGTAAACACAAAGTGTTACAACTTTTCTCAATAGAACTTCTATTTTAACTAAATTAATTTCCAATACTTGCAGCACAAAGTCTGCAAATCAAATTTGATTAAGCCCTTTAAGAAACACTTGCAAGAAAGGTAATGTTGAACATAAACTCAAGAATATAGCACAAAGTCTCAATACTTGAGTAATTTTCTTCTATTCCTTTCAATCCTTCAATTTACAGAAAAAAGCTAATAGTCTTCTTTGCTGCAAATTTGGCTGAGTTTTTGCTTGCTTTCCAAAAGATAAAGATTACAATAGACCCCCTCAAGTATTTTTAGTAGTCTTGAGAAAAAGGTGGGAGGATCCTAACTAATTGGAGAAATTCTCTCAACCACCAAGACTTATTTAATAACTAACTATGACTTATTCAAAGTTACAAGTCCTATTCTAAATTGCCTTGTTACTCGCCTACATGTAATTACAAAAGTAAGTAATGACTTGACTTGCAATTTACAAAATGCTTTTACAAGTGAACTTGTTAAAAGAAAAACTACAACTAAGAGATTACAATTCTGAAAAATGCAACTAAGTGTTGAAAAACACTTAAGTTGCAACATGTGAAGACATGAATCCTTGGAACTTCTGGATGATCATTCGTACCTCAGCAGGATTCGGCTTATGGGTGTTCTTGGCAACAACCATGGTCTTCACAATGGTATCATGGCATTGAAGAAGCATAGAGTTGTTCTTCTCCAAAGTGGATTGGATTTCATGCGAGAAGATTTGATGTTTTATCAAAACTTGAATTGAGACAGCTGAAAATTGCTCACTCCTCCACTCATTATGAATCTTCACATGTAGATCTACGAGCACTTCTTCTTCTGGTATCAACTCCCCATTCTGACCCATGATATTGCAAGAGGATTTCTCACAATGAGAAACAACACCTTGGAATACTTGAACTCGCAATTTCATTGCGTCATCAATCTCTTCAATGAGGGATTTGTTCTCTAGAAGCTCTTTAAATTCCAGATACATGACCTTGTAAGGAATATTGGCATGCTCCTGAAGAACACTCAACTGTTGTCGAGGCATCTTGCGCCAAACCCTCAAGCTACCTTCAACCCCTTCCAAGTTTTGTTTGAAAGTCTCGGAGGTATGATTCAATTTTTGTTCAATGGTCTCCAACTTAACCATCATTTGGAATATGTCTTTTAGCACTTGCGCACACAGATCATAAAGTTGATCCACCTAAGAGTCCAACGCTTGTACCTTCTAAGCAACTTTTTCAACTTCCAGAATTGATTATTTGTGAATTGGAAGAACTTGAAGGATTACTTCCTTCACCAGTAGGTTTTGTGATTTTATGAACAGCTGCAACAAGCTGCCTATTCTCCTCTTCTAGCTTGTCTTTCTTCGCTAGAAGTTCATCATACCGCTGTTAATGCATTAGTAGCTTCTGCAAGATAAGATTTTCCTAACTCATTAATCTCCTCTATTCTGTTTTGTTTTATTCATCTATGCTATTAGATTATCTGAACTGAATATGTTTATCAGACTGTAACTTTGATCTTGATTATGATAATGGATAAAGATGGATTAGATCGAGGACCTCCTTAACTATGTTAAGCGTCGATCTAATGCTATCGGGCTGATAACCTGATAGCATATAATGCTATTAGTTATTGTTATTGTTTACTTAGACACCGATTCATTATCGGGTGTGCTTATATCATAATCTGCTTTGACACCGATTCATTATCGGGTGTGTTTATATCATACTCTGCCTTGACACCGATTCATTATCGGGTGTGTTTATATTGAACTATTAACATATGCAAATGACACCGAACTGTTATGATAAACACCGAAGTGAATCGGTAGATAGTCACGACCAAGTGACATCTTGGTCGGACATGTCTAAAAGACATGTCCGATCAAGATGCCACTTGATCGTGACTGCCTTGATATATATACATCATTCAAAAGAAAAGGAATGACATTGAAATCGATACATGTTCATCCTTCAGACCTGCAGAAAAGAAATACGATAATATTATTGTCATAGTAATAATACCAAAATAAGAAATACACTATCTAACATATAACTTGTTCATTAAATTGAAATTGCAATAACATTTACATGGTATCAGAGCCAAGTTGATCGAACTTGAGGCTATTCAATTTCGCGAAACAAATTGAAGAACAAATTTATATACTACATCACATTTCTCCAATGGACAGGGCTATCAGATTTGAAGACAGACTTAGAGGTGGCGATGATTTTTCAGCCTGGAAATTCAGAATTCAAATGATTTTAAAGGAGAACAAAGTGGATTCTTTTGTTCAAACTAAAAATGATCAACCTGAAAATGAACTTGACAAAACAGCATGGATTGAGGGAAATGAAAAGGCAATAAAAATAATAGTTGATGGGGTGAGAAACAACATAATGCCCATCATAAGAAAACATCAGACAACCTATAAAATGTTCAAAGCACTTGAAAGCACATTTGAGATATCAAATGCAAGTCGAACTCTAGCATTAAAACGAGAAATAAATCACATCACCATGAACAAGGGGGAGACAATCAACGCCTACTTTATGCAGATATCAGTTCTAAGAGATGAACTAGGAACTCTAGACTACGAGATCCAAAGCAAAGAGTTAACACTCATTGCTCTAGATGGGTTGCCTAGTGGATGGAGCACATTCGTCCAAGGCATCAGTGCAAGGTCCAAATATCCTAAGTTTGAAAGATTAAGGGATGATTGTCTCCAAGAAGAATCAAGATTGAACAAGATGGGAATGAAACATAAGAATATAGATGAAAATCTACAAGTCCTAAACACTAACTCCACCAAGCAAAACAAGAAAAAGGCAGTTTAGAAAGAGAAAAGGTCGTCAAGGCAAGAATACTTCAAAGAAGGACTTATCCCACATTCAATGTTACAGATGTGATCAATTCGGACACTATGTTGCAAAGTGCCCGAAAAGAACCAAGAAACATGCTACATTTGCCAAAGCAGGAAAGACTAAAGGGGAAGATGACTCCGGAAAATATGTATTCTACTCAGCACTCACAAGCCAAGCTTCTAACAAAATCAACTCATGGGTGATTGATAGTGGTTCATCCAGGCACATTACTGGGTTTAGAGAAGTATTTGACTCCATGACAGAGGAGAGTGATGAGGACGTAACCATCGGAGATGACTCCACACATCCAGTCAGAGGAATAGGAACCTGCACCATCAAATTGAAGACAGGCATATCCTTAAGGTTCGAAGGAGTACTATATGTCCCCGACATCAAAAGGAATCTAGTCTCTATATCGGCACTGGAAGATAACGGATATAGAGTGACATTCATGGACAACAGAGTATTGGCTTGGCCAAAGAACTCTTCCATCAAGAAGGCAAAGACCATTGGACAGAGATGGGGCTATTTGTATGAGCTGTGCACGGAACCCAACCTAGCCCTAATCCATGAAGCCACTAATGCAAATGAAGTTTGGCATAGAAGATTAGGCCATTTGAATTTTAAGGCTTTATCTTCAATGGGAAACCTTGTCACAGGCCTACCCAAGTTAAAGCAAGATCATTTAGGGGCATGCAAAGGATGTGCCCTAGGTAAAAATACCAAAGGTACATTCCAAAATAGTACTAGGAAAACTAGTAAAATTCTAGAGTTAGTTCATTCTGATGTATGCGGACCTATGTCCGTATCCTCTCTAGGGGGATTCTTGTATTATGTAATACTTGTTGATGATTACTCTAGGAAGACGTGGATCTACTTTCTAAAAAGTAAAGAATCAGAAGAGATCCTCTCTAGGTTTAAAGAATTTAAATCATTAACTGAAAACCACTTAGGAAACAAAGTTAAAACCCTAAGAACCGACAATGGGGGAGAATACACATCAGATTTGTTTAAAGAATTTTGTAGAGATAATGGGATTAAGAGGGAGCTCACTATACCTTATAACCCCCAACAAAATGGGGTAGCTGAAAGAAAAAATAGGACTATAGTCGAAGCTGCCAAGGCCATGATTCTAGATCAAAACCTTAACACAAATCTCTGGGCAAAAGCATCCAGCACCGCTGTATATATATACAAAACAGATGCCCTCACTCCCATCTTGAAGACAAAACTCTTGAGGAAGTATTCACTAAAATTAAACCAGATATTAGCGACCTTAGGATATTTGGATGTCTTGTCTATATCCATATACCTAAAGAAAAAAGACTAAAACTAGAGCCTTATGGAAAAAGAGGTTTGCTTGTAGGATATAGTGAAACCTCCAAAGCCTACAGAATCTATGTACCTGGTCAAAGAAATATTGAACTAAGTAGGGATGTAATCTTTGAGGAGGACCTAGCCTTCAAAAGAGTTCAGAACTTCATAGAACCTGAAATCTATGTCCCTACCTCTAACTTAGATAAAGATCCTACTCCTGAGTTTCAGAGGGATAATCTAGATGAAACTGAAAATGAAAATGAACACTCACCTAGAAATCTCAAGAAAAGACCACTATGGGCCACCAAAACAGTAGAAGAAGCTCAGAGGTTTGCTGCTCCCTCTGGAACCTTCAGAGAAAGCAAAAGACCTAATAAGTTTACTAGCTATGTTGCTTTTATGAATGATCTATCTAAAAGCGAACCTGACAATGTAATAGATGCCCTTAAACATCAAGTATGGAAGGATGCTATGTTTGAAGAGTATCAATCCATAATGAAAAATGATGTATGGGAAATTGTCCCTAGGCCAAATAAGAAGTCTGTTGTTTCTTCTAAATGGCTCTTCAAGATCAAACATGCAGCAGATGGCAGCATTGAAAAATATAAGGCAAGATTTGTAGCCAGAGGTTTTTCTCAAAAGGAAGGGATAGACTATGAAGAAACATTTGCTCCCGTAGCCAGATATACCTTAGTAAGGGCTATACTAGCTATTGCAGTAGCAAAGGGATGGAAGGTACATCAAATGGATGTAAAGACAGCTTTTCTTAATGGAGAGATATCTGAAGAAGTATACCTAGAGCAACCTGAAGGGTTTGAGATCCATCATACAGAATCTAATGTGTGCAGAGTCAAGAAAGCCCTATATGGGCTCAAACAGGCTCCCAGGGCCTGGTATGAAAGAATTGACACATATCTATCAACACTGGGCTTCTCTAAAAATGAAGCAGATCTTAATCTCTACTACAAACAGAATAAAGGTGATATGCTAATAATGATTTTATATGTTGATGATTTATTAATCACAGGAGAGGATCATCTTATAGATCAATGCAAGAAAGAGCTATCCAAAGAATTTGATATGAAGGACCTAGGATTCCTTCATTATTTCCTAGGGTTGGAAGTATGGCAGAATTCTGATAACATTGTTCTAAACCAAGGCAAGTACACCTTGGACATCCTGAAGAGATTTGGAATGCTAAACTGCAGACCCATGACTGCTCCAATGGAAACCAATCTTCATAAACTTAAAGAAGCAGTAGCAGAATCACCTTCTACTGACCCCACTCTATACAAGCAAATGATTGGGTCTCTTATGTATCTGGTAAATATAAGGCCAGATATCTGCTATGCAGTAACTGCTTTGAGTCAGTTTATGTGTGAGCCAAAAGAGATACACCTGGTTGCAGTAAAACACATTATGAGATATTTACAAGGCACCTTAAACCTTGGTCTCAAGTATGAGAAAGTTGATCTTAATCTACACGGATTCACAGATTCAGATTGGGCTAGAAGTGTGACTGACCGGAAAAGCACCTCTGGGTGCTGCTTCAGTTTGGGATCAACCATGATATCCTGGATTAGCAGAAAGCAGTCTTCTGTAGCGCAAAGTTCCATCGAGGCCGAATACATTGCAGCCTCCATGGCTGCCCGAGAAGCAGTGTGGCTTAGAAAGTTACTTGTGGGATTGTTTGGTGATCCAATGAAACCTACTATCATCCATTGCGACAATCAAAGCTGCATAAAACTTTTAGTGAATCTAGTGTTCCATGATAGATCCAAACATATTGAGATCCCATACCATTATGTACGAGACATGGTAGACAAAAATGTGATCAAATTAGAATATGTTAGTATGGGAGATCAGACTGCAAATATTCTGACCAAACCACTTTCCAGAGTGAAGGTTGATCACTTCAGAAAGGGTTTAGGTATGATAGAAAGGTAATCTGCTTTGTAAATAAGATGTTTAATATGTAAACATCTTTTGTCATGTTGAGACATTCTGGGTTTTACCCCCTGTGTTCATATCTAAGTGGTGACGATCTCTCAGATTATGAACACTTGTATGTAGACATCATAAGATGATGATCTTATGATTCTCAAACCAGTTATCATGTTGGATCTCTAGTATGTCATGGATGTGCCATGATGGTGTTGTGATAAAACATTTGTATAAAATGTTTGTGCACATATCACAACCTGGATAAGATGAGAATTTAACCATCCTCATATGTTTATCCTTAGTATTGTGTGTTTAGGCAATACTGATATCACGTGTATAGGTGATATCTTGTCATAATAAAATGATGAATCTTTTATATCACATGGTTAGGTGATACTCTATGTCACATACTTAGAGAGATGTTTTATATTTGTATCCTATGTCCTAATGGTACTTCATATCATATGTATGGATGATATATATTCTTGAAGACTGACATTATGGAAAAGAAATGTGATGCAGGTTACTTTATCTATCTTCCAAAGCTAAGAGGGAGTGTTAATGCATTAGTAGCTTCTGCAAGATAAGATTTTCCTAACTCATTAATCTCCTCTATTCTGTTTTGTTTTACTCATCTATGCTATTAGATTATCTGAACTGAATATGTTTATCAGACTGTAACTTTGATCTTGATTATGATAATGGATAAAGATGGATTAGATCGACGACCTCCTTAACTATGTTAAGCGTCGATCTAATGCTATCGGGCTGATAACCCAATAGCATATAATGCTATTAGTTATTGTTATTGTTTACTTAGACACCGATTCATTATCAGGTTTGCTTATATCATAATTTGCTTTGACAGCGATTCAATATTGGGTGTGTTTATATCATACTCTGCCTTGACACCGATTTATTATCAGGTGTGTTTATATCGAACTATTAACATATGCAAATGATACCGAACTGTTATGATAAACACCAAAGTGAATCGGTAGATAGTCATGACCAAGTGACATTTTGGTCGGACATGTCTAAAAGACATGTCCGATCAAGGTGCCACTTGATCGTGACTGCCTTGATATATATACATCATTCAAAAGAAAAGGAATGACATTGAAATCGATACATGTTCATCCTTCAGACATGCAGAAAAGAAATACGATAATATTATTGTCATAGTAATAATACCAAAATAAGAAGTACACTATCTAACATATAACTTGTTCATTAAATTGAAATTGCAATAACATTTACAACCGCTGTACTAGTGAAGCTACGGATTGCTGGGCATCATGGTTGACCACTTCATGCGTTTGTTTACCCAATTCTATCCTTGTAACCCTATAATCAGCAGCTTGCATTTCTTCACGTGGCTTATCTGCAAGAGGCTCAACAATTTCAGCCACCTTCATCTTATTACTATCAACTGTTACTTTTGAGATTGTCTTTGCTTTTTTAGCAACCTTGGGCCTAGATTGCTTGAGCTGCTGATAATCAAAGACATTAGGAGAAATTTCCTGCTTCTTCCTCTTTGGAGTGAAAGAACTAAGCCATGGAGGTAAAACGACTAGTTCTCCTCCAGTAGATATTGAAGGCAAAGGAGAAGCAGTTTTTGTTTGAACAGCCGTGGTCACCCTGAGAGAAGTATCCGTCTGGATGGCAACCATGGTTTGCTCGGTAACCAAAGGGCATGAATATTGTCTCATAAACTCTTCAAAGCCGGAAGTAGAGGTATCAATCTCTGACAAATGAATGCATGTAGGAGTATCCTCGAAGATTTCCAGCAAACTCTCTTGTTGATGATCAAGAGGTGGCTCAAATGTTGAAATGGGAACGACATTCTGAGGAGACTCATCCCCTTCTGTGTAAGGAGGAGATAGAGGCAGGTCCATGGAAACTGAGGAGGGAATCTCATGAGGTGACTCCAAAGCTAGTGACTTAGGAGCATCATCTGATTGTTGTCTTTCCTTCGGATCATCAAAATTAATCACATGAATGTGAATTTGAGACTTTTCTTTCTCACGAACTGTCGCCTCCTTAGGAGGAAGCACTGTTGCCCGACTAACCTGCAATTTGATCCTAGTGCCTGAAGATGACGCACCTTCCTTGATGTCGATCTAAATCTCAGACTTACGTCCAAGAGGCCCCATACAGTCATCTTCTTTTCCATCCTTGATCTTGATGCGTCTAACACCATTAGCTTTGATCCAAGTGTTGGTGTTAGCTAGGATAGGCTGAAATCTCTCAAGAATGTTAGTTCATTCTTTGTGTGACCATTGGATTAAAGGAAGTGGGGCTTCATCAACCCTTCGTGAGACATACTCTGGATCAAGCACATTCCCATCATCAATCATCCCTCGCGGAATGTCCACTAGGTTCAAATCAATAACTTGCTCAAGGGTGAGCCTGCAGGAGACCATCTTGAGAAGCTCCTTTTTTGTACGGAGATCCACCTAGATATCCTCAACGCGATGCACATGTATGAAGGACTTTTTGATCTTTTCCTTCATACCTCGGTAGTCAAAATCTGCCCTTGACTTAAACCTTTTGAGTTTAATCTCCTGCATCTCGGTCTCCATAGCTTTGGCGTTGGTGGATGTGATAAGGGAGTACTTGCCAATCTTCAATGGGCTGGCTTGAGAAATCCCCATCCCAACCGTATGTTTGACAGATTGATGTGCATGAACTGCCATGATCTGTCTTCCCAACTCCATAAGAATAATCTTATCAGTTGAATATCTAGGAAGCATATATGGGTGCTCACTATAGCATCCGACTCTTATATAAGTGAAAGTCCGGAATTGAAGGAACAAGCAACCATACTCATTCACTCTTTCCCATGCTTCATCTGACACCCTTTCGTTCTTTAGAGTGTTGTCAAACTGGCACATGAAGTAACCAAAGAATGCATCTTGAACCCTCCTGAAATGTAATCTGCTAGGTCTCAAGGGAAGCTGATCATACTATTCCCACACAGGTATAAGCGAGCGATCACCCTTGGTAGAAAGACCAGGGAAATGTCTAAGTGATGCCGCCAAATACACTAAGTATGAGTTCATGTAGAATGTCATGGTAGTAGGGACTGCTGCAAGTTGTTCACACAAAGCGTCATTAATAATCTCTCCCCATGATATTTGATGGGATTGCCTTATGAACATGATAAATTGATACATCCAGGGCTCAAAAACATTAGAGTGCTCAAGACCCAACATCCTGTTGAGGAGAGTAATGATGTCTCCAATTTCCCACTTGAAGTCACAATGGTACAACTTAACTCACCTTGTGAAAGCGGCTCGTGGCTCATGAATCCATCTGTTAATGTGGGGTTTGCAGTCCTTTTCCCTCTTGACATATTACTTAGCTGAACTATCCTTCGAAATCTCCATATACACAGGTGCTGATGGTCTTCTGAAGACTTTCTCAATAGTATCCCCATCAAGGTGGATAATTGCCTCACCATCATCATTTCTAATGGTTCTTGTCTCCCTGTCAAAGTGGTGAGCGCAAGTGAGAACAAATTCAGCTTCTAGGGCAGCCACTTTAAAACAAGATGCATGATGAATGTGGCTGTCCAACAACCGCTGCATATTACTAATCTGCGGATCTTCCACGTTTTTAATGAATTTCGACATGTCAACATGCCCTATTTCGGTATCTTTGATATGATCCAAAGGAGAGGAAACTTGTGAAGGAGAAACTTCATTCTGGTACTTGTCATATTTATACTTCATCTTCTTTGGAATGTGAAGATGATGGTAAATCTGACATTGAAGAACAACCTGGTATGCTACGATGAAGACTTAAAAGTGTTAAAGCAACATCAAGATCAGTTGCAACTAACATTTTTTCTTCTTCAAATGGGAAGAACTCCAACCCTTGCACTTCACAACTTTGTGAGAGAAAGATGGGAAATAAATGAGAATGTTTGAAACTTGACTTTGACCAATTTCGGATCTTGGGGAATGTTTTACATGTATACAAGTGGGGAAGGACAAACATGCAATCGGATTTTTGAAACCCGAATGCAAGTATACTTGTAAAAAGGAAAATGGAGAAATGGGTGAAAAATGAGATTTTGACATGTGGGAAATGGCGTGAATGGAATGTATGGATAAAGGCAATGAGTATGAACAAAAATGAAGGATTTTGGGAAGATCACTTTCAAGAAAATGGGAAGAACCATTCAACTTGTAATCCGGTTTTCAAAACCTGATTTGAAAGAATGGGTATTTTCCAACTTAGGCATTTGGAATTTCACCAAAAAATGGTTAAGATTCTCCAGCCAAAGGGGTAGATCAATTATTTTCATCTTGCAATCGGGATTTAAAATCCCGAATGCAAGTAAAGAGGGAAAATGGGGAAGATCAATGCAATTTACAAATTGCTTTGCAAAGGGGAAAATCTCTCTCACAAAACCATTTTAGGCAAGAACTATAAATATATACAAGAAGAAGAGAAAATAAACAATGGAAGAAAATGAAAGAAAAACCAAAAGAAATTCTTACCTTGCTTAACCAAGATGCCTCTTCAAGAGATGAAACAATCTTTGAAAGAGAAGACAATGAACCTCTTAAATAAAAAAAGAAATGAGAAACCCTTGCCACGTTTTTGGAAAAGGTCTTTAGCAGCAAAAATGCCCTGTAAAATGGCACAAGAATCGGTCAAATCTTCCCTAAATCTCAACGCCTAGGTATGAGAAGGCAAAACGACATGGGAGAGAAGAGATTCGTGGCATTTTGGAGGACAAAATCTTGGTATTTTGGCAAACACGTGTTATTGTTTGGCGCCTTAAAATCAACAAACAAAACCACCAAATGTCACAAAAAGAGTTTCAAAATGCATGAAAGTAGCTATGGATTCAAAACGCCTTCTTCCTCCTTGAATTTCTCCACAAAAATCGATTTGAATCATTCAACAAATTCGCCTAAGAAGCTGGTCGGGTTCTTGGAGAAATGCAACAAGTTCAAATTTTGCATGTAATAGTGAAAATCGGGTTTCTTTCTTGATATTACAAGTTTTAACATGTTCACTTTTTCATGCACAAGGCAAAATCGGTTTTTTGAGAGAGATTTACAAGTCACAATAACTTGCAAGGGGAAAATAAAATCCCCTTAACAAGTTTTAATAACTTAACTTTTAAAAAGAACTTGCAATGGGGAAATAAAATTCCCTTTACAAGTGACTTGAAAATAAAACATGTAATAGGGGAGTAAAATCCCTATTACAAGTAAAAACACTTAAATAAAAACTTTATAAAAGAATTAAAAGTGACTTTTAAATTTATAATTTAAAATTAACATGTAACTTATCCAAAAAGTTTCCTATTATGACCTAAAAAGCCAAAAAGCATCAAGGGGGAAATAAAAAGAAAGTTGCAAGTTCTAATTCTATAAAGTGCACTTGTAATTAACTTAAAATTTCCCTACAAAGACTAAAACAAAGGAAAACATTAAAACTTGCAACTTAAGGAAAATTTCTCACTTGCTGTCAGGGAGAAAAAACTCGAAATTGAAGGGAAAACATAGGAAACGAAACCAGAATGTGATGAAATTTGAAACGTGGTTTGCGGATGGATTGAAGATTAGTCCAGTTCAAGGGTAATGCAAAATTATGCCTTGGGAAGTGTGCCAGAGTAAAATTTTCATTTTTTGACAAATTTTTTATGTAATGGTCCATCATTTTTGAAAACAAAAATGAGGACAACAAGAACGAACACCCCAATGAAGCTTCTTTCACAGTAGGTCCTGAAACTTGTTCATTTGGCTTTTGATGCATTCCTCTCGTCGTTCCACCACTCTGGCAAATGAAACAATATTAAGGCAGATCCAAAGGCATGGGTGAACAATTGAGGTGAGTTCAAGGTGGAGCAGAAGAAGCCTCGAACTCAACAGATTTATAAACGCTTTGGTAGACCTAATGACCAACATGAGAAGAGCCAAACTAGTAGAGAAGAAGATACGCTTGGTATGGACACCCCAAAGGTGATGAGAGATTTTAATGAACGTGGGGATAAGTCTGGAATCACTAAATCTCTTTAAGAAAGCCAAGTCTGCAACACTCTTAGCAAGTTTAATCCTTAGTCTCTCAAACTGTTTATACTTCCAACAAATTTCCCCTCCATGTAGGGCATCAATTGATGATATGAGATTTCCATAATCCATAGAATTTTTCTGTAAGCAAGTTTCTAGAACAGATTGTGTGCAAGTTTTTAGATCAACGTTTCGGATCACACTCCGTTATCCATCATCAAGATGAATGAGAGCACAAGAAGCAAAAATTGAGTGGTTGCAGACCTGGATGAAACTTAAGAAGAGGGGTGAGATGAGAGAGAAAGACAGAAAGTACAAAGAGACCGAGGAAGAAAATAAACAATTAAAAATAGCAAAAAATAAGGGCAATAATAAACTAAAATAAAAACCACCACAAAAACCAAAAAAGAAGAAAAAAATAACCATAAAGGAACACATAACAAAGAAAGAATGAAAAGAAAAACAATAAGACAAACAAATATATTAATAAATACCTAAAGGAAGCAAATCAAACTAAGCAAAAGGATAAAAAGGAAGCCACGTTTTGTTTCTGCTTCTTTGGATGCCAGTACTTCTATAATTTAGCTCAATTTGCTCTCTAAGTCTGATTGGCCAACTTTTAGTCATTCGAAAACATCAATATACTTTCTTTGCTTCTTTCTTTACTGCCAGCCCATTTGTAGGGTCCAAATGGATGGTCAGCTGCCATACCTTTCTGTCATATCTGATCAGGAGTGTTCCATGCTGACCTCCATAATGATTGTGTTTGAGAATGTGAAAAAGGCAAAATTGACAGTCTTGTTATGTTTCATGGGAAAATAAAACGTGTCTCTGGATTTAGTAAACCATTATTGTAGTAGGTGCCAGTCTATTTGAGTGCAGAGCAAAAATTATGGTCAGAACAACTTAAGACATGCCTAAGTAGGCATGCATTTTGAAAATATATTTTAGCGATTGATTCCAGACCACAAATTATGTTGTAGGATCCTTAGCTGGCCCAAAATTTCTTTGCCTCTCTGTATGTCTACTGGTTTGTTTAATTAGCAAATTGAATTCTCAAAAATTAAATAGTTTTTTGTTTGTCGATAACAAGATTCTTAACTGATCCCTGAAATAGATTGCTAGCAGCTTGGTAAAACACAACTTCTAGTTGAGACTTTACCTCTTAAATTTACTGGCATATCATTGACAGTAACAATTTGAAGTAGAAAGTGTAGCAGAGCATGGTATAAAGAATACCACTTGCAGTTGAGCTATTTTTGGAACAAAATTCTTATTTTCTTGGGTCAACTCAACTGTTGTTACATGCTATTCTATCGTAGGATATTTCACTTCACCATCATAACATTCTTCAGAGTCAAATCGATTGCGAAAGGAGGTGTTGGAGGTCCTTTTGAAATACAATGTGTCTATCTGTCTCAATCAGGACACTTGGTTCAAGCTATCGCCCCCATCTTTTCCAGATTTAACAGGTCTGCCATCCGGCATGCCTAATAGTATGAAGCAGAATGTGTGGTTGATTGGACCCAACACCTCTTTGTATTGACACCCTTTCCAGCTTTATCCGGTCTCCTATGTTTAATGATATGAAGCAGAACCTGTAGTTGATTTGACTCAACGACTCTTTGCATGGACATTGTTTTGTCTATCTAAAAGTATTTGAAAATAATCGTTAAGGTTTCATTAATGATTTTAGGCATTCAGGCCTAGTTTTAATCAAACTTCCTTTCCAAAATTGACCTGTATTAGTTATCTATGTTCATTTTATTTACTTAATGTAACTAGGTTTTGGTTTGAGGAACAGGGTTGCTGAATTTTACTTTGAACTGCAGATTGGGGAGATACATATTTTAGAACAAGAATTATTGGATAGGGAAAAGAAAAATCTAAATGAGGACGAGGAAGATCTCAGTGAGGAAGGAGAGCAAGATGAATATATTGGTGAACTTGAGATGTATAACAAATTATATGACAGTGATGGCTACGAAAGTCAGGTTCAATATGAAAACTTCCAACTCCCCAAGAAAGTTTTGGTATTGTGTCTGTCTAAAGGTATCACATACACACCACACACAGACGTGTGTGCACACATACATTGAAGGCACACACATGTCTGCATGTATGCATGCACTCGCTCACAATCATTCAGTTTTCTTTTTAATTAGATGAGCTCCTTGTTATTTGTATTCAGGTCTGTATAGTGAATTTTTCTATACTAATTGAGATATGTAATGCTGGCAGACTACAGATAATGGGGATCTTGTCACGGATACTATGCATGCAGGGCAGAAGGTGAAAAAGAGGAATGCTCATTTTGACTATGAGTTTGTTAATGTTTAATGTTGCATTTCAAATTTAATTAATTCATTGACAAGTTGTCTAAACACCTTGCATTCTGATGTTTACTCATCTTAGTGATCCAGTCCTTTGTCTGCCACCGCTTATCATCATAGAAGTTTGATGCTAGACCCTAGGATCAGCGGGATTTGGGACCATGAATACTGTACATTGTATATAGTTTTACAAATTATGGATATAATTACAAAGGATAAAGAGTATATCTTCAAATAACTCATTATACAGCAGGGAAATGAGCTGTATTATTAGAAATAATATGTCATCTCAGTGAATTTTTAAAATTTTTCATGTGCAATCTCTGGAATTCTTAGCTGTGTATAACATTGGAGCATGGTTTTCTTATTTCGTGGACATAGCTCAACTATTTTTATATGCAACTTTGGCTGCTGATTTCATGTGTATTTCTGGTTCCATTTAATCTATTGGATTGCTTTTGTGTTTTAGGGTTTACTTTCCTTTGTCTTAGGTTGTTTTTTCCGGTGGGAGATGATTTAGTGATTCCCACAACCATAAGTTTTATCATTACATTTTAAGTCACATTGGCTGATGTTGGTCAGTTCCATGCATTTATTTATCTCCTCCTTTTTCTTTTCTTCTGTGGTTTTTTAAATGGGGTCCTCCGCCTGCATAAAGAGCCACAATGTGTTGGCTAACCAAGCTCTTCCTATTCAACCGATCTTTAGGAGGCAACTATTACATGGTCTAAGGTTTACAATAAGGAATCAGGATCAAATCATGCTTTTTAAATGTAGATGGATTGAAATAGATTTGAAGGAGCTAGAGGATAATCCAAGGTTCAAGCTTCGTGTGATGAGCCTAACCAAATCTGATTTTTAAACCATTCACTTGCTGCCCTTGTAAATTTGTCAAACAGTTGACAAATCAAATCTGAACTTGCTGATTGAAACTTGTTTTGAGTTTTTGAAGTTTTGAAGATACTTGAATTGCTGAATTGATCTTTTGGAGTAATATACTAAGTCTGAAATGATGTGCAGCAACTAATAATGCAAGAATATTAATGAATTGATGATGAATATGCATCTATATCACCATTGGCATTTTAACAAACACTTAGCATGCAAACTAGAAATTATATTGCAGCAGCATAATGAGTCTTTTATTGATTATTCTCATGCCAAATAGCTACATAGATATAGCATGTAATTCCCAGAACTTATGACAGCAAAATTAGAGAATCTGGTATGTAAAATGCCTGCTGCAAATGATGGCCTCCACTCTAAAATGTATGTCGACAAACTTCACCAAGCTGGGCGCCAGGTACTGATCAGATTTATGCACAAAAGAGAATCGATCTAGCTCTTCTCCATTACACCTAGCAGCTGGAAATGTTTGTCGATCTAGCTATTCTCCATTACACCTAGCAGCTGGAAATGTGTGTTTCAGACATACAAACATTCATAATGATTACTGAGATGAAGGCGTTCATACTAGCAAGGATATTTGCACACATAACAAGGCGTTTAGATTCTAAAGAAACATGTCCCTGCTGTAGCTGTATATAATTTGTCAATTAAATGCTTGATTTCCTGATGTATAAGGGAAGCCAATATGAGTCTCCAGGTCTGCTGTAGATATACCTCCCAATCCTTCAAACCCTAGATGAAATCTTCCACCTATTAGCACAAATTGGACTCCTGGATGCAGCCCACAATTAGGCAATAATCTCAGCTGGTATCTCACAGCCTCAAAATTGCACAAACACTGAAGAGTTTACATTCTCAAATGCTCAACAATGGCATGGCAGAAACCTGGTTTCTTCTCCAACTCTTTCAAAGCAATAAAAAAAAATATCTTGAAAGAATATTATTTTCCTTTTGATGCCTTTTTATACTCTTCATAAAGAAGTCGACCCATCTCAAGTGCATTTAATATCATTTAGAATAATATAAATGTTTGCACATTGACTTTATTAAATGCTTTAATTTTTGGCTTTAAAACATAATTAATTAATTGCAAATTTAATCACTTAAATGAAGGGTCAAGGCCTCATCGAATATGAAGTGCAAATAAATTTTTATAATATGCTTTTAATGATTAATTATTAATAAAGTATTACTTTATTAATAATTAGAATGATATAACTCCATAAATACTCATTATTTCTCGATTCCGTTTGAACGAGGGGGTCAACCACTATATCCACTGCGCATCCTTGTGCCTTACTAAAAATAGTAAGGGTCCCTCTCAATCATCCACTGACTTACTATAAATAGTAAGCATGTGAAACTGAGTCAAATGAAGGCCACTTCTAAACCAAATTGAGTTCCGGAGAAGAGAAAGCTCTGCCATTTGCCCACCAAGGGCCTCTAACCATCTTCTTTAGCCTACGAGGGCCAAAATAATAGGCTAAACCATCCAAAATAGGAAGGAGCTAAGAGGGGACATTACACTTCGACTATGTGCTGTCAAAGGACTATGGTGAGTCACACCCCTATCAATCTTACTCAAACCTCATTCAATCTTCCTGGGCATTAATGTTTTGAAAAGGGTTAAAGCCTATTTTCGTTGCTTCCAACATAACTTCACCAATTACATCGTCTTATTTGTATCATGTGGAAGAACTTATTTGCTGGACTTTAGGGTACAGAGATAGATTAAGCAATGACACAAGGAAGGGTCACCAATCACTTGCTTAATCTACAAAGGGAGGTATTAGATATTGTAGATGTGAATTTATTGAAGTGAGGATAACTCCTGTCACAATGTATACTAAAAGAAAAAAACTAAATCCAAAAGCAATGCCATGGAAAATCACAATCTAGCCAATTCTGGAGCTAAAATGTCAATACCCAAATATCTCTTCCTAACATGGTAGTTAACCTAATTCTGGAGCTAAAATGTCAATACCCAAATATCTCTTCCTAACATGGTAGTTAACCTAAAGTATCTACACATCCATTTTACTCATGGCCTTCAAGAACAAAAATACTCTATCGGGCAGAATCAAGTCTTGGTGTTGCGACATATGCCACAATGTGGATTCTCAAACTCCCCTGTAAATTCATCTCTAGGTTCATTTTCTGATATTTATTGAAAGAGCAAAATACTAGAGTTTTTGACAATGCCAAAAATCTCAAACAGTTGAACCTTAGAATAAGAAAAATAAAATAATAAAAGTGACCTCACAATACATCCAAACAAGGGAGACCTTTTTTTCCCCATTATCAATGATATGAATGGGAAATGTAGGGTAACTACTCTAGCTATTTCACGGTAATTCTCAATCCTAGATGGTGTTATTATGAGGATCCAGTGACTACTGAGAGGGGGGGGGGGGTTGAATTAGTAGTAAAACAATTCTGTAATACTTCAAAAAACAGTACCGGTAATTACTCAAACATTCTGCTAAACTGATTTACCAAACCATTCACTCAAGTGTTCATCATTATGCAAACAATGTAAAGATATCAAATGCACACATCAACAATGCAACCACCTGTTGTAACCTTTTCACACATCGCCCCATTGCTAACGGGGACCCCCTCTTTTCCTGCTTTCTGCGTTGTTAGGTTAGGGTTTTGGCTGCTTAGCGGGCAATTTTGTGTTTCCCGTGCCTAAGTCTCGGAGTTTTGATCATGCCTGGTGCCGTTTAGGGTTTTTTGAGGTTATAGGATCAAGTTGCAAACGCTGATATTTTTATGATCCTAATTTTGTCTATGACCTTCTTGAGCGTTAACGTGTTTTTAAACACGCACATTGGTGATTTTAAAGTGCCAAGGTATTTTAAGACCTTTTGGAGTTTGTTTTCTCGCTCCTAGGTATTATTCAAGTTGGTTTCGCACTTTATTCCGACAAATTTCTTTGTGTTCCACTCGATTTTTTGGAAAATTTGCCTAAGTCTAGTCAAGTTTTGAAGTTTCTAAGCGATTTTGAGTGGTTAAAATGTTAAATTCTTAAGGGAAATCCATATTCCAAGGGTTAGAAGGTCAAATTCCATGCTAGAGGTGCTTTTCCCCTCATATTCCAGACTACCCATCCTTTTCCCCCACTCAAAATCCACACTACACATGGGTTGAGGATGATTCCATGCCTGGATCAATTTTCCACTAGGCCTGTTTTGTGACAAGTTAATGCGGATTTTTGTGCAGACTCTTAGTCCATACCCAAGTCGATTTTCCACTGAGAGCAATTTGATGAATTTCGAGTCCGGATTTTCATCTAGACTGAGGTCGAAACTCCACCAGGGAGTGTTTGTGGGCAAATGAAGTGAATTTTTGTGTGGATTCTTTGTCCATACCCCCATCGATTTTCCCCTAGCCTGTTCTGTATGCATTTTTGATGAATTTGGGCATGGATTTTTATCCATACTCCCATCGATTTTCCCTTGGGAATAATGGGATTTTTTAATCCCTACCTATATCGATTTTCCCCCAGATGCTCAATTTTGACTTAATTTTTGAAATATTTAATAAATGAGCCCCATTCTAATTGTTTTTTAGTGATGATTGACAATTATTTAAAATTTAAAAACAAAATTAAATAACTTGCAATGAGCATTTAATGTTTTTACCCTTCCAGAAGCAAGTTAGTTTTACCAAACAAGTATATAAGCAAGTGTTTTATCCCACATTGCTTGTGTGGTGAAAGTGAGAGGCAAAAGCAAGTATAAGAGAGGTGTCTCGAGCAATATTTTATTATTTAAGTTTGCCAGGTGTCTCCATGTTTGGCGATTTTTCTCTCTTATTGGCGAATTTTGTCAAAGTGTTGAAGTGAAGTGTTGGATTGAGGATTCTTTTCTCCTCTTTTTTCTTTTCTAGCTTGACAATCCTTTCCATTGCTGCCATTGAAGAACATTTCCAGATTTTTTCGATTTTTTGGGTGAAGTTCGCCATTTTGGTGAAAATCACGATTTGGTGGAAATTGGCGATTTTTGGTGTTTGATGACTTTGGCGATTTTCTCCACCATTATTGCTTGCCGTCCTAGACCTTCATTGCAGATTGTGTTGCAGATTCGAACTTGATTGAAGACATTTTCAGAATTTTCTAAAATGGTGCGATAGCTGGAAATTTCGATTTTATTTTGGCAAATGTTTGTGCCATTGTTTGGGGTGGATTCCTTCACACTTGGTGGCTGCCATCATTCCCAGCTTGCTGATGTGTTGCAGGTCTGAGTTTGTCCTCCATTATTGCAGCTTGTTTGACCTCCATAGCTGGCTAAAAAATCAATTTTCAGACTTATACCTTGTTCCCAGCTATTTTGTGCCTTAAGAGATTTTATCCAAGGAGCTGATTGGAGACATTTTAAATCATTTTTCAGAGTTGTCTTCCATTGTTGCAGACCTGAAACTCCATTGTAGGGGGTGCTGTCCTCGGAAAACAAATTTTTTCCAGCCACCTACCTACCTTGCAATTTCACTTGGGAAGCATTTTTGCTTCATTCCGGAGTTTATTTCTGAGTATTTATCATTCCTAAGGGTGCTGGTAAGTCTGAAAACTTCATTTCCAGATTTGTCTTCAAACTTAGTTTTCATTTCCAGCCCTACATACATGCTCAAATTTTCTTGTGTTTGCCTTGGAAGGTTAATTCTCATCAATTTATGCATATCTAGATGATTACAACATGTTTTAAAAGTTTAATTTTCAGATTGTCTTCAGATTTTGTTGACCTCCATTGTTGACTGCGGAAGGTGTCCTCAGACATACTTTGTGTGAAAAGACAACCTTTCACACCTTTCCTTAGTCACCGTTGATCTGGTATACTCCTTTGCACTTTAGTTTGCACAATTTATAAGTATAAGGAGGTATTAATGAATTTTATAGAGGGTTTCCATGCCCTAACGTTGTCACATTTTGAATCTAATTGTCAAGATCTACCAAGAGTGTGGACTATTTTCTTGACTTTATGCTCTAATTAGCTTAAAATCTTTAGAAAGTCAGGAATTTTAATTTATTTTCCTAAGTTCTAACTTCAAGCTTCGTACAGGTGCGATGTTGAAGTTTGGATTTAAGGAAAAGAAGGAACTACTGAATGTTGGCGACAATATTGTACACGAAAATAAAACTAGTTAATTAAGTTGTAATTGTCTTGGTTAGTTGGCAACCGAGGGGTGGTAGTTGCGGTGCGATGGTTGGCGCTCGCACCCCCTCGGTATCTTTATATACTTACGAATGTAACTTGTGAGACACGATTATGAATGGAATGACATTTCTTATATTTTATCTGATATCTTTGGCATTATTATTCTGTATCTGTATGTTTTAAGTTATTCACCTGAGAGGGTAAACATTTGGTGCCATTGCCTAGACATACTCGGGAAAGGAAGGAGCGGATGGCGTACGGACACGATGGGCCTACCCGTCGGTGAGATTAACCTAGAGGCCGACGACGCACAAATGGAACAATCGTTGTGGGACGCAGAGCGTGATGGCAAGAGGCGAAGGGGAAATTGAACCCTGTAATAATCTCGGCACAATGTTGAGATAAATTGTGGCCAAAAGGGAAAATAATAAAAAAGTTTTTTTTTTTGTGTACATGGTGTGTGCTTGCTATGTACGGAAGTGATTTATGCCAAATATACTAAATAAGGACAAAAATAAAAAGATACAAAGTCATGAATGGGAAGTGGCACAAAGAGCGTTGAATTTTAGACAACAAATAGAACAAAGGCGTAGGCTAAGGCAGCTTGCCGAGGGACGACCGACCGAGGGGTTGTTCGAAGGGAACCCAGAAGGTGTCACGGAGGTTGTGGAGGCAGAGATAGACGGAGAGAATTACACTCTCTACACTGTCATAGGGTTGCCCGAAGTGAACCTAGGAGTCACGGAGGGTGCCGAAGGAGAACTCTACAGTTCACCAGAATACCACCGTAGGGTAAGAAGTCGCGAAGAGTTGGTGGACAAACTAGGCGAAGTCTAAACCTAATCAACGCTACCAGAGACCTACTAAAGAACTTGTCCATTTCTGAGGACAACTGGAGGGAGACGACCGAAGGTGACGGTACGACCGACGGTGTTGAGGGAGCACAAGGGTATCGTATGGGAGGCAATTTGTTCGGTTCGGGGTCAACAACCTTCTCTGGAGGACCCATGAGTGGAGGGTCAGGTGCAGGAGGCAGAGGCGGAGGATCACCACGTACAAGCACACAAGGCACTAGAGGAGCGAGACCCAGTGGTGGGATGGCAAGTAAGCAGAAGCTGCCGAAGTTCAACGACGACGGGAAGGAAGATCCCGTCCGCCATTGTCGCACTTGCGAAACCATATGGTCAACAAACGGTGTTACCGACCAGGACGAGTGGGTAACACAATTTCCAGCAACCTTAAGGGGAGTGGCCATCGACTGGTACTCTGATACGAATAAGGCCAAAGTTGGCACATGGCCCAATTTGAAGGAGTTCGGGATAGAGTTTGGTCTCCTCAGAGATGACAATGAAATAGTAGCCGAAATCTATGGCACAAAGCAGAACAAGAACGAGACTGTTCCAGCCTATAGTCGGCGGCTCAAGGAACTGTTGGGGAAAATGGAGAGTCAACCAGCGGATGGGTTGAAAAAGAGATGGTTCGTGGAGGGATTGAAACACTCCATCCGGAAGAAGATGAAAATTGTTCCACCAACCTTGTACGAAGATGCATATAATAGAGCGATGGATCTAGAGAGCGAGACCAAGACATCCAAGAAGAAAAAAAAGGATAGCTTGTCCGAGGATGATGACTCTTCCAAGGGAAGCAACAACGATGGCGAGTCCGGCAAAAAGGTGCAAGCCCTACAGAAGGACATGCTTAGGATGATGAAAGAGCTGAAGGTTATGAAGGGAGGTCCGAGCAAGACCGACGAAGGGGAGCTTTGGTGCACGGAATGTAAGACAGACGGCCACACGAAAGGCTCCTGCCAGAAGAAGGCCTATTGTGATATATGTCAGTTGATGGGGCATCCCACCAGGGAATGCCCCTACAACATGAAAACACGAAACCAACAAGTATTGCTTACGCAGCAACAATCAACTACATCGGGCGGTACTGGTAGCTCCCAGGTGAACAACAATGCAACATCGGGAGGCTAGAGAGATAATTGGTGGGGAGGACGAAACAACAATAACAATACAAGGAGCCGGATCCAATACGACTCCAAAGGCCGACCGATGGTACAATGCAGAGCGTGCAACCAGTGGGGGCACTTCGCCCGAGATTGCCCGAAGGGAGAGGCCACACAATATTTGTGCAAATGGTGCGGACTGGGAGACCACGAAGACGCCACCTGCCCGAAGTTTGACGTCAACTTGCTCAATATTGAGGAAACCAAAGAAGAGGAAGTGCTGGCCGTAACTTGTGCCCAAGCTAGACACGCAATATGCCCAGATCCGGAGATGGAGAAGCGAAGGGTACGGGAAGCACAGGAAGAAATTGAGAAAGAGATACGAGAAAGGGCGAAGGGTACGGCGGGTACTTCCAGCCAACCGGAGGTGGAGGAGGCTATACTAAATCAAATTTTAAAACTGGAGGTGCCTATGAAGGTACACGACCTCCTCCAGACGATGCCTCAATTACGAACGGCGTTGTGGAATAATCTCTCCCAACCACGCACCAATACCAACCACCGCACAAATGTTTTTGGGGGGTCTGCAATAGACCCCATGCCGTTGGAACTTAACACTAGAAGGAACCCAACCATTGTGGAGATGCGTATCCTTGGCACCATTCTAACCGATACTATCGTCGATGGTAGATCAAGAGTGAATGTTCTTCTAGAAGAAACCTGGCGGAAGTTGGGGAAGCCGACGCTGTGGCCATCTGCATTGTAATGTCCCCTTCTCAGTGATGTGCATTCAGTGGTCCATTGGCCTAGTCCGGAGACCTGTAGGCTAATTGGAAAGGAGAATTAGGGTTTCCAACTTTTGTGGAGTTCTGCACGAGCTTTCTAGGGTTTGCCAGGAAGGAATTCTTCAATTCTGCTTATGGTTTCCTTCTGGGTTTTCCATGAACTCCAGGGTGACATAACATGCATTTGATTCTTTGGTGAAGTCAGAACTTACTATTTTTAGTAAGTTAGGGTTTGGCTGTTTGGTTGATGCAGTTCTACTGAGCTTTCCAAGCTCTTTCTCTGGGTGCGAAGATTATGTTTTTCGGAGCAGTATTTCTTGACTTACTATTTTTAGTAAGTGGTTGTGTTGAGCATTTCTATTTTTAGCAGTCTCGGACATGGTTCTGACTCAGCACAGTTTAGTGGTCTTCATCGCACAGCTTCATCCTTGATTTTGGTATTAATCAGTATTGGAGTTATAAGTTATTTAATTAAATATTAATTCCTTATCCTAAGGTTTGATATTTAATTATTTTATTACTGATTAATCGTATTTTGGGTGACTTAGGGAAAAGGATAAATATATGCTACTAATATCATTATTTCCCTTAGTCAGGTGGCGCTGAAAATGATTAAACATGTCATGTTCATATTGTTTTAATATTGCAAGTTGTTCACCTAGTAAGTTCGAACTTTTCCTAGGGAGTTGGAAATAAGTGGACGCCATTTTGAAGGGACATGTTTAATTAAATTCAAATGTGTTGGGTGCATTGAGGACATGTAATGTGGGCGAATTTGTGTGCATTTGCATTTGAATTTGGTGGAGCAAGAAGTTATAAATAAGAGCCTTGGGCTCTCCTTTTGGATATCAAATGAATTTGCATTGTTATGCTGCCGAATTGGTGATTGAAAATCTGAGCTTCGAAGTGTGGATTCCTAGCTAAGTCTCAGTTTCATACTTGCAAAATAGTACCTAGCTGTGTTCATGTATTCCCAGTGCTGTTGGTGAGTGAGTTGCAGATTGTGGAGTGTTTTGATTGAGATTGGATTGTTTTCTGGTTGCTGGTTGCGGGACTGCTGAAAGTGTATTTTGCTCGCACCTCTTGGCCAGGCGATTCCATCATTCTGGGTATCGGCTCATCCTTCCTTCCTACCATTGGCGATGCATATTGTAAGTTTTTAGCATCTAATTTTGAGTGTGGATTTTTATATTGCAAATCAAACTTCCCAGGTTAGGCGTTGGGTTTTGTGAATGCATTGGGAAGCGTGCAAAATAAATATGGGTGTTTCGATGACTTTCCTTGGGTTTGTTTTCATTGTAGCTGGTATGGCAATTGTTTAGGACAGATTTGGGGTGAATTGGGTGAGTATTGAGAGAGTTATGAGCGTTTTAGTGAATTCATAGGCTACTGATTTGTAATTCCAGCCTGCAGTTTGGATGTAGCAGAAATTCATTGTTCGTAGTGTCATAATCTGCATTACTCTTCTCATCTTATCTCTATTTTGTAAGGTTGTTTCAGTAGTACTAATCAATCATTCTTGCTGTTCTTATTTGTAATCCCCACTGCATAAGTGGAAGAGGCTGGCTTGCCGCCTTCTAAGTTTGTAATTCAGTTTTTTGTAGACAAGTCCTCCTGCTGAATAAGTGGTTGAGTGATAGGTTCAATGCTATAGTCCTCCCGCTGAAATATGCGGTAGAGTGATTGTTTAATGTAATGTCCTCCCGCTGAATAAGTGGTCGAGTGATAAGTTCAATGCTATGGTCCTCCCAATGAAATATGCGGTAGAGTGATTGTTTAATGTATTGTCCTCCCGCTGAAATACGCGGTAGAGTGATTGAACTTTAATTCCTTGTAATTTTCCCTTGGTCGGTTTACCGCCAAGTGTTTGGTTTCTATCCTGCTGGATAAGCAGAAGGGGCTGGCTTGCCGCCCATGCATTGTAATTTTCAGTTTGATTATTATTGCTGACGATCCCCGGAACACCGTATGCTCTCACCCTCCTAGTTTGGGCTCTCGGTGAACAATTGGTGGAAGGGTTCCCTTTCAGTTGTTTGGTTTATTCATCTAACCTTGACGGGTTATTTGTTGTGGATGAATTGCTATTGGCCTGAAAATCAAAAAAAAAAATAGTGGGATATTACATATATTCAATCTGCTGGGAGAAGATCAACATGGAATCAAACCAATCGGGACACTAATGGGCCAGCAAGTTACCATCGGGACGCAACCCTTCATACTGGACTTCGTGGTAATCCCACTAAAGAAAAAAGGGTATGATGCGATCTTAGGGAGAGGGTGGCTGGTGGCAGCCAAGGCCACCCACAACTGGAAGAAGAACACTCTGTCTATGGAGAATGGAGGAAGGAAGTTTATCATAGACCTCGGGAAATAGTTGGTTAGTGAGGAACTGGCATCATCTTCGGAATCAGAGGGTGAAGGAGCAGGCGACCTGAGGAACGAAGGACGGGGCTGTAGGGAGCCCAACGACGAAGGGATTCTCAAACTAGGAGAGTGCTCCGAGGTCATTGAATGGGCTCTTCCATTGGCAGATGGAGGATTACGAAATGTTCCAGAGCTACAGGCTCGAAGTAGAGGAACCAGAGCAAGCAATAGAGGAGTAGTACCTGTCGGAATACAGAGAGTATTGGAGGGGAGACACCCCAAACCTCGGTGACATAGATAATCCCAAGATCATTCGTGTCGGCAACGATTGGAACCTTGTGTGGAAGGTTGTAGCCTTCAAAATCTTTATTCTTCTTCTTATGTACGGGAAGGCGACCGTGGTTCTTGTAGAATTTATGGTTCCAGGTCTTCGGATGGCCATTGAAAATAGACTTACCATCAACGGGTCCAAATTGAAACCCTACCACGAGAAGCGCGCAGGGGACCCGAGCAGCCGGAAGGACACCCGAGAGTCCGGAAGGGGACTTGAGAGGCCGGGCAGGTGACTCGACCGACATGGGACCAAAGCAGGACTCTCGGGCGAGGCAAACCGAGAAAGGGCAATCTCAGAGGCACGGGACCTAAGCCGAAGACTAGATTAGGTATTTAAGAAAAAAAAAATTATAAAAAATAAAAAATCTTTGAAAGTGGTGGTGGGACCACCGTATGGTGGAACCACTGCGGTGAGACCACCATGCGGTGGAACCACCGTACGGTGAGACTACCGTGTGGTGGAACCACCGTATGTTGGACCACGTGCGGTGGAACCACCGTACGGTGGACCACTGACGACGGAGGACACCTGCGGTGGACCCCCATACGGTTGAACTGCGTTGAGCGTGCGGAAGGAGGACCGTATGTTGTGGACAGTTGGTCATGTTGTCCGTATGATGGAGGGGTGACCGTACGGTAAGGAGGGTGTTGACTGCACGGGAAGGTGGCCGTACAATTGGAGGTGTTAGTGTTGTTGACCGTACGGGGAGGCTGTATGGCCGGGGTGCCATCGGGGACATTACAGTGGGAAAAAAAAAAAAATGACGACTAGATTGAAAAATCATTCGATGACGTCTGGAGCCAGGATGCTGAAAATATTAGAGTGGAGAAGAAGGGTTTTAGCATCTTAAAATATCACAGAAATGATGTGCGCCATGGACTTTCGTATGGTTCTGAGGGTTGTAAATTGGCGCGCTTCCCCTCAACCCCGCTGAGGGCATTGCCCCCAGACCCCCAGTTTATTTTTGAGCTATAATACACTTTTTTAGTTGGGCTAAGGGCATCAGAGAAGGCAAGGTAAGTGTTGGGTTGTCCCATACTGTGAGAAAGAAGCCTGAAGCTAAGCAGTGGCAGGGAAGCCATATGCCGTAGAGGGAGACAGATTTGGAGGTTGCGAACAAACAGAGTCTGAGGGAAGGCATTGTAGGCACGCAAAGTCCTATGGCACCAAGGAGTTATTTAGTTCAGTTATCAACCTTTGGGGAGTGTGATGGAGGATTTGAGGCATCTCCTAGCCTTTGTGCCATAGGGTTGTGGCCACTTCTTGGCATGAATGGTACGCTTTGAGGAACTCGGAGTATGTCTTGACTGGACGAGAGGTTGCCTTGGTGGATGCACAGAGGGCTTGGGAGGAGTTGACCACGAGGTTGGAGGTAGGAGTAGCCTGAGACTTAGCTCAGCATACCTAGGAGTTGGATGCCGAGAGGGCAGCACGGGTGGCTATCGAGGACAAATTGGCTAGGGAGACAGTATCATTTGAGTAGCAGTTGGTGGAGGCTGAGACTGAAAAGCGTATTTTGCAGACAAGTTTGGTTTAGGCATAGGAGGACTGTGATGTCAAAGGAAGCACTAATGGTGAAATCCGCACTTGAGCATCGGATGATAGCAGAAAAGGGTTTTCAGGCGAGGACGCAGCAGGTGTATGAGTTTCACGCTCGACTAGCGTTCGCAGTTCCTGCAGTTCTCTACCTTGGTTTTGTTTAATGTCATCTCTATTTTGTATTAAGTCGTTCGGAGACAACTTCTTTTCTTTTTGGGGGGGATGATGTTGGTAGCAATATTGTACACGAAAATAAAACTAGTTAATTAAGTTGTGATTGTCTTGGTTAGTTGGCAACCGAGGGGTGGCAGTTGCGGTGCGACGGTTGGCGCTCGCACCCCCTCGGTATCTTTATATACTTCCGAAGGTAACTTGTGAGACACGATTATGAATGGAATGACATTTCTTATATTTTATCTGATATCTCTGGCATTATTATTCTGTATCTGTATGTTTTAAGTTATTCACCCGAGAGGGTAAACATTGAAGATACTGGAGACTGAATTCTATGTAGAGCTCAAGATTTCATCCAGATGGAAGGAGATCACAGATACAAACATGCATTTCCTGGACATGAACTAGATGCGACAGCGGATGTTCGGAGTCGGAAATCAGATTCCTTCCTCGACATATGTGAACATTATGAAGAGTGGTATTTTTCATGCCGCTGGATTTCCACAATCCATACAATGCAGTGAGCTTATCCTGGAGTGTGCACGATGTTATGATCCTCTCACGCGAATGATCAAAACTCCTAAGGGTGTTGTTATTGCCTACCTTGCTAAGGATGCTATTGCTGAGGTGTTCGGAATTCCATGCGGAACAGATATGAAGGATGTGACCAAGGATGAATATAAAGAGCAGTACACGAAGATGGGTATTTGCAAGAATATGATAAATAAAGAGTGGATGATTGAGCCTAGGCTTCATCATTCCAAGGCTCCCAAGACATTCATGTGCACAGACTTCAAAGAGGAGTATAGTGACTTAATATTCCTATTCAATAGAGTAATGGGGATGCCGTAGGGAGCAATATTCGATGGATTGATGTTCTATTTCATCCAGAATTGTCTTAGAGGGACATTGGTAAATTGGTCTAAGATTATAAGTGACAATTTGGACTTTCAGCTGAGGAATGTAGAGCGTTCCAAGTCATTAGCCATGACTTCCTACTTGGTATACCTACTTGCACGATTTGTTTCATACAGAGGATTGATATGCAAGGGTGAAGTCGGGAATGGGCAAGGACAATTCAGGAGTCATGAATGCTACCCCCAACTGAGCACGTACATAATTGAAGACTATAAGAGAGTGAATGATGTATTCACTATGTACATCACGTGGATGTTGCAAGGCGAAATCCACAGAAGATTGTCCAAGGAGGCAACAGAGCTAATAGAGAAGTATGGATCATGGTATATTCAGTTTCCCACTTTCACGTACCTTAGGATTCATGTGTTTCAATCCGAACCGTACAGGCTTCCTAGGTATTCTTTCGACAGAATGATCTTGTTGGAAGTGGTGAGACAACTTCTAGAGTTTGATGCCATTCAAAGAGAGAAGCATAGGACATTCATGACATTCCCTATTTCAGTTGGGAAGACATCAAAGGTTTGCCAGCCTACCTTAGCCGCCAACACTGCGAGTGAGGAGCTTGCATTCTATCAATTTGCAACCTTCAATAAAAGAGAAAGATTTGATCCAGATAAGAAAGTTGGAAGGATCAGGGGAGAGAAGTTTATCCACAAAGTAGACATAGAGGATTATTGGGCCGACCTGATGGACGAGCAAACAGTGAAGAGACGAATGTGGTCTAGAATGTCAGTGGATTTCATGAGGAAGTGTGGACTTTTCCTCATTCTTGATCAAGTGTTAGATGACAGGGATCATACGCATCCACAATATGTGAATGAAATGAAGAAGGCAATCTTATTGCCTAATTGGTCAGAGTTAGAAGAGATTGACCTGGATGTATTGATGAGAGAGGTCTTGAGTTTCTCCCGTGCATGGGTAGATATACGTAGGAATAAGTTAGTTGATATGGGTGTTCCCTTCACTTACGAAAAGATGAAGCCGAAAGAGTCTACTTTCGAAGATGATGAGAGGACTATCAGTGATGTCAGGATTCATGCAGACGAAGAGAGTCAAGCTCCCAAGAGAAGGAAGAAAACACTAGGAGAAGTCAAGGTCAGAGGGAAGAAGATTGAGGAGGTGAAGAAGAAGAAACAAAAGACTATCATTCTTCCACCTATCACTCCTTCACCACCTCTTAGTGTCTCATCAATTAAGGTAATTGAATAACAGAACAAAACAAGGAAACCCAACAATGTTCCAACACAGTGATAGTACGAGAGAATATTTAGGAGTTACATGCCACAACGACATTTGCACCTCCAAATGAGAATGATGATCAGCCGAGATCCCCTACTGTCCTTTTGGAAGTTAGTTTTGGAAATGGGATATACGATTGGACCAAGGATAATCCTAATGATGATTATGATGTTATCTCGGCATTGAGAGGTTTTGATCGAGAGATGTGTCTTGATGATGGTATGGAGATGGCCGCTATTCCTGATTGGCTGATGATAAGTATGGAGAAATGTAAGAAAATGATAGAGGTACAGCCTATTGATAACATTGATGATTACCTATCTGGGAGTGCTAAGGAGAAAGAACCCAAGAGAGTTGAGATTTTGTCGCACATAGCTAGAGATGAGACAGGAATGCGGATTGTGACAAGGTGTCCCGGTTTGTGACAATGGAAACATGCCATTCCAGATGCTCTCTAGGGTCCATCATTGCCTCTACCAGTTCTTCTCTGGCAATTCATAGCTATATGACCATAGTTGTGATAGATTGAACATGTCACATTCCATCTATTCTCTATTTCATATGGACTAGACTGGTTCACATAAGGTCTCTGCCAAGTAGGGTTCCTCCGGTCATTGTAGGATCTCTGCCATTCACCATTAAACCTTTGACCCATGTAAGATCTTTGATTGTTCACTCTTGACCCGCACTCAACAACTCTATGCCCATACTTGTTGGAATTGAAGCAATATCCATCAAAAGTACTAGGCTTATATCCTTCATATGCATTAGGTCTATATCCATGAAAAATAGTATGACCTACCTTATGACAGTTAAAACATAGTGGTTTGTAGGTTCTCTTACCGGTTTTCTTCTTGGTCTTTGGTGTAGATTTGGCTTCATGCATGGTGACCTTGGTACTAGATGGCTCTCCTTGTTCAAAGGTTGTGTATCCTCGTTCTGCCTTTGTGACAGAATTTGCTCATCAATCATAGCCATGCTCTTGTTGAATTTAGCTAGTAACTCATTTGCATCAACGAACTCCTTGGTAAGCACCTCATTCTTCTTTGTAAGACTTTCTCTAAGAGACATAGCCATGTCTAGACCAGCTTGTATTTCCTCTTTTTCCTCTTGAAGATGTACATGCAAGGTACTAATCTCCCGGTTCAGCTTTAAGATCTCATCCTCCTTATCTCTTACTTTGTCTTCAGCTGTCCTTCTGGCTTCCAACTCTTGGCTCATCCTGATGGTAAGGGCTTCCATCTCTCTCCTCAGATTTGTCTTATCATCATTCAACTTTTCCACCTCATTAACCAAGGCATCAATGTTTGCTTCATCTGATGAACTGTTTTCACTGAGTTCCAACAATTGCTCAACCAACTCTTTTCTCTTAGCCAGTGAAGCTTTGTACTTGACCTTTAGTTCACCATGGGCTTCTTCAGATTCTGCAAGCCTGTGTGAAAGCTCTTTGTAACCCATTGAACCTTCCCCCATGTTAGCCTTAGAGATCCTTCCCAAGCGGTTAAGCCTTTAAGGGAATTAGGCTCTAATACTAATTGTTATTATGAGGATCTGGTAACTACTGAGAGGGGCAGGTGAATCAGTAGTAAAACAATTATGCAATACTTCAAAAAACAATACCGGTAACTGCTCAAACATTCTACTAAACTGATTTATCAAACCATTCACTCAAGTGTTCATCATTATGCAAACAATGTAAAGATATCAAATGCACACATCAACAATGCAACCACCATATGAACAAAATTTTTTTTTACGTGGAAACCTAAATGGGAAAAACCATGGTGGGAATTAGCACCCGCAAAATATTTGCACTCTTTCGGAATGCGCTCAGTTAAAGGCCTAGCCCGGTTAGGAGCTTACAATATGCCTCGTTAAGAGCAGACCCTGTTAGGAGTCACTCGGTTAAGGGATTTCACGTTAGCCCTGTTAAGAGCTCTACCTTGTTAAGAGTAACCTTGTTAGAGGATTTTAAACTCAAGCTAATGAGCCACTCGGTGAAGGGATTTACAAATAAGAACTGTTAGGATCTACCCGGTTAGGGGATTTCAAACTGTTGTAACTATTAGGGAACAACAGGGCAAATGATCTGATCACAACACTTCCTTGCTTGCTAGTACAGATCCTTTTCAGCTCAACTCTGCTACACACATGCAGACACTTCAATCTGATTCGGCACACCTTCTCAAATCACTGACACGCAATCTCTTCTCCAACTCTACCTAAATACACTGTTCAGTTAGGTCGGCTACATAACCCTAACTACATTAAAAAATACAATGAATTTACATCACAGATCATTACAACAAATTTCAATACAATTTCCACCGTTGAATGATCACCACTCATCACCGCACATCGATTTGATAAGCAATCAAACCCTTGTCACATTCTACTAAGCACTTTACTGTTTCCCAAAAAATCCGATCCTTGTACACGCTCAAATGCAATCTTATCGTTAACATGGTTTCTGACACGTCACAACTAAATTATGAACATGATAAGATCCACTACCAAACCATAAATCATTACCGGTTAAAGATTTGATACCGATATACATTCTTTTTCATAGAGTTTATGACAGTTAATCATAACTCGCTCAATACACCGAATCTGTTGATGCGGTTTGAATCATAGACTCATGCCAATGTCATAAACATATGTTCCAAACTGCAACACCTAACTCTTTCACCGATCGTCCGTACTAGTGTCTAGATCATCGCTCTATTCCTGTTTACCAGTTTACTACAACTTAGCAGTTTTGCAGTCTAACACATTCCTCTACCGGTTAGGCTATACCAATAGGCCTAGTTGGCTTAGATGACTCAACAAATATGGTTGCCATCAATGACAACACAAATAAAGTCATCAAACAACTTACAACTATATCACCGTCATCTAGCCAACAATCTCCATCAACTTTACAAGTTATGCCAACAATAACTTTACCGGTCATCTTGTCATCTCATCATCATCTCCATATGCCAACAATCTCTCCATTATTATCTTCATCAGTTATGCCAATAATCTCTTCATTATCTTCATCAGTTATGGCAACAGATGGTTCTCTCCCTTGAACGATGTATCAATTGAATTTTGACATGGCCTCCAAATGTAACCCCAGTCAAGCTGGTGTGGGAGGAATTCTGAGATGTTGGCTAGTATCTTTTGTTGCATCCTATGTGCAACACTTAGGATTTTAGAAAACTGAATATGGCTTAGTTACTTTCACTTGAAGGAGTATGGGACAACTACTTAATGCACTAAATGTCCCCTTCCTAAGAACTTCATCATGGTGGATTGTAAGTCTATTTAACAGATTCTTGGAGGTGGGCTAGGGGACTCATGATGACATTTTGATCTAGCTATTGACAGTGATATGTGTTTCCTTGAGCCCAGGGAGTTGAGACTTACATAAGGCCCTTTTCTAGAGAGGTTTCAGATAGTTTTCCCATACTATTTTTAGTAAGTCAGCCCAGACACTGATTAAGCTAGTTGTTAGTGTCAGATTTTTTAGATTTTTTGTTGGATGCAATTGATATTGATATCTTGATATTTGATATAGTCTAGAGCTTTCAAATTAAATAATGATTAAGTTATGAAGTTAAATTAAATATTTAACTTTCTTGTTATTTGATTTATTTCATTATTGAGTATATGGGTAAAGTGCAAATATTTATTAAAGGGTTATTTTGGAATGAGTACCTCTTTATGGGGAGACATAAGGATTTTAAATTAAATTTATAAAGCATCTCTAGCTGGCTGTGGGTTTTGGAGGGCCTCTAAAAAAACGTTTTGCATCTCATTTTGTTTTGCTTGGATTTTGTAATGTCCCCTTCTCTGCAGTGATTAGTTCAGTTGGCCATAAGCCTATTTCAGAGGCCTGTGGGCTAGTTGGGAGCATAAATTAGGGTTTCCAATTTTCTAGGAGGATTCTTTGATGTTTTTCAGGGGGTGTATGTGGTAGTTTGACAGTTTGGATTATGGATTCCTTCTGGGTTTTTAGAGAGCTTCAAAATGGTTCGACATGCATCTGCATTGGGTGACTTTTTCTGAACTTACTATTTTTACTAAGTGCGATGGCTGCTCAGAATGTGGTTAAAATCACTTTGGAAACACTTACTATTTTTAGCAGAATGTCAGGAGGCATGTTCAGATGGCTATTTCTGGCATGTCAGTTTGAGTAGTTGGTCTTCGAAGCATTTTTTGGTGCTATTCTTTGCAAGGGTTCTTCAGCTCAAGTCAGTGACTATTTTTGGTAGGGCAATTCTCTTAGCTTGTTTCCCCATATCCTTGGAGCTTGTTTTGGCAGGTTCAATATTTGATGAAAAATGGTGTTTTAAATTAAATTATAACTTAAGGCAAAGGTTGGACGATTTATTTTAAAGGGATTGCTTAAGTTATATTGATATCTAAGTCATTTCCTTAATTATATATTGGGCGATTTATTGTTGACAAAAAATACTTTATAAAGTGAAATATTAATAAGGCAAGATGGATGCCTTATGGAGAAATAAGTTAATTTATAATATATTTCACTTATCTACCTTGGATGCCACATTATGATTTTATTGTCATTTTTATAAAGTATATTTGCTCCTATGAGAAGGTCGATTTGGAGAAAGGAGAAATGAAATGTAATTTCAAAATAATGTGAAGTAAATGTGCATTTGGGTTTGATGTTCATTTGGAGGGAATGTGAATTTGTATTTGGAGACACAAAGTCTATGAATAAGAGTGTTGGACTCTTGTTTTTGGTATCCAAGAATGTTTATAATGAAATGTTGCCGAAATGCAGAGTGAAAGCTTCAGGGAACGCTTACCTCCTAGCCATAGCTTGATTTCTTGCTTGCAATACAACAACTAGTCGAGCCAGAGACTGCTCTTCATTCACAAGAGTGGATTGAAGATAATGTTGCAGATTTATATATTAGATTTCTAATTTTTGGGAGTGTTGTAGTGTGTTCTTGTTGCTAGTCGCAGAGTGTGTTGAAGTGGATTTTGGGTCATAGGTCTCAGTGTGTCATTCTTTGTACTGGGTATTTCATCTATCTTTCTTTTTGGTTTAGGCGATTCATTTTGCAAGTTTATATAGCTTAAAATGGTGTTTTGGATTTTATTTTTGCAAAATCGTACCTTAGTTGGCCGTATCATGTGGCTGAGCATTCTGGAATGTGTGCTTAAATTATTGGGGTCAGTTTGCCATGTTTTGTTGTCCTAGCCCCTAGGAATGATCGCCTACCTCCTAGTGATCATTTGCTTTCAGCTTCGTGTCATTTGGTTAAGAATTGGGTGAGTTGTGAGTGTTGTAGTGGGATTTAGTGTTGCTGGTTTGTGTGTTTTCAGCGTGCTGGGAGTATATCAGAATTAGAGTTTTTGGTGTTTGGAGTTGGTTTTGGGGTGTGTGAATTCATTGGTGTGAAGAGAAAGGAGTTGGTTTCATTTGCAGTTGTTGGTCATGTTATTGCACTTGGTTCATCACTCTTATATGCTATGATTCATATTGTAATGTTGGTAGTAGTACTAACAACAGTTTCTATTGTTCTTTCTTGTCCCACTGCATAAGTGGAAGAGGCTGGCCTTGCCGCCTATCTTTGGAATAATGATTTCCCTTAAATTGTAATCCATATTGTGTATTGTAAAGCTGGTTAGTAGTACTAACAGCTATCTAATTGGATTATTGCTCTTAGTCCCACTGCATAAGTGGAAGAAGCTAGCTTTGCCACCTATTTTGAATATTGTAATACTATCCTCCCCCTGCATAAGCAATAGAGTTGATTTGTAATCTCATTTTCAGTCCTCTCGCTGAATAAGCGGAGTTGATTGCTATTTCATTTCTAGTCCTCTCATTGAATAAGCGGTGGAGTTGATTGCTATTTCATTTCTAGTCCTCCCACTGAATAAGCGATCGAGTGATTGTTGTTCTTACAATTTGTAATTTTCTAATTGGTTGGTTGCACCACCACACTATTGTAGAAGTTCTTACACCCGCTGGATAAGCGGAAGGGGCTGGCTTGCCGCACAGTATTGTATTTGAGATTTCATTTCTAGGAGTTATTTGAGCTAACGATCCCCTTGACATCGTATGCTCTCACCCTCCCATGCTGGGCTCTCGGGGATCAGAAAGTGAAAGGATTACTTTCAGCATTCTCTTTTTGCACAAGTTTGATTATTCTAAACTTAACGGGTGAATCTTCTTGTGTTAAAAATAAAAAAAATTTAATGGGGATATTACAGATTTGATATTTTGGAGATTTCTCTTGCTGGTTGAACTTCTTCATCTTGTGGCTTTGTGAGGATGAAAAACCTTGCAAGGAACATCTTGTACATTGGTGAAAGTTGCAATCTGGAAGATTTATTTAGTGGTTTCATATAGAGATCACAGTTGGGCTTCATTGTGGACTTGTACTTATAGTTTACACAAAGTATACTTCATAGCAAACTTGTGGGAGGTCAATTGAAGGAAGTTTTGAATAGATTAATTGCTCTTTGCTCCTACCATTGCTGGCCGTACCATTTCTTCAATTGGCCATACCATTTGTGGAAGGCGCGAGGTTTCATGTTTACTAGTTGAGAGTTTGACAGTTTTTTTGTGGCCCAAGAGAGGTACCTAAATATTCTTCAACACTAGATATTAGTTTTTTGGACAAAGGAGGCCTCTCTTGGTTGTGACGTTCATTTTGGTGAGCTTGTTGGAGCTGGTTTCTACTGCAATTAATTATCAAAGTCAATCAGATTTTTTGGGTATGTTTGAAATGGCATTGTAATGCAAATTTATGATTTGGGTTGTTCTTTTTTTAATGATACTTTGTAGCTTCAATTTTGTGAATAAATCTAAAATATGGTGGAGGCGCTCTTCAACTTGTATGGATCCAGGGAGGATGCCCTGTCACCTTCCTTGGATTTCGAACCGGTTTGCTGGCGTTCGTTCGTGAGGTCATCTTGGTGTCTTGTCGTGTGATGCATGTTTTCTTCCCCGTGCTGCTTTTTGATTTTGAAGGGATTGATTGTTTTTGCCTCGTGGTTGCCTTTGTCGTTCTCTTTTCTCTTCTTTAATTTTTCCTCTTTCGGCATGCTTGTTTTCTCTCTTGCCAATTTGCCTCTGGACTTAAGTTTTGTTCCTGCCCTTTCATTGAGGTCGCTCGTGCGAGATTGCATCAAGTTAGAGCAGAGTTCTTACATAAACCTGGATTATCGGATCAGGTTAGAGCTGTGCATTTGTCATTCCCGTTGAAGTGAGAAAGAGTGACCTTGCTAAAGGCCTGCTGTAAGTCTCTCTATACTGCTGGTCATCTTTGTTCAGCTCTACTTCTTTTTTTCTTCCATGACCCACATACTCATTAAATGTTAAATGGTGTCTGATCTTCTTAGAGAGTGTGTTATTCTCTACATAAATGTCTCTCTTTGTCTACCAATTTAAGTGGAGTCCCATGAGGAAACTTGAACCTCATTTTTGTGTAGGAAAGTGGAATGTAGGGGGCTAGGCACTGAACTTGACCCTATTGTTATGGTTTGTCTCTCATTGTTACCCTCCTAATTTTAAGAACTAGTTTCCCAACTTTGTGTTTGATTGCCTTGTGAGTTGATTTGAATCACCTAAGATATATTCTTATCGATCTTACCCAATAGTTGTGACATCATATCCATCATAGCATCAAATTTCCTTTCAATCCTAGATTTGGGAATAACAAAACCAACTCTCCCCTTGTTTCTTTCCACCATATCTTTTGGTGGACTTGACAAATTTGGAATGTTTTTTGTTGAACTGTCACTACTGCCGTCCAAAACCCCTCGCATTGTTTGATTCTTTGTAAATTGGTCTATGTCATTCGCTGGTTGGTTAGACAAGTCGGGATTTGACTTGTTCCTTCTCAAGTGAATCTAACTCGTGGTTACATAAATCAATCCAGTAGGCTGGCAAGAATAACTGATCTTTGATACCACTATAATCGATACCTCTGATTTTTTGTGAAGATGCTTTGCAATTTTGATTGATAGCAAGGAATGGATAGTACACAGTTTTGTTGATTGTTTTTTTTTTCAGATTTCATTCACCACTTTCATGCACATTTGTAGAGCACAATGCATAGGAAAGATAAAATGAACTAATGTGCATTAAACAACATATCACCGCAAAACTCTTCAATTTGCAAATTACATATAATCTGAAAATAAGATGAAATACAAAATGTGCGGACCTGGAACAATGCCAATAATTGAAAGTTTTAGTCAAAGTTCAAACAATAATCTGCAATAACACTTCTTTATGCATCACACATGACTCAGAAGTGCTGATCCAAAGTTTGTTCTTTCCACTAATGAATCATCCCTTGGAAGTGCCAAATTGATGTAATGTAATATCCCCTTCTTAGCAGTAATCAACTCACTTGACCGTTAGTCTATTTTGGAGACCCATAGGCTAGTCGGAAGTAGAAATTAGGGTTTCCTACCTCTGGGAGGATGATTTAGTATTTTTGGTGGCTTGCATGTTGAAGTTTGACAGTTTTGGTTCTGGATTCCTTCCAGGTTTTTAGAAAGCTTCGCAATGATGGTACATGCATAGCAAGCAGTGGACTTTGGCAGACTTACTATTTTTAGTAAGTGGAGACGAGGGCAGCTTATTTCTCTGGGATTTTTTGGGTTTTCTGAGAACTTCGCGATGGTATAACATGCAAACCAATCTGAAGACTTTTTCTGGACTTGGTTTTTTTAGTAAGTTGCGGCGATTCCTCAGAATGTGGTTAAAATCACTTTGGAAACATTTACTATTTTTAGCAGTATGCTATTTATAGTAAGTACTATTTTTTGCAGGTTCTTGTGTTCCAGCTCGGATGGCTATTTTTAGTAATGTAGTTAAGTACTTCGGCCTTCATTTGAGACTATCCAAGAATTTTATAATGAAGTGTTGTCGAAATGTTGTTGGAATCATAGATGAAAAACTCTGCGGGTTTTTCAAAAACTCGCGAGTAGTCATGGGTCAAAACCCTGGCCGAGTCACTCGCCATTAAAGTCGGCTCCGAGTTTCTATAAAAACACGCGACGTTTTTGACTAAATACTCGCGAATCTCGCAGGTTAAACCCTATTTCTCAAAAAAAACTCATCAGGAATTACAAATTTGATTCGCAACTTCTATTTTTTGGCAATGAGACAAGATGCACCAAGGTTTTCATCTGGTTTTTGAGTGCGCATAAAAATGTAATATGATTATATGACTGAATAACTAGTTAAAATGTAATATGATTATATGACTGTATTTTCAATTGTTCGATAATGTTACCAAGTTATTGCCGAGTTTTTACTTGAGTTTTTGCGAGTCCCGAGTTTTTAAAATTTTTTGGGCTTGCCGAGTCATTGTCGAGTCCGAGTTTTTCAACTATGATTGGAATGCTTTGAGGAATGCTTACCTCCTAGACTGTATGCTTAGCTTCTTGCTTGAAAGATAGCGACTAGTTGATATTTGGGATTGTTCTTCATTCAGAAGAATGGATGGATTCATTGTAAAGTGTGTGTTCAAGTTTTCTATATTTTAGAGTGTTGTGAGTGTGTTTTAGGTTGCTAGTTTTGGTGTGGCTGTAGCTTGTTTACGTTCATAACTCTCTATCCGGGTGTCAACTCATTCTGGGTAGTGGCTCGTTCTCTTCCTATGTCCCAGATGATCATTCTTGTAAGTTTGTAGTGCTTAATTTTGTGTATTCATTTTTATAATGCAAATCGTACTTCTGCCCTAGCCGTACCATGTTGGGATTCTTAGGAATGTGTGCAAGAATTCATTTGGGGGTATTTGATGTAGTTTGTTGGGTCTAGCTTAATCACTTGTCTTATATCTTTCATTTGCAACTGTTTTGGGGTCATTCCGTTGAGTGTGGGCAAAGTTGTGAGCTTTTTGGTGAGATTTTAGGTTGCTGGTCTGTGTTTTTCCAGTGTGTAGTTTGCATTTCAAAGTTTGAAGTTGTTAGTGTGGAGTGTGTTCTTGGTGTGGATGGTCTGTGTTGGTTTTGGGAGTTGTAGTGCCATAAAATTGCAACCCATGCAATTTTAACCACATTTTGGGTCCTCACCTTGGCAACAGCATCTCCTTCCCTTACCAAGACCTATTTTTGCATTTCCAACCCTTCACTTTTTCTCCTTCATGTCTTGTGTTTTCTTTAGAACCTGTCCAGGTCCCAAAATAGGGCAGGACAGGGGCATGGCACCCTTGTCCTCACCCCTTAGGGTGGCCCTATGTTTGGTCTGCCCGATCTCCCATGCATTTCTTGTCTTCGGGGTTTGTAATTCCTCTTTGTCGGCCTTCAGTGGTTGAAAATTAATCCTTGAGGCATGCATAAAAAGGAATTCAATACCCTCATTCATGGAGGACAAATGAACGCATGATAGGAGATAATAGGCATAAGGAGAAGATACAAGATTTCAAGGTCATCATCAAGCATTCAAGCATTCAAGTCTTCTTCATTCATCCATGGGAGCAACATTACAACATTCATTTGCAAGAATGTGTGTGTGTTAGGGTTTTGTCATGTTACATGCCATTTCATACAACATTTGTGGTTACATTCAAGAAGCAAAACACTCATCATCAACAAGTTGCAGATCTACAAGGTATACATCTCCATTGTTTACATTCAAGCATTTGCAATTACTTTCTTTCTAGGTTGATTCCTCAACCGGGGTTTGATTGAGGCAAACCCCTATTCACAAACCCCCCTTTCTTCTCTTTTCTATGTGTAGGTTGTAGGTGTGCAACTGTAATTGCTGGTTTGGGCTTCATTTGTAGAGACGAAAGAACCCTTTTTGTTTCGCAGAATTTGTGGTGGACCATGTACATTCCCGCCATGGTCACGACGACTTTTCTCCAATTTTGCAAGGCAGATTTGCGTCAGTTTAATTAGCTCAGATCCGAAGTTACAACCGACCCCAAACTGGTAGCACCTCATTTCCTCTTTCTTTTCCACATAGTCAACAAGTCAACTTTCTCATTTACAAAAGAGGGTAAATCCCACTTCAACCCTTGCAATCCACTCAAAATTCACATCCTTGTTTCTCTTGGATTTGGATCTAGTGGATTCAACCCCTCTTTTGAATGTAAAGTTCTTCCCAAGTGAAAATCATTCTAGTGGCTTCCTTTCTCTATCCTAGGTGGGGAGTCACTAGGATCCAATTTTCCATTTTACATTTTGGTGAATCCGACGTCTTACACATTAATTTTGATTTTTCATTCTTAGATCTGATTAATTGCAATTTTATTTTCAAATTTTCATTTTCAAGTTTGATCCATTTGCAAATTTTAGAGGTTAATTGAACAAAAACCCTAATTTTTCATTTTACGAAAATTAAGCTTGTGAGGTGTAAAATTTAACTGCTTGTTACAGATCTGATTTCTATTTCAAAATTGCAATTCAAATCTGTCTCTTTATTCTTTAAATTCAGTGGTTAAATCGTAAAACCCTAATTTTTAAGATTCTTCTATTTTCGACCTTTGACTACAAGTTTGACCGATCTAGATATCTCCAAATCGGCTTTTTTTTGAGTTCCGCATTAAAATCATAATCTCTATCATCCCTGAAAATTTCGAAAAAAGTTGGTGGAACTGTGTGTGTTCCCACCACGGTCCTCGGCTTTTTTCCCGAAATTTCGGGAGACGGAATTGATTGTATTTTTCTGCTCAGATCCAGAAAATCGGCGTACTTTATCAATTTTAACACTCTCTAAGGTCTAACACAAATTCAAAATTCATCAAATTCACATCTTAAAATTAATTTTCATAAAAAGGTCCTAATTTTAGATTTGCTTTTCCAGCAAATTCAGATTTCACTTAAGAGACTTTTAATGGCAATTAATAAATTGGATTTACTTGCTCTTTCGCATTTGATTACATTAATTTTTGCATATATTTATCATGTGTCGGATAAGAGTTTCTTCCATTTCTTGTTGCTTCTCTTTCTTCATAGCACTTGGTCATATTGTGTTGTTAGGATTTCCAAATTATTAGATCTCAAAGCTTTCATGTATCATTTATGTTGAATTATGGTGATGTTGTTAACAACATGCATTTCCTATGTTAATCACCTTAAAGCTTTTGTAGATCCTAAATCTAAAGATCCTAACCCTTGTACCTCTCCTAGGGTATCTTGTGTGAAAGAAATGAGACTTAATGCTTTAACCAATGATCTCTCTAAAAAAGAGCAAGCATTGGAAAATGATATGGATCTATCTTGTTCTTCTACACATACCCTTGAGCAAGGGGGGCAATATGAAAACATCAATATTCTTACATCTTTAGATCCTCCTTATTATCCTAAGACCTATCTTCAACATCAAAGTCTATGTAGACAGGATGATGTCATGCATTTTATTCATGACCTTTCTCCTCAAATAGAAATCACTAAAAATGAGCTTTTAGATGATGAAGATGTTCTTCCCCAATCTTCCCAAAAGGATAAGCTTGATAAAGGCAAAGAGATTGTCATTTCACATGATACTTCTCCTTCATCTACAAATCCTTTTCTACCTCCTTACACATTAGATTTCAAAGAAATTCATGATCCTGTTCCTCCATCTAGTCAATTGCAACATTCTTATATTTGTGGTTTTCATATAATTACAAAACAAGGTTTTAAAGGACAAGGAATTGAGAAATTTGAGCATGGAATTCATGTCCCTATAAATCCTCCTACACAAACTACTACAAGAGGCCTAGGAAGTGGTACCCCTCTTTCTATGGACGAATTCCTTAGGCTTCAAAACTTTCAAGATTAGCTTCAAAAACAACAAATCAAGAGAGCCCGCAAGAATGCTTCTTCTTCAAAGCATCCTTTTTGTTCCTTTCATCAAACCCATGACCACAATGCTGATGATTGCCCTGATTTTCAAAAATTTATTCAAGATGGCATAGATAGTGGCAAAATTAGAATTGTGGATAATGAAACTTGTTCTTCTAACAAATCCTCTCCGTTATGTCAAGATGATATTTACCATCCTGACAAATTAGCTGCAAGAATCTATTGGAGATTGAAATATGACAAGAACATTTCCTTTCCTCCTCAAAATAAAAACAAAGATCTTAAGCAAGTGAAAGGTATTGAATATTGCATTTTTCATGATTTATATTCATAGTCTATTGGAAAATGTTATGCATTTTAGAAATTTGTTCAACTACAATATGATTTTGCACACATTTGTCTCACAGAAGATCTAGCTATATTTCTTGGTAAAAACATCACACCTTAGCACTTCTTTTTCCTTCATGTTGCTCTTCACCCTATGGCATAATTAGCCCATTTAACGGGAGCTCTTTATCATTAGTGGTGGTATTGTTTCACTTTAACATACTTTGGGGCAGCAACATGAAGTCCATTTTTCTTCTTCTTTCTATTCATTTATCTCTATCTTGGTGCATTATTCATTATTAGATCTCTTTTCTTGCATAGGGCTATTCCTATGTGAGCATACAATTGTTCTTTGGTTTTCCTCTTTGCTTGGAGAGGGGCATCTTCAATGAGTATTGCACTTATTCTCTTTCCTTCATTCTCTTGGAAATCTTACCTCTTCTATGGTTTCGATTATTCACTAGTATGATATGTCCCTTAGCAGGGAATGATCTCTTGAGAAGTATGTATCCCTTCCTTGAAAGGATTTTGTTCCACTAGGACGGCATATCACTTGAAACTAATCACCATTAGAAAATGTGTAATGTTTCTCCTTGTTCTCCTCACTTGGGGGGCAAGGATTTTCACTCCTCTCCCTTGTATCATTATTTTGTTTAGGGGCTGTATTTTTCACATGTGATTATCATTTCTTATAATGGTATGCTTTTATTATTAATCCCCCTTGGGAAATATATGATGCTTTTTCTCTATTCCTTTCAAAGATTACCACTTCTTGAGACACATATTTTACATTTACTAATGCCTTTTCTTGCATGTGTTCATGTAAGTTCATTGCACATTTGCTTATGTTTAATCTCTCTCTAGTAGATTGTGTAAGCTCTTCTCATTGTCCCATTAGCTTGGGGGGCAATGATTCCTTCGCTCTCTCTTTCTCTACGGATCCACTTTGCCCTATTAAGTGGATGGTGTGAGTTCTATTACTTGATGTCATTCCTTGTGTAGAATTGTTGGTTATTGACTTGAGGATTCTCTCTTATACAAGAAGTGTTAATCCTTGACTACGACCTCTTCTACACTTGGTAATGTACATCTATGATAAATCCAACCATCCCTTTGGGGGCTAAACGTGAGTCATCCCTCATCAAGAATCCCTTTCATCTAGAAATAGGAGGAAGGATTGCATTCTTGTTCTTTCCTTTTCTTGTTCTAGAAGATGTTATATTCGTCTAAGACAACACCTCTTAGGGGTAGATGTCTTTTTGAACAAAGATCTCTTCTCCTCCAAGGATCATCTTTACACTTACAACAAGATATCTCTTTTCAACTATCTTATCCTTGCTTGAAGATTATTCCCTCTTTTGCTTGGATTTATGACATTGTTGCATGGCGGATACCTTCTTTGTGATGAAGGTAGGTATCCTTGTTCTAGTTTCCTTAAGATATCAACAATAACCTATGTTGACATCTTTAGGGGGGGGCACCCACACTGCTCCTTTGTACTATACTTCTCTCATGCATTGATTAGTGGGACATTCTTGAAACCAGAGGGAAACCTCTTAGAGCAAGATGTCGTCACTTTGTGTACACTGGGTCATTCTCGGAACTAGAGCACGGTCTCTTAGAGCGAGATGTCTTCACTTCTTCTTTTCTTGTACAGTGAGACATTCTTGGAGCGAGATGTCTTCACTTCTTCTTTTCTCTTGTACAATGGGTCATTCTCGAAAGCAGAGTACTGTCTCTTAGAGCGAGATGACACCACTTTTCTTTTATGCGGGGTGATTATTCTCGGAACCAGAGCACGATCTCTTAGATCGAGATATCACACCTTTATTGACACTTGTACTATACATTCTATACAGGTTGTAGCGTACTCGGGCATAGACTCCTATGAGGCGCTTTGAACCTCACTTGCACACACGCGCATGAGGTTGAGTGGGACTAATAGTGTTCTCACTCTCTCTCTTTACATGGATCACCTAGGCAAGCTCTAGGGGCGAGATTTTCCATGTCCTTCTCTCCATGGATCAGCTATTTTTAGGGGCGAGATGTCCATGGTTTCTTTCTTCTTCGCTTTTCTTCTCATGGATCACCAAAGTGTGTATTCATGTTCTCTCTCTTCTTCCTCTCATGAACTCGTAGTTTTACTATTGATAGTTCATGGATGATGTCAGCTTTTCTCTTTTATGTGATCGCTCGTGTTTATGTGATGGCATTGGTTTTTGTGTCCTGATTAGTTGTTGAGACATCTAAGCTCGAGATCTCTTCGGCTAGTTAGTTTGTCATCTTGTGTCTTGTTCTTGTTGTGTGTCTTTTTGTGCTTTGTCTTTGTTTTGTGTGTCTTGTGCCTTTTTGTTTTGTGTGCTCTTGCATATGTTGCCATGAGTTAAGACCCTAAGATTGGGGGCTTTTTGCTCCTCAATATTAGTGATGTCTTACACTCCTTGTGGTATTGCTCTGCATCTCTCATCTTCATCTCTCTTTGCTTCTACTTTACCGACAGTAGTGGCGTAAGCCATACTCCTGCTAAAGTGGGGGCTAAATGTAGTGTCATGCAATTGGGACCCATGCAATTTTAACCACATTTTGGGTCCTCACCTTGGCAACAACATCTCCTTCCCTTATCGAGACCTATTTCTGCATTTCCAACCCTTCACTTTTTCTCCTTCATGTCTTGTGTTTTCTTTAGACCCAGCCCGGGCCCCAAAATAGGGCAGGACAGGGGCGTGGCGCCCCTGTCCTCACTCCTTAGGGTGGCCCTATGTTTGGTCTGCTTCATCTCGTATGCATTTCTTGTCTTCGGGGTTTGTAAATCCTCTTTGTCGGCCTTCGGTGGTTGAAAATTAATCCTTGAGGCATGTATAAAAAGGAATTCAATACCCTCATTCATGGAGGATGGATGAACGTATGATAGGAGATAATAGCCATAAGGAGAAGATACAAGATTTCAAGGTCATCATCAAGCATTCGAGCATTCAAATCTTCTTCATTCATCCATGGGAGCAACATTACAACATTCATTTGCAAGCATGTGTGTGTGTTAGGGTTTTGTCATGTTACATGCCATTTCATACAACATTTGTGGTTACATTCAAGAAGCAAAGCAATCATCATCAACAAGTTGCAGATGTACAAGGTATACATCTCCATTGTTTACATTCAAGCATTTGCTATTGCTTTCTTTCTAGGTTGATTCCTCAATCGGGGTTTGACTGAGGTAAACCCCTATCCACAACCCCCCTTCTCTTTTCTGTGTGTAGGTTGTAGGTGCGCAGTTGTAATTGTAGGTTTGGGCTTCATTTGCAGAGACAAAAGAACCCTTTTTGTTTCACGGATTTTGTGGCGGACGATGTACATTCTCGCCATGGACTCAACGACTTTTCTCCAATTTTGCAAGGCAGATCCGCGTCAGTTTAATTTGCTCAGATCCGAAGTTACAACGCGATCCCGAACTGGTAGCACCTCATTTCACTTATTTCCTCTCTCTTTTCCACATAGTCAACAAGTCAACTTTCTCATTTACAACAGAGGGTAAATCACACTTCGACCCTTGCAATCCACTCAAAATTCACATCCATGTTTCTCTTGGATTTGGATCTAGTGGATTCAACCCCTCTTTTGAATGTAAAGTTCTTCCCATGTGAAAATCATCCTATTGGCTTCCGTTCTCTCTCCTAGTTGGGGAGTCACTAGGATCCAATTTTCCACTTTACTGTAGTGTAATCTTTCATTTGCAGCGATGGACAGTGATCTTAATCTAAAATCTCATACTCTTATTTGTAAAGCTAATTAGTAGTACTAACAACTACTTTCTGGATTGTAACATCAGACCCATTGAATAAGTGGAAGATGCTGGCTTGCCGCCTTTCTTTTATTAATGTAACACTTCCCTCCAGCTGAATAAGCGGTTGAGTAGATTGCAATTTCATTCTAGTCCTCCCACTGGATAAGTGGTCAAGTGATTGTTTCTATTTTCGGTTACTTGTAATTTTGTAATTGGCTAGTTGCACCGCCAAACTGCTGTGGAAGTTTCTATCACCTGCTGGATGTTTACCCTCTGGGTGGACAGTTTAGAACATACAAATATAATGCTTAACGAAAGGCAATAATGCCATGGATACCAGATAAGATCAAGCAAATATAAGAAATATTATTCCATTCATAATCATGTGTCGCTTAACAAGGGACCTTCCATGGTATATAAAGGTACCGAGGGGGTGCGAGGGGCAACCGTCGCACCCGTAACTACCATCCCTTGGTTACCATACTAGCAAAGTAAAGTACTATCTAATTAACTACTGTTTTATTCCCGTACAATATTACTGCCAACATCATCCCCCCCAAAAAACAAAGTCGTCTCCTGACAACTGAAAACAAAATTGGTTGATTAACAACAGAGAATTCAGGACTGAGAATGGGGTGGAGGAAGCATCCATGGTGTGGAGGGTGCGGATGTGTGGGGTGTGGCTGTTGAGCGATCTCGTAACTCCTAGACCTGCTCAGTCCGCAGCTTGAGGTCCCGCTCCGCAACCATTTGGCGCTTGATTGCTGTTTTCACCATTATTCTCGCCTCCAAGACCTCTTTATCTTTCTGCTCTACCATCTCCAAGGTACTACCCAGGTGACTCCCAACATAGCCCTGTCCTCGCAGGCTTCCGCGAACTCTACCTCCAGGGCACCCTTCGCCAACCTCTCCTCGGCTAACACTGAGTTCAAGGTAGCGTGCTCTGCATCCCATGAGGCCTTCTCCCAAGCCAATTGCTCTCTGTGTGACTCCTCCATCTGCTAGAGTCGAGGAGCCAACTCGTCTCGTGCCAACACAGTCTCTAGGTGTTGGGTCTCGGTACTCTCAGCAATATACTGCCTCCTCCGCAACTCATAGTATGTCTCTCGGAAAACTTGCTCTATCCTCCTTAACAAGGACTGTCTATTGGTCTCGCCAACCTGCTCGCGAAGGCCCCAATTCTCCAACATCTGTAAGGTTTCCGTAGCAGGCCATCCACCAACTCAAAACACTGCGCAAAGTGTGTTGTGCACCTTCCCCTCATAAATCCAAGTAGTGCTCCAACTCCTCATCTGTCTGAGCATCTCCTCGAGACCTCGGAGATGCTACCATCCGCTGGACTTCCACAGCCATATCTGCAAGGAACTGCTCCAATTCCCTATCGCCCTCCCCTCTTGGAGATGCTTGGACACCGTGCTCCTGGGCATCTCCGTGAGGACTCTGCAGTGGCTCGCCATGTGGGGGGATCAGAATCAATTCCTCCTGTCTGAAACTCAGCACCAACTCACGAATGGGTGAGTGGTCTCTCTGTACAATCCGTGCTGTCTCTAGTGAACTGTCTCCGACCAGGTCCACAATCTCATGAGGGCTTGGCTCACGCTATGGGGAGAGGGCTGCTACTCCAACTGGTGCTACTGGCGTCATTTTGTACCGACTCAGTGACGCACTCATGTCGATTTGGGAAGGCGTACCACTCCCTCCAGGATGCTCTGCTTATACAGCCTCCCAACCAACCTTCCCGCCACTGCCCCCAGCCTCTGCTGCTACTGTGGGACTCTTGTCATCAACCACGTGAGGCTCTGGTAAGGCTACCAATGTCGCGACCGCCTGTGGGGGAACCATAATCACTGGTGTTCGGCCCTGCCCAAAACCAAAAACCGGCACTGCCAATACTGCCGCTCCAGAAAAAGGCCGAGTGGGTTTGCTAAGATCGTTGTTGCTGGCACAACTAAGAGAGGTGGAGGTTTGGCCATCTGTGCTACTGCAGAAGATGTTGTCCCTGTCTCCTCCTCCACCTACTGTTCGCCTCTACCCACCATTCTAAAACTACCCCCGGTGGCCTGTGATGTATCACTGGAGTCTTTTGCCTGCTCACTTGGGTCACCAGATGCGGACTTTGACTTTGTTTCCGACTTAGACTCCACCACCCGTCGCTTCCGTTTCTTGCCTGAGTGTGTATCTCCGCTTGGTGCCATGGTGTCCAAGTGAATCCAATAAAATATAGGGGGCTGCCCAGGGTGTACACGGCCTTGTGGTGCCAAGTGCTGTGCGTCCGGTGAGCCCTGAAAGCGTACCGCATCTAGGAAGAGTCCAATCGCGTGGTAGGGCATGTAGAAGGTCCTGTGCATGAATTCCTCCATCCTATCTGCTAGTACTGAGGCCCAATCATATACTACGCCATTATGGATGCCATTCACCAGCAGTACCTGTGCCATGGCAATATCTGAGGCCCTACTCGCTCCCATTAGGCGGCTCTTCAATACATCCACAAGGCACTGCCATATCCCCTCTCTCAGGAACGACTTCTTCAGACCTCTCCCTTTGCTTGCATGTTGGAGACTATCAAGTTCCGTTTGTGTGAGGTTGTCACGACACATGAGCTTGAGAAGTTTATCTTTTAAATCTGGGGATATTTTCTGCGCCTTGTCCACTTTCTTTCCTTGCACCCTCGGAATACCAAAAACTCTTGTAAATTCTGTCAAGGTGAACGACACTGTAATCTGTCGGTGCTCGTAATCAAATACAGACTGCCGCCTGTGTGGGTCATAGGCCCCAATCATGGCCCGCAACACCACCTCAAAGTCCTTAATACAAAAAATGGTTATCTGGATGGCCCATTGTACCTGTGCCTGTCGCAGCTGTGTCTTCATAGGGTCATCATGTGGGGTCTCGTTCCACCATTTCCTGCAATCTGTTCCAGTCAAACCCTCGAAGGTAATGGTGTGCATCGTCACATCATTCTTTGCTGCCATCTGCTGCTGCACTTTAGGTTGTACCTTTTTCCATTTACTTTTGCTGCTGTCCGCTACCGCTCTTGATCTTCACACCTGAAGGCAAAATCTGAACAACCTTCATATTCCCAGAGGTTGACGGCACTACAGCAGGTAATTGCCGTAACTGCTTTTGCCAATTTTTCCCACCGCTAGCATCCATTAAATAATTCTGCCTTTGTCTTTTGTGCTCTCTTTAATAACAAAATAGGGTTAGAATAACGAGCTTCACGTGCCTATTTCCCTCCGGGAACTTTTCCTCCAGCTGCTGCTGCCCCTTGATTTTTTTTTTTTCCTTTGTTTTAAATGTTTCGCGGGGTATAATATTGTAGACACCTAAAAATGGTCAACGCTTGTGGAATCGTACTTTAACATTTACGCATTGCCTTATTTTAGGGTTTTTGCGTCGCATTAACATTTCTCCTATGTCACGCATTTGGTTTTTATCATTTGCGAGCATCGAGTCCTTCTTCTGCATTCTTCAGTTGTCTCGTTTTCGAAATTGGTCTCGTCGACAACAATCTTCGGTCATGATTTTGGTCAATCGCATCAATGTGCGTGCTAATTTGTCATCATTTTGGACATCGTCAATCCTAATTAGGGTTTTGTCCTCTTGTCAATCTTGTCGTTTTGCGATCGATCTGTCATCGATCGTTATCATTTTCAATCTTGTCATTTTGTGATCAATTTGTCATCGATCGTCGTCCTTCTCAATCGTGTTAATTTGGATCAATTTGTCATTATTCCTCGTAAATTGGCGCATTTATCAATCAAATCATTTATCAATTCAAAATCATGATCGAATCAACATCAAATCAATTTTATATCAAGACCTAATTGTCGTCCTTGCATTTCTAATTTATCTTCTAGGGTTTTATGATTTATTCATTTAACCTTGTTTGTCATTTTCTCTCCATTCTCCCTCTAGGTTAAATAATTTATTTATTTATCCTAAGTCTTCTTGTCACAATTAAATGTTTATTTAATTGGCTAATTAATTCCTCCTATTTTTGTAAATTAATTAATGAATGAGAAATTATTAATTAGTTTACCTAATTTGCATCAATTTTCTAATTTCCTAATTTTCTAAATTTCCTAATTCCTAATTTCCACCTATTTTCTAATTTGTCAAATTTAATTTCCACCTAATTAATTTTCTCTAGTCTCTCCCTATTTTTGTGCTTCGGTGGAAGCATGAATTTCTCATGCGTCATACTATTGGCATAGCAAGATGTCATAGGCTTTTAGTTCTCTAACCTTTGCATTGGCAATATGTCATAATTCATGACATAGAAGGTGTCATAACCTTCTTCCTTGAACTCAATTGTGCCATTTTTGAAATCAATTGCCTCTAATATTAATTTCATGCTAATCTTGTCTTTTCTCCAATTTATCTATAAATTGGATGAATTTCTTCAATCAAGACTAATCACTTTGTCGAATCAATCACACTTCGAGTATTCTTGCGCTACTATCTTGTCTACTTGCTTTCATCTCATGTGTATGCACTAGTAGGTGAGATCCACAACAAAGCTATTTGAAGAAGAAAGAAGGACAATGGAGCCACATGAAGGAGACATTCAAGTTTGCATTTGGTTTGCTTAAGTTTTCGATCTTGAATATCTTGTTTTCATATCTCTATTGGATGTAATTAGGATTGATCATTGCATTTGAGCTTTTGTGATTGAGCTAATGACTAATATTGAATTGCTTGTGATGATTTCCGATTTCCTATCTACAAATATACATCCCCTTTACCGTGGGAGCACGGGTTCCACTTTACGGTGAGCACGTGGCTCCACGGCACGAGAGCACGTCGTGCCACTGTGCGGGAGCACGCGGGCTCCACTGCACGGTGGACACGCCGTGCCACCGCACGGTAGGGACATTCTTTGGTAGAGTGTCCCGATACTTGACAAATATCGCAGAAGGCCTTTTTTGGACAAGAGACTTTTGTGTGACCTTCCTCCTTACATTCTGCGCACCATACTTCCTCATTTTTGCTGGTACTTCCCTTCATGCTCTTGAATTCCTTCATCATGCGGTGCATATCCTTTTGAAGGGCTTGCACCTTTTTACTCGACCCCTCGTCGTTGCTACTTCCGTCGTAGGAGTCCTCTCCAGAGGATCTGTCCTTCTTCCTGGATGTCTTCCCTTCGCTCTCCAGGGCCATTGCTCAGTTATAGGCATCGTCGTAGGATGTGGGGGGCACAATTTTCATTTTCCTTCTGAGTGACAATTTTAAGCCCTCCACAAACCATCTTTTCTTCAACCCATCGCCGGGCTGGTTATCCATTCTTCCGAACAATTCCTTGAGGTGTTGGCTATATGCTCGGATGGTCTCATTTTTCCCTTGCTTGGTGCTCAAGACTTCTGCTACGATTTCATTATCATCTCTAAGGAGTCGAAACTCCTTTTCGAAGGCTTTGTGCAATTCATCCCAAGTTGTCAGTTGGGTTTTGTCAGCATCCGAGTACCAATCGATGGCTACTCCTCGTAGGGTGGCAGGGAATTGCACCATCCATTCCGCCCTATCGGTCACGCCATTGGCCGACCAGATTGTCTCACATTTATGGCAATTGCCGTACGGGGTCTTCTTTCCCATCTCCGGTGAACTTCGGTAATTTTTGCCAATTCGCCATAACCTCATGAAACCCCATGTGTATTAGCGAGGAATGTATGACCTTGTCCTAGGTGCAATTTGGCCTAGAAAAATCAGATGTCAATCGAAACCTGCAAATGTCCTATGAAACTGAGTCGCCTCGTTCAGGAAGGAAGAATGAATCGTTAATCAAAAGCCAAAATGAATCTCTCCAAGAGATATGAGAAAAAATCAGAGTTCTTGTGCATTTGAAAATGTATGATCAGAACTGAAGAAAACACCCAAACTTGCAAATATGAACAGTATACCTAAAATCAACTAATCACACTAAATTCCTAAAGGCAAACTTAAAAGACTTCATAAATCCTCATTTTTACCAAAACCCTTGTCACCAAAATTCAAACAAATCATTGTATTCTCTGATTGAAACAAATAACTAACGTGGGTGGATCTTTCACCACTGAAACTAGACAAACTGTAGAGGGTTTTCATCCTCAACAATCCTAAGAAGAACTCTAGAGTTCATTTTGACAATAGCTTGATATGTGTGCAAACTTAAAATGAGAGAATGAGAGTCAAAACACCAATATATAGAACTTGGAGGGGAAAATTAAGGCAAATTCAAATATTCAAATGCTATATTCCCTCAAATAGGGCTCCCATATAACTTTTAAAAACAATTTATGTCTTCCAAGCCTAGTCGTCCTATTTGTAGAGACACATTTTGAAATATTAATCACTTAAATTTAATATTAATGTCACTTATTAAATTACTCAAGTGAGAAACATAAAATATAGTTTACCATCACCTTATTAGAGAATTTCGCCATATCATCGAAAAAGAGAACTCTTCACACTAAAGTAGAATAGGAATTGAAGCAGATGCCAAGTGTCCAAATTCCAAAATAATGCTTACTATAAATAGCATATACTAAAAATAGAACTGCTGTCAAAATGCATTGAAACTTAAAACCTGAGCCTTCCACAAAACATAGAGTCCCCTAACTGACTCCGAATGGCATATGGGAACTTAAGAATAGGCTAATGGAAAGCAAAGACGACTAGCTGCAAGAAGGAGACATTACATAAAGGAATTTTTTTTTGTTACAGATGAATGAGTTATAACAAAATATCCAACTGAAATCAAACTTTACTCTTTGAGTCACCCTCAAAGATATCATTCAAATGCTCATAGTCCAGTATCGAAATTGCTTTCGTCATCCATTTAACCTGATACATCTCAAGCAGATTCAAGGTGATAAAGCAATTGTAGACATCAAAGAAGTATTAAAACCAATGGAATAAGGTTGAATTTGACGTGCCCCCACAATGACTTGCATAAATAAGGAATACATCTATATCTTTAGTAAATTGTCTTTTCAAAGACTTACAATTTTTTGAATTCCGACATCAAACTCTAACAGCAGCCAATATTAGTTTACGGAAAAAGGAAGTAAGTTATTCCAAAGGGAGTGACTAAGAGAATTGACAAGTGGCAATGATGAGCTCTAAGAGGCAATCGATGAGTATGGTTTCATAATCAGTGATTGACAAGTCACTTTGACTATCATGTGGTTGGAGCATTCAGACAGAGGCAATGATATGTAATTGAAGGATCTCCTCATCACAACAATAAGCAATCAAAGGGTCACACAATCACTGCAGTAGTAAACTAATGATTAGTTGAAATAAGATTAAGGAGACAGTGCTAAAAGGGTGCGATCACGCTAGCAATTAACAAGCAAATAAGTAGATTAAGAGTTGTAAGAGATTAGTTAAAAGTAATTGTCATGCCCCTGTAGCGAATGCACAACTGCTTGTCCCCCAGTGACAACCTGAGTAATAGAAGAGTAGAAGGATATCACCTGCAATGGAAATATTGAAGGACAAAACCGTTTTAAGCATAAATTAACCACCATGTGTTAAGGTGCAATTCACTAAGTCAATGGCTTAGTCACTTAACAATTTGTTAAGGCAACCAGTAGCTAGAAAAGCAGCGATTAAACTTTAAAGAGGAGACACGCCCTTTAGGGGAAAGGTCTGCCTCAAACATCACATCCTTTCAACCGATGGAGAAAGGTATAAGAGGGATATACAATTGGTGGGGGATGGGGATCATCAGTCATCATTCAATAATACATCTTGTGGACCATTGACTAAGGATCAAGCATAGCAGTCAGTGAACAGAAGCAGATTCAGAAATCGGGAATATTACATCAATTACAATCAATAGATCAGAAACAATTACAAGAGTTAAACAATGGGATAATATATAGTTCGGGCATAGGAAAGCAACAAACTCCTGGTTATTTCAGAACTGTTATTTGTAGCGTCTAGCAATCTAACATTGCTCTTGTGGTATTAATACCTTCTATACATTATTTGTCAATCAATTATCTTTTATATATGTATATATATATATATATATATATATATAAAATGCTTATGTCAAAAATTTGTTCATGTATAGAAGCAAGGAGGTGTAAGGAAGGGGGAAATCATGAGGATTGCCATCTAGGTATGATACCCCAAGTGGATGTCCATGTTGCCTGCCACCGGGGCCAAGAGGGCCAAATCTCCGCTCTTGGGCTTAGATAGGACAATCGAGGAACCTCCCTTATGATCTCCTTGTAATGTCCCCTTTTTGAAATTGGATTTAATAATAAAAAATAAAAAATTTAAATTATAAATATAAAAGAATCAAATTAAACATATCCATAATTAAGATTTAGTTAAGTTTAATGAATGGTCAAAAGGCACGAGATGAAAAGTTGCGACTCCCTCAAACATGAGATATAAATGGGAGAAGAGAACTTCATTTGAAAAGGAGAGAAGGATGGAGTAAAAAAGAAAGAATGGAAGATGTGTAAGAGGAATGAGAAGAAACTAAGAAATTGGCTCCTTCAATAAGCAGAAATGATGAAGGGTTGACTCTTTCAACGAGTGTTAATTATGAAAGGTTGTGACCCTTGCAAAGGGGCGGACATGGTGAAAGGGAGCGACTCTCCCTCACATTGGAGGATATAAAGTGGAGAAGTTTTCATTTGAGAAGGAAGGATCCATGGAATAGAACAAAAATATCTGAAGCATTAGAAGCAGATTTAGGAGCAGACCCAAGTCAGAATTATAAGAAAATCTGGAAGAATGATATTAACATTTATCAAAGAGATCAGAACACAAATACAAATCTGCAAACAATAAAAAGCAGGCATCGAAGGAAAAGAAGAGGAAACATTAAATCAATAACCACATAATCAGACCTGATGAAATTGAAATATATATATATATATATATATCTGAGCATAGGCAGCTGTCATGTCCCTGACTTGATTGTTATATATATATATATATAATAATTACCAACGAATGATTATTTTAAATTTACCTATTTATTTATAATATTAATAAATTAATATCCATTACTAATAATAATTCTTGAAATATTCAAATAAAGATAATAATATTCTTACATGGTTGATACAAATATAGCTCCAACTACAATGCATTCATTTTGCCAATGATATCTGAATTGTAATATATTAATGCTCACATAATGCCTTTTTCCAAAGATATAAACATTATAATCTGTTGATAGTATGGAGAAAGCATTAATAATTGCGATACCCAAGGTGTCATGATTATGCCATTACCACTAAATATATCTTCTTTGAATGTATCACTAATTAGCTGAATTGATTCTAATACCTGATGGCCAATTGATATTTACGATGGTATATGAATAAAACATTTCATATTCTTACTATGAGAATCGGTCCCACTATAGAGACACATATATTCTCATCATCCAAATAATTATATCAGACAAATCCTTCAATAAGTTCTACGATATCATTGAATATGTCTATTCCATAAGCCCGTAGAAACAAACATTAATCTATCAAAAATCCACGTACATTTTCATATCGACTCATCCTTATAGTAATTAGTAGAAGTATGTTTATTTTGATCAACGAGTGTCCCTAAAGCCATCGTATAACATCCAAACATAGGAACTAATATTCCCATGGCACCTTCGGTCAGTTCGCCCCTTGAATAATCGATGTCTTTATAGATAATAATAACCAAACTCATGCTATTTGTATATAAGTGGTGATTTATATATAAACATACATAAATACCAACGGTTGACTTTATAAAGCTATGATTTGTATATTATAAACAAACACCAAAATGTAGCGATTATAATAATAGAGGTGTGATCTGTTAGGAAGTATCGCTTCTCTTTGGAAAGACATGTCTTTTAAGGACATGCATATTTTGGAAGAGATATATGAAGATGAAGTAGGAAAAGATAGAATGGGGGGATATATCTCGGTTTTCTTTACTCGAGTTTGTAAGAGCTGGAAGGGAATGGAACAGCCCCGATCAGAAGTGTTATTAATTTGCAGACAGTAACATCCTTGTTTTTGATGGTATGCATGGGGATGCCTTTGATAAGAATGCTTACTATAGAAAGCTTGATAATGTTTATGCGGAATTTAATAAGAATATTAATTTAGACTGCAATAAGTATAACAGTCATATTATATATATAATGGCAGACTTGATGCATGTCAGATCTGTTTGTCTTTACAACCACCAATATACTAAGTACTAATAACTTATGATAACTTATGTTCTTTAGGCAATGGTGGTATTAGTTTTTTATACAAAAGGTAATTAACAAATGTATTAATAATTGGTAATCCATAAATAAATAACTAATAAATATATAAATGATATATAATATAATATAATATAATGTATTTATTTATTCTTTTATGTCCAAATCAGAATATATATATATATAGTGATGTAGTATCAAATATAGTGATGTAGTATCAAGAAGATTATATATATATATATATATATATATATAATGTCTTAATCAGACAAATTAAAATAGTAGATTGTAAAATCAGAAAGAGCTCACAAGATAATAAATAGTAAGAATAATGTTTGGATATAATCCTCGTTACTGCTCTCAGTATTCTAGAAGCTGGGAATTGAGATGTTCCAAAAAGGGGCGGTCTAAATCCAACTAATAGGATGAGCCCAAGACAAGGCAGGGATCAGCGACCCATAAACCTTGAGGGTATGGTCCCAAGATAGGTAAGGGCTTGGATTTGTAAACTTATTATGGATATATGAGGGATGAACAATTTACTTGTTAATAAATTAATTGATTGAACTATGGAATATCACTGATTAGATTCATGTTAAGGTGGAAATGTCTTCTAATATATTTAGTTTGAAGTCATAAGTATATTGAAATAGATTGATTATGGTTAAAACATGTCTCAGCCTAGTAGGGGACATTACAAGTGGTATCAGAGCATAATCTTGCCATCCTATGGGACAAAACTACAACATTACTCTTGATATGTGTGTACTTTTCAAATGAATATTTCATTCCTTACAATGTATGCTTCCTACCTTGTGAATATTTGTGATTACTAAATTTATAATGTTCCTTACCTAGTGGGTATTCACATGTGTGCAGCTCATGTCATACGTATATTAATACAGGTTTCATATGCTTCATGTTCTATGTACCTATGTACACGCTTCCTGCTTTAAAGTGTATTGGTGTGAATGCTTATGTATGTGCTTAGTGCCCTACTCATATTCATGTGCTTACATGTATACTTCATGCTACATGTATTCATTTGAAAGCTTCTTGTCCTAAGTAAATAATTGACAATGTAATTCAAATAGTGCAGCATTAAATTGAATTCTTAACCTATAGTTTGTAGTTATCTGATTCTTCGCCTTTCTCTAATGCTTGCAAAGATAGGGAGTGTGTGGAGGGGAAAGGCAGAGTAAATCGGTCACACGGCGAAAATGTCCCAAGACGGGTAGAAAACCTCGAGGGCTCGGGTAGAAAACCTTGAGGGAGCCACCTGTAGACTGTGTCATGCACCCTTGGCACAGTAAATCTTCCATCTTGTAAGGTTTAGCAGAATAGGGAAGAGGAGTCTCATGTATCTATGGGAAGTAAATCACACAACAAATTAGCAGTCTATTCATTGTGGTTCTACTTTTGGTTGACTTAGAATAGTCCCAAAGATATGAATTGATTGGCAAACATGGCTCAATCCAATGTGCTTTAAACTACATGCTTACTCTAAGTGTACTTGGTTTTCCTCACTCTTGTTTGCTCCATGAGGACATTTGTCATGTATGCTTAATGCCTATTGGTGTGTATTGGAGTGTATTGTTTCATGCTTTACGTACCTGATGTGTATTCATTGCCTTATGCCTGACATATGTAATTCATGCCTTACGTGCATTTATAATTCATGACTTGCAGCTATTCAATGAGCATTGGTTTCATATGCTTTAAAAATATTTGTATGTATGCTTCATGTCCTATATACTTTATGTGTATGGGTGTTTCACACCTTATATGTATTCATATGTATGATTATGTCATAAGTGTTTTCATGTGTATGGCTCAAGCCATATGTATATTCAAGCCTTGCAATGTATATGATGATCATGTTCTACATTTGTATAGATGCTTATGTATATGCCTGATGCTTTGCTCATTTTTATGTCCCTTACATGTCTAATGTATACTTCATGTGTCTTCATGTGAATGTCACCTGCTTTAAGCATATTCATGTGTATTCTCTATGCTTTATGTGTATACTTTATGTTTTATGTGTGTACTTATTGCCTTAAGTGTATACTTCATGCTTTAAGTGTATTCACGTGCATTATGTATGTTTCTCTTAGATATATGTTTCACGTATATTTGCAGATAATTATGTGTTTTAATCATTATTCCATAGATTATAGGGATTCAATTCTTCTTCTTTTTCTAATACTTATAGAGATAGGGAGTGTGTGGAGAGGAGAGGCAGAGTAAACTGGTCACATGACGATAATGTCCCAGATGGGTGGAAAACCTTGTGGGAGCCGCATGTAGACTGTCGTGCGCCCTTGGCACAATAAATCTACCATCTTGCAAGATAGAGGAGAATGAGGAAGAGGAGACTCATGCAATCTATCATGCCTCTTCTTGCACACCCTAATGTGTTTGAAATGGTGTTATAGATATTATATGAACATCATGTGTTATTAACTAACCCAAATTATGTTATGATTGCAGGATTTGATTCTAGAATCACATCATTTTAAGAGATATTTTACTTGGTAAAGATGTAACTTGAATCCTAATTTGTTGTAATGGTGATTCTTCGGCAAACTCTAGGTCAATTAGGAAGGGAACACTGCAAATGGTATCAGAGCACCATTCCTGCCAACCTGCGGGACAAACCTACTCGATTGCCATACATTTAGGCTTAAGTACTGCTAGGTGGATTAAAAACAAATAGGCTAATATTGCACTTCTATATGTCTTTGCCTTTCAAATGTTTGCTTATGCCTGGCGAGTATTTATGTGGCTTCATGCCCTATGTGAACACTTCATACTTTATACACTACATGTATGCTCCATGACTTTGTGTATAGTTCATGCTTTATGCGCTATATGTATGCTTCATGCCTTAAGAGTATTCATGTGTATACTTAATGCTTTATATGCTACATGTATGCTTCATCATCTTGAATCTATGTATGCTTCATGGTTTATGCTCTACATGTATTTAAGTGTATGGTTGATCACTTAAGTGAGTTCATGTGTATGCTTCACGCTTTATGTGCTATGTTTATTTACATGTATGCCTGATGACTTAAGTGAATTCATGCGTATTCTTCATGCTTTATGTGCTAAATGTATTCACGTGTATGGTTCATGACTTAACTCAATTCATGCTTATGTGCTATGCGTATTTACATATATGCTTCACGCCTTAAGTGTATTCATGTGTATACTTCACGCTTTATGCATCACGTGTATATGATCCATGCCTTACATGTTTTCATATATATTCATGTCTTAAATGTATTCGTGTGTATGATTCATGACTTGCGCATGATTCATGCCTTATGTGTATTCGGGTGCATACTTCATGCTCTACATGTATTTGTGTGTATGACTCATGCCTTATGCGTATTCAAGCGAATACTTCATGGGTTACATGTTTTATTTACGTCTATTATGTTTTCAGCATGGTTACTTAATGTGTATATGTGCTTTCCTAATGTATACACTTTGTGTTTGATGTGTCTGCAAACAAGTTTATTGTTTTATTAATCACATCGATCATATTGGGTATGCTGACTTGTCCTGACAACCAAATTGCATCATAATAAGTGGCTTTATTCGAACACCATATTAATCTAGTGAAAGTGAAAGTGCCGGATGTTACACATGGAGCGCTGCACATATAAATCAAATTGCTGGAATAAGTAATAGACTATCATTATGAAGGCGACTATCTCTTGAGGAATTGCTGCTTTATTATTCTCCATCTCTGCCTTATTGTATTATAAAACTGCTACACATTCTCTAACCCATTGTCTTCATGCACAATCACTAAGCCATTCATCTATCATTGATTGCTCATCGATGTCTTCAATACACCAATCACTTCCTAATGAAGTCATCTGATATAGTCTTGCTTGAGCATGATATTCATAGCTGCCCACATGAATAAGTTTAAATCTTTAATTAAAACTTGTTCAATCTTATATCAACTCTTGTTGCTTTTGTGATTTATCCATGACCTAGTTTAGATCTTGAATGGGGATATTATGGAAAGGTCTGCCTCTAGCATCACATCCTTTCAACCAATGGAGAAAGGCATAAGAGAGAAATATGGATGGTGGAGGACGAGGATAATCAGTTATCATTCAATAATAAATCTTGTGGACCATCGACGAAGGATCAAGCACAACAATTAGTGACAAGAAGCAAACATAGAAATCGGGAATATTACACCAATTACAATCTTCAAAACAAAAGCAATTACAAAAGTTAATCAATAGGATAATACACGCATTGGGCATAGGAAAGCAATAGACCCTTGGTTATTTCAGAACCATTATTATCAGCATCTAGAATTTAATAATTGCTCGTGGTATTAATACTGCCTGTACATTATTTGTAAATCAATTATCATATATATATATATATATATATATATATATATATATACATGTGTGTGTGTGTGTGTGTGTGCATGTGTGTATGTATGTATCTGTATGTATGCATGTGTGCGTGCATGTATGGATGCATGTCTATATGTATGTATGTATGTATGTATATTTATGTATGTATGTATGTGTGCATGCATGTATGTATGTATGTATATGTATGCATGCATGTATGCCTGTATGCATGTATGGATTTATGGATGCATGTATGGATGCATGGATGTATATATGGATGCATGTATGGATGGATGTATGCATGCATGTATGTATGTATGCATGTATGAGTAGATATAAAATGCATATGTCAAAATTCTGTTTGTAAACCCCCATCATGTATAGAAAGAAGGAGGTGTAAGGAAGGGAGAAATCATGAGGATTGCCATCTAGGTAGGATACCGCAAGTGGATGTCCATGTTGCCTGCCATTGGGGCCAAGAGTGCCAAAGCTCTGCTCTTGGGCTTCAATAGGACAATCAAGGAACCTCCCTTATGATGTCCTCTCTGACTCTATAATGATGGCTGTTAATCTTGGGAGATGAAGCATGAATAGGGAAAGCAGGTAGAAGCAGCCTACTAGGTAGGATACCTCAAGTGGATGTCCATATTGTTTGTGATCAGGGCCAAGAGGGCCAAAGTTTTGTTCTTGGGCTTAGCTCAGGATGGCTTCGGGTGGACCTATCTCACTTCTTCTCCCACACCCTAATGTGTTTGAAATGATGTTATAGATATTATATGAATGTCATGCATTATGGAATAACCCTAATAAGGGATATATATTATATATATGAATATGTTTCTTATGTTATGATTGCAGGATTCGATTCCAAGATCATATTATTTTAAGAGATATTTTACTTGGTAAAGATGTAATCCTAACCTTAATTTGTTGCAATGGTGATTCTAGGGCAAACTCTAGGGCAATTAGGAAGGGGACATTACACAATTTGAGAGCGTTTCCCTCCCAAATCCATTTACATAGCACCAAATATGAAAAAGTGAATGGTGAATCCTATGAGGAAAGTTTCTTTTGTAGTCACTCCTTTGGTGGCTATGTTGATTGGTGGTGAGGTGGAATTTAAGGATGAAAGAAGTCATTATATGCTACATTACCAAATTGAATTTTTCTATTAGTTGCAAAGTCATAGGGGATATGAAACATAATTTTTTGTCCCATTCAAAATAAAAATAATACCCATGGTTCGCTTAAACATATTTGGTGTGATACCAAATATACCATGATGCTCCCTATGAGTTTCACAATTCTATGTCTCTTGAGCACCGCAAAAACCATTTATGGCTATTAAACTTGTGCCTACAAGAAGACAGACATTAAAGAGCACATGTTAGGTTTTGATATCACATAATGCAAATGCATATGGATAGATGGTAGAAGGTTTAAACTTAGTGATGGAAAATAGATTGACTCAAATTGCTTTGCAGGAGACAGGAGCAAAGCTTTATGTCAGGATGGTTGTATTCTTCCCAATCACACTGAAATTTTATGAATTGACTAAGCAGGCATTCTTTCAAAATTATTGTTATGACTGCTTGGATCCCTACGGATTTTGACAAAAATGATCTATTTGTTTTTAGTACTTAAACAGATCTTAATGCCAATAACCAAGAATTTAATATGAATTTTCTTAAACAGACAATATCACCTCCTCACTACCTCCTCATAATTAGGTCACAATGAATATTGCTGATGACATCCAGGTTCTCAAAAATTTGGTAGGAAGCAGTTAGGTCATGTACTTTTAAATTATTGGAATTGATTCATCATTCATGAGGTCATTAAGATTTGACGAGGAGAATTCCACAATGACCATTATAATGTTTCTGTTTTAGAATGTGTTATAAGGACAAGGAAGGCAAATTGTGAGAGTCGTGATGTTTTATGGTAACGAAACCTGTCTCTGGATTTATTGAACTATTATTGTTGTAGTTGCCGATATTTTGAATGGAGACTTAAAATAATGGCATTAACAACTGAGGATATGTCTTAGTAGACATGCATTTTAAAAGTATATCTTAGATACTTAGCAATCAATTTGAGAGCCCTCATTTTGCATATTAATGGATTCTTAGCTGTATGGCATTTTCTATGCCTCTTGATGTCTGCCAATTTTATTTAAAAGTGTAAGAGAAGATAGAAAAAACTTATCTCGTCTGTGTTCAAAGTTTTATGTATCTGGAGATTTTTCAATATGTTTACATTATACCTGCATTATTCCTGCATAAATAGATTGTAAGTTCCAACAATTGTCAGGATACTGAAAATTTCTGAATCAACTTATGTGTTGGAAGGGTCTTCTGCAGCTAGGTTTAGTAGTTTTAGCTGAGGAACTATGACATTTGTTAGGACATGCTTTGTTTGGAAGCCTTTTTTGATTTCCATAATTATTGATACGAATTCCAAATTTATGATTTGTATTTTTTCCATATCAAATATACTCCATAAATCAGAAAATATTTAATGGGACCCCATGATATTGGTATATAGGACTCTGAATTCGTACTATTAGTATTATCCTTTAAATGAATGGAAACTCCATGTCAGTTGGCTTTCAAGGTCTTTTACTCTTGTCAAATATCCTCGATGGGTTACATTCCTATTAACAGCCCCCCCTCCCATTTCTAATGCTATTGAATCAGAACCTGTGGTTCACTTGGAACAAGACCTCTTTGCTTGGACAGTTTTTATGTATCTAAAAGTATGTAAAGACAATCTTGAAGGTTACATAACCGCTTTAGTCAGTCATACCTAGATTGAACTGAACTTTACATTAAATTTAGCTGTATCAGTTAGCTATGTTTATTTTATATCCTTATGCAATTTCGAGTAACTGGGTTGTTGAATTTTACTTTAAACTGTAGATTGGACAGATACAGAAGTTGGAAGAAGAATTATTTGATGATGAAGATGATGATCCCAATGAGGAAGTCGATGAGGAAGATGAAGATTCAGATGAGGAAGATGATGATCCCAATGAGAAAAAGGAAGATCTTGATGAGGAAGATGAAGATTCTGATGAGCAAGAAATAGAACTTGTTAAACTTGAGACGGATAACAAAATATATGACAGTGACAATGATGGGTACTGGATTCAGAGTCAATTTAAAGGCCAACAAATTGCCAAGCTAGTTCTGGTATTTTGTGTTTATTATAGATCTTGAACACACATGATACGCACAGAAAGCACACACCCCATCCCCTCCCGACACAACCACACACACAGAGCTGCATATCTGTATGCAGTCACTAACACTCCTACTTTTAGTTTTAATTAGATGAGGGACTTGTTATATTGTCTTTATATTTGTAGAGTTGATAGTTCTATACTAATAAAGATATGTTATGCCGACAGACTGTAGATGAAAAGGACCTTGACATGGATGCTGCACGTGCAGAGCGAGAGGTAAAAAGAGGAATGTTTATTTTGACTTTCAGTGACCAGTGCTTTATGTATCATTTCAAATATATATAATTCATTGTGAAGTTGTTTGAGCAACTTGCGTTATGAAATATGCTTTTCTTACCTAGGGATATTGAGTTGTTTTTCTTCTCAAGTATATCATCATACAAGTTTGAATATTGGTTTAAGATCAGTGGGAGTTGGGACCATAAATTATATATTTTGTTTTACTAATTATATGGAGATAATTTAATAATTACAATGGATAATGAGTATACCTAAAAAGAATCATGATGCAGCAGGGAAAGTAAGTTGTATTAGTAAAAATAATATATTGCCCTGGTGACTTTTTTATATGCTTTGTGTACAATCTCTGGAATGCTTAGCTGTGTAAAGCGAAGTAAGGTTTGTGCGTATTTTGGGGATGCTCCATGATTTTTAATACAACTTTTGAAGACTAATTTTGTGTATATTTTAAGTGTTATTTTAATTCGCTTCATTTAAATTTGTTTTAGAGTTTACTTTCCTTTACGTTACATTGCTATTTTTTTGGTGGGAGAAGATTTACTCACTCCTAAAACTGTAAGTTCTATCATTACATATTAAGTCACACTGGCTGGTTTTAGTGTAATATTCCCCGCTAATCTGAATTTTTAATTTTTTGATGGATTATTTTTTACTTCTGATTTAATTGCTCTTTTTTTATTGATATTTTCGAAATAGAAATATAATGTGAGAAATAAACTGTGAATTGCAATTTAGCTATTTGATTTTGAAAGAACAAATTTCATAGTTAAATGGTAAACCCTTGCCTGCCAGAATTAAATTAGTTAAATATAAACATACCCAAATTGCCTGACAATAGATAATATATTATTCGCTGATAATATTTGTTGACTAGCTACAGGCAATAATCACAATTCTGGAAAATGATGATTATCCCTGGGTTTTCACCCCTAGACTGGTGAAATGCATACAATTAATTGAAACACCCAAGTTTGAGCTTGTGGAAGCTAGAATCAAAGCGTCTGGCTAGGAGAAGATGAAACGTCCCTTGTCATGCCCACTTTTTAACCAAGTGAACATGACACAATGTTAACAATATTTTTTTCAAACTTTAACACAAATAACATGATATTATAAAGGAAATGCAATTCTCAAAACGTAAACACTTAAGAAACACAACAATCATAATTGAGTTACTCTGTTGATTACTACTTTTGCAAATTTATTTTTAACCACAACATAATACATCGTACTCTTCAAGCAATAGTAGCAACTAACAAGTTACCATTCCGATAGGATTAATTCATAAACATTAAATTAATGCTTTCTTTGGTTCCCAACACAAGATGCCTCCTCCTTACACAAGTTTCTCTAGCATTCTTTCGTGATGTGAATTCCTTGCCTCCTATACCTTCACCTGCAAGATGTCTATATGTCTAGAAGTTCAAACATAAGATCAGAGGATAGCTAGATACATGATTATCATGAATCATTACTTTTACTGGATCAATTTCCAACAATCACTTACTATTTTGTATAGATGAATAGAGAATGTATAAGATTATGAAGGAGTGGTGAGATCATTCAAAACTCAGACATGCAAGACCTATGGGCTAGACCTAGTGTCTCGGGGGCTCAAAGACTTCGTAGTTCGTAAAACAATTTAAAACCCATCTATTAAAGAATAAGAGTGGGTATGCAACCCTTTCTAGGGTCTAGTTCCCCAGCTAGTATCCTCGTCGGCTGCCACCCTATTGTGATGTATTCACACATCGCCCCATTGCAAATGGGGACCCCTATTTTTTTTGCTTTCTAGGGTTTGTTTCTAGTTCTTTTGGGGTTTTGTCTAGTAGCCTTTGCATGTTGAGTGTTGCCAAAGGGATCACTAAGATGGCAAGCTTTGCTTCAGCCAGGGTGAGTCAGTAGGTGGTCCAGGTCAGGGTTTCTTGAGAGTCTTCCTTAGGACGAAGTTTTGCTCTTGTTGCTAATTGTGTCTTGTTTGAGTTTGAGGAGGTCAATGAATATCATCTTTGAAGGTCTGGGTTAGGTAAAATTGGTGAGTGATGAAGTCTTGAGCGTTGATTGACGAGTAGTTCACTTATCTGTCCTTTGGAGATGCCTTGGACAAATCTAGACATGATGATTTGATGAAAAGGTCAAGGAATTTGATCAAATCATGAATTTCGCTCCTGACCCTTCCAAAGGGTCCAGAGCAAAATTTCATAAGGGACCTAAAACTTGACCTAAGTCAGTGAGTGGTTGAGCGAATGGGCAAGGATATGGAAGGATATGCATCAAGGGATGAGTTTGGGGCAAAGTCAAGTCAATTTGAAGGGAAATTATGCCTAGAATAGGAATTTTGCTGGTGACCCTTCCAAAGGGTCCAGAGCGAATTCCTCTACCAGACACTCCACCTTGACCCAAACTATGAGCTAACCCATTCGCAGGCTTGAATGAAGGCAAAACACTTGTTTGAATGAATAAATGTGAAAAAATGAAGTCAGGATTATAGCCTAAGGTGAATTTCGCTCCCGACCCTTCCAAAGGGTCCAGAGCGAAATTCATATAAAACCCTATTTTTCTTCACAAAGTCTCCAAATGGATGCCAAGTTGAGCTTGATAGAGATCAAAGGAGGCCTAACAAGTTATGTCCAAGCCAAGGAGAGGAGAAGGGAAATGAGAAATGAGCCTAAAATGAAAATATCGCTCCTGACCCTTCCAAAGGGTCCAAAGCAAAATTCATATTTACTCTATTTTGCTCTTTAACATGACCAAATTTGTAACTTCTAAGGCATGGTTTGGAGGACTTGGATGCATGTTTGCCATTGAAAGGAGGTCTAAGGCGATGAAATGGTGAAAATCAACCTAGAATGAGAATTTCGCTCCTGACCCTTCCAAAGTGTCCAAAGCGAAATCCTCATTTGACCCTCTATCTTGCCTAGGACATTGCAAAGACCTTGTTTTGAACTAAGTAGGTGGCAAATTCACTTGAATGTGGCGAGAGGAGGGTGAATTTGATCAAGTTTGAAGGTGAATTGAGGCAATGGAGTGTGAAATCAACCTAATTTATGAATTTCGCTCCTGACCCTTCCAAAGGGTCTAGAGCAAAATTCTTAGAAGACACCCATTTCTTCCTGGATTAGACCAAGATCTTAGTTTCTAAGGCATGTTGGGAAGGTTTTAACATGTTCTTGTGTTAAGTTATTGAAAGCATTGAAAAGTGATGATTTTGTCCAAAATTGTGAATTTCGCTCCTGACCCTTCCAAAGGGTCTAGTCTCTTCATAAACCTCATTTTCTCCCTTGTTTAGGCCAATACTTTTGCTCCTTGGGCATATTTGGAAGTGGTTTGACATGTTTTTGCCTTTCGAAGTGATAGAATGTGAAGAAGTGAAGGATTTTAGCCTAAAACTAGAATTTCGCTCCTGACCCTTCCTAAGGGTCCAGAGCGAAATTCCCAAAATCTACCTTTTTCTCTCAATTTTGTGCCAAGCCAAGTGTGGATCAAGATTGAAGTTGTCCTTAAGCATGGCTTTGAGTTGCTTATGATCATCAAATGTGAAGGAATTGAGCCAAAACTAGAATTTCGCTCCTGACCCTTCCAAAGAGTCCAGAGTGAAATTCTTGAAGAACACCTATTTTTCCTTGGAGAAGGTCAAATCCTTAGTTTTTATGGTGTGGATGGGAGTGGAGTGATGTGTCCTTGCCTTTTGAGGTGGATTGGGGTTAAAAAAATGAAGAAATGAGCTCATCAAAACAAGAATTTCGCTCCTGACCCTTCCAAAGGGTCCAGAGCGAAATTCCCAAAATCCTCTTTTCCTTCCATTTTTGTGTCAAACCAAGTGTGGATCAGGGTGGATTGAGCTTGGAAAGACCCCTAGGTGTTCCTTTGAATGGATTGTGGCCACCAATGATCAAGATTTTGAGCTAGGGCATGGATTTCGCTCCTGACCCTTCCAAAGGGTGCAGAGCGAAATCCTAAATAGGTCCTATCCCTGGCCATGTTTTTTTAGCGAAATTCTCCTTTCAAGTCATTTTGAGGTCAAGGAAGTGTTGTCTTCATGAGAGGGGGATTCAAAGGTGAGATTCAAGGTAGAACAAAGTGAGAAGAATGGGGCTAAGTAAGAGAAAACAAGCAAAGAATGAATTTCGCTCCTGACCCTTCCAAAGGGTCCAGAGCGAAATTTCTCAAACCACCTATTTTCTCCTTGTGTGAAGCCAAAACATTGATTCCTATGGCGTGGTTGAAGGTGAAGTGATGTATTTTTGCCTTGCAAGATGAATTGAAGTGAAGGAAATGAAGGATCAAGTCTAAAACTTGAATTTCACTCTTGACCCTTCCAAAGGGTCTAGAGCGAAATTCTCAAAATATCCTTTTTCTTCCAAATTTGTGTTAAGCCAAACGTTGATGAAGGTGAATTGGACTTAAAGATTGCCATAGGCATGTATTTGAATGGGTTGAGTTCAAAAAGTAAGGATTTGGAGCTAAAGAATGAATTTCGCTCCTGACCCTTCCAAAGGGTCTAGAGCGAAATTCTCCAAATCACCTAGTTTGCCCATGATGAAGGTCAAGGTATGAATTCCTAAGCCTTGGTGGAGAGAAGGATAGCATGTGCTTGTCTTGGGAGGCATTTTGGAGTGGAGGAATGATGGAATTTGAGCTTAGTCAAGAATTTCGCTCCTGATCCTTCCAAAGGGTCCAGAGCGAAATTCTTAAAACCTCAATTTTGCTCCCAATTTTGCATCAAATCTAGTGTTGATTGAGATTAAAAACGTCCTTAGGCATGCATTTAAGCAAGTTGTGAGTCCTAGAAGTGACTATTTTGAGCTAAAACTTGAATTTCGCTCTTGACCCTTCCAAAGGGTCCAGAGCGAAATTCTCTATAGGTCTTGTCCTTGGCCAAGGTCCAAAGTGAAATCTTCTTTTTTGGTCATTTTGGGGGTCAAATCAATGATGTCTTCAGGAGAAAGCGATTCAAAGGTCAAGTGAAGTGCAAGGCCAAAGGAATGTGATTTGAGCCAAGAATGCAAATTTCGCTCCTGACCCTTCCAAAGGGTCCAAGCGAAATTCTTATAGGGCCTGTCCCTGGGGAGGATCTTGAGCGAACTTCATTTTAATGTCTTCTTGTTGATGATTTAAGGTAAGAAATGTTATGTTAGAATGAATATATTATGTATACTTAATATCTTTTGTTTGTTTTGCAGATCAACAAAATCAAGTTCGAGGGAGACCAGGCCAGGACAAGGATGACTTCTTCAAGTCTCATCATTATCGAGGACACTTCAAAGGCATGGAGGAGGACTAAAGGTGTTTCTAAAGCTTTGGAAGTGATGCAGAGAGATCAACTCTGGAACTCTCCCTAAGGATTAAATCAACTCAAGGAGACACATCAAAGGATCCTCTACATGCTAGGTGATTCAAAACCAAACTCAACTCAACACACCCAACCAAGGATAACATCAAAATGGTTTGTTCCAACACCTCTATTGGTCTTAACACATCCCAAACACCATAAGACAAGGTTCTACACACCCCCAAACTCAGACTCAAACTCATAAACCAAACTTACTCTTCTAGGCTCTATTCCTTGTAGCCTCCAAATCGGGTATTTTCAAGTTTTCTCCAAATCATCCCAAAACACTTGACAAAAAAATTACATATTTAGACACCCATTTGGATGTTACACAACATATTAGAAAACCAATATAGGTTGTTTTGGACGGACCCTTTGCTGTCCTCAAATGTGCCCCTTTTTAGCCTTAAAAACCACCCACTTTACAAAGGAAGTACCAACAAAACTTAACACCAGATTAAACCCTTTTGTACAGTCTCTTATTATGTTCCCAAACCAAGGATTTTTCAGGTCTTAGGTCTTGGTTGCACTCCTAGATACCCAAACACCAAAAAACCTCACTAAATCACCCTTTTCCCTAGGGCTTTCTAGAAATATCACTTCCAATCACTTCCAAGGCTCAACCAAAGTTCAAACACCTTCAAGATGGTGTGTATAGACACTTCAATGCATAAAATACCCCCCTTGTTCAATTAGATTCTCTACTGCTACACTCTAGCCTTCATTTTCACTCATTTCCAGTCACTTTTCTTCAACTTTCATGCAACTTTCATGGTGTACACCTGCACTCTTCACTCCTTCCTGTCAATCATGGGTTAGTAATCTATTGTACATGTTATTTGGCATCCATCCTATGAGAATCAGACCTGTACATTCATAGGATGGATCCTTACATGCTTGGAAATTCACAAAATCAATGAAAAATCACTGTCTTTTCTGGGACAGTCAGCAATAAAACAAAAAAATGATATATTTCAGACTTCCAAACGTGTATATCATGCAATGATAAATCAAAGGACCCCTCAAAGCATAGAAAATCCAATCCCTTAGTCTACCAATGCAAAGGAAGCATGAAAAACTCAAGGAATTGACAGAAAATTAGAAGTTTTATTGCTGTTTTTGTATCAGTCCGTACAAATCCGTACCAGCATCATCCAACCACACAAAAATGACTTTAGGGACTTTATAATACCTTCCCCAACCAACTCCAACCAATATCCAACTAACCCAAGTGATTAAAATGTCAAAACAACTCTAAAACCTATTTCCCACCAAAACTGAAACTAGTTGTTGAAATTCAAAATTTGAATTTTCAACTTTATTTCTAATGCTTTTAATCCACTAAAACTTATCCCATTCAACTTATTTTGACATAATAAGATCATTAAATCACAATAAACTCCTATCCAACCTATCTAGACTCCATCATCCTATTACATTGCATTTTGGTCCTTAGGCCTTTATCAGGACCTTTAGGACTTTTATATAATTTATTGAATTCAACATTACAATAGGCCATTATAGGCTTCAAAACATTCCAATTGACCTCTAGTGATGTCATATCACTCTCCTTAGTCCTCGGTGTCCTCCTTTGTTCATTTGCCCTCCTGGATGCTCCTGCATCAGGAAGACTTCAAGTGTTTGAGTAGTTGCAAGCTAGCCTCAAGATCTCATTCTACTACACAAAGGAACCATATGATGACAGAGGAGGGCCTTACAAGCTCTTCAAAGCAATATGAGCTACCAGAGGAGAAAGAAGACTTGATAGTAAGGAAGCCTCATCAAGCACATGTGACTAAAGGAGGTACATCATTCATCAAATTAGGACAAAGGAGGATCAACCAAGACACAAACGTCAGACAAGGTGGCATCCTAGTCACTTTTCCTCCAGTCGGATTGGTCCACCTCAGCATGTCTAGATTCAATGTACCTAATTTATCAAGTATGGCACAAACTTCGAGGCACCTACCCCTGCTTCCTATTGGTCCACACATTGAATGTAATTTTCTCATTGGCTAAGGAAGTTTTTTATAACAAACCCTAATTAGGGTTTCTATCTTGCAATCTTAGCCATTGATTCTAAGTCAATCAGAGCCATCAATTTGTAAAGGGATCTCTATATAAAGCCCTAGCTCTGCATTTGTAAAGTTTAATAGTCAGAGAATAGTTAGGAGTTAGCAAAAGATAGATAGTCAATAATTAGTAGCTCAATAGTAGATAGCATTTTAGAGTAGAGTAGAAAGAGAAGGCAAAGATTGTTGCCAAGAGATTGTTGCAAAAGACATGTAAACTTCATTGAAGGAATGGTGAATTCTATGTGTCGATTCTAAAATTTGCATGGTCTCTATACTTCTGAAATTTAATTTCACGTTATTAGATGAATGGAAGAAATTTGTATGATCAATGGTGAAATTTGTATATCCATACTACTAGCGGTTTGTTGATTGCAAACTTGCCTTGCGTAGTCAATTGGAATCATTCAACTTAATCTTAACTTCAATTATCGCTTCTTCATTGATATGCATCAACCTGACGGTGTCTATGCTTGTAGCGGTGATCTAAACATCATAAAGCTTTCCTTAGAAGATCGCACTAACGTTGTGGAGATGATCCTAGCATGTCAAAGCAAGACTTAGTTAAAGTTTCATCAAAGGTCATCCATTGCTCCTACATTCTTAGTGTTAGAATTAGATCCTTCTCCAACCCTTATCCATTTCCCTTTTTTAAAAATCAAGGATTAGTAAAGACCCACGGTCTAGTGATATCCAAAGCAAATAAGATGCTCAGGTCATCGAATGTAAGTCCCCTTGTGATTCCAGCAAAATCACATCATACCACAAGAGCTTATCCACACGTAGAGAACCTACAATCAGAACCTTGGAGCTACTCCGATTGATCCTTCTGCAAGATCTTCAACATTCGGGGAAGAGTTATTCAAGAGAGGATAAAAAACCTTGGTATTTTATTCTGTGTTTGGTCGTGTACAAAGGACACATCAACACACCCACTTAGGTGAAACAATGACGAAGTCCTAGATTTGACTAATGACTTGACACCAATCTTAACAACTCAGGATAGAGTACTAATACATGCAATTATAAGATTACTACTATTTCAGATAAAGGTTATCATCATCAACACATATATGGTGACAAAATAGAAACAACTGAAGATACATACTTGACAATTGTGGGCCACTTATAAACATCATGTGATTGACTATTATGTCCTATCTTAAGAAGCTCAAACCATACTGTCATGTGTTGCGGTCTAGTGATTTCTAAAGTATGCATTTCAAAACAGTAATTGTATAGGAGAAAGATCAACTCCACTAATAACAATAATAGAGCAAGACAAACTAATAATAACGATAGCCATAACTAAATAAACTAAAATAATATTGGTTCCAATAGAGCATATCAACAACATAAACTCATAAGACAAGGACTATTCAATAGGAATCCTTAGTAATCTTTAACGAACTTGAATCACTATCCTCCTCCATTCAATATTTTCCATAATGTTGTTTATTGGACATGTTACCTACGAACTAAATTATTAAATTACTCGACGTTTAAAAACTTTTAGATTTAATTGAATATTATCTAACTAAAATGATCATGAAGAGATAATCATAAGATTACGGATCAAATTAACTTTTATTAATTCAATTTCCTTTATTACCCAAAGCCTAAAAGAAAGAAAGGGAAGTAAGAGCAATAGAATATCCAAGATTACTATTCTAGAACATCATCACTGTGAGTTTCTCAAGATCCTAGAGACACCTGATTTTAGGCAAAGCAAGGAAATAGATTTCAATGATATTTTAGTCTTTAATTGCCACTTTCTTATTCCCAACATGTATCCTATAATGTTAAGAGTCAATTCACTCTATATATGTGCCCCATATAAAAATATACATCTACAAATATTAAATGAAATGAATTTTATAATTAAAAGATATAACTAGCTTTTTAACTCAACTAGTTTTCATAATAATGCATGGGAAAGGAAATAAGAGTAAAACTACTCCTAAATAAATTGTCTATTATTTATAACGACATTTTAGAATATATAATACTTCTTGTGAATCATCTTCACGCTTAACATCATTGAATATTCAAACTAAATATAAAATAAATGAATGATTAAAAAATTAATATTTTCGATCAAAGGAATTAAAAAGGTTATAAATAAATAAATTAAACATTTAATGGAGAAAAAAAAATGTTTTTAATTAAATTAACAATGTCATGCATTCACAATTTTGAAACTAATCTTATAATAGAAACTTAAATAATAAGATTATTTATTATTATTAAATTATAGCATTATGCTTTCAAGATAATCCACAAGATATTTTAGCAACTAGAATTCTATCAAAGCTTTGCTTTATCAATCTACCTTGAGGATAAGTTGAAGCAGATTTATATGACAACCAAATTTCTATTTTGACAAAAATCGTTTTAAACTATCATATAAAATTAAAAACACAAGTTTCTAATTTTATTTTATTTTTATTTCTTTTTTTTTACCTTCTAATGCACACATATTCTAATATTTTAAAAATACCATAATAATATTATAACTCTTAATAATTATATAGAAACTTTCACCTTTCACATGCAAAAATCTTTACATAGCCCAAACAATCATAAGAAAATAAATAATTAAAAGGATGTCTGCGAAATCATTAAACAATAATTTATTTATTTTTCCTGTTCACCTTGTTCAAGCTTGGAAGGCAAGGAAAACTAGGAAATAGATGGAAATGCTTCTTGTCATTAATATCTTCAGAAAATCTCCCAAGACCATAGTTTCCGGGTGTGTTTGGGTATGATTATCATTTGGCAAGTCTGTTTACATTCATTATTGCTTGATGAGGATTTGTTGCAAACCTTTTTATAATGTTTTTATTGAATTTTCTAGGTGCAGAATAGTCCCATTTTATTTTTATTTTGGTGACGATAAATTCATTAGCAATTATAGCTACAAGGGGATTAATTCTTCTGGTTTTGATTCCTTGAATACAACTTGGAGAAAATTAGTTTACTCTATTCTTCTAAAATGAATGAGATGCTACCCATATGATTGCAGGAGGAGGATTAGAAATTACCAGTACTTGCTCATGACAAGGGTGTATTATTTCCTCTCGCGTTGTCCATATTCTCCTACACACCCCAAGGAACCCTCACTGAAATGCAACTCTGCCTTCTGTAATGATTTGTAGGATACACATAGAGTGGGTTTGTTGGAATGGCTTCAGAACCTCCCAAGAAATGCAATTGGCAGGTGTACAGTGAGATTCAACAACCATGCTAGCATCCTCCCATCAAAGTGCAGTTGTAAATACATTTGCAAAATGTGGAAACATAAATAACACACATGAACTGGTGTATGGGATTCCTCAAAGAGATGTTGTCTCATGAAAGGCAATGAATGCAAGATTTTATAGAAAATAGATTTGATGGAAAGGGTTCCGGAAAGTTGCAAACAACTACATTTGGCAGGTGCAGAGCCCCCCAATTCTTTGCCAGAGTCCACCCTACAAATATCCTCACTGCTTGTGCCAGATCGGGGACTTTTTTCTTTTTGAGAAGGCTTTATTAAATTTTAGCAAATGTAACAACATCATTAGGCATCCATGATTGCAAGGTACACCCAAATTATCTATGTTCCAAAGGCTTTAGAAATTTTCAAACAAACGAAGTTATAGTGATGCAAGAGCATCCCCAGTTCATAGCAATCTTGCATCAACCAAAAATATTTACTTTCTGTTTTGCTTTCTGCTTGCAGTTTCAACATTTCTTTCTGTGTGTCCCGGATTTGGCTCACCGGAACCTATAGAGTTGGATTTTGCTTGAAGACTTGATCATCTTCCTTATTCCCAAACCGTGGAGCATTTGGTTCATTTTCCGGCAAGTTATCGCTACCACTTTTTGAGATAGTTTTCTGTTACCGGTTGCCTGGACCTATTTGAATTTGTGATCTACCAGATCCTTTCCGTAGCTTGCGGAGCCCTAAGTGTTGATTCAAATGTTCCTTGTTGTGTGGCCGACCTTTCCCCCTGATCTACACTTCATGCTTTGGATTTTCAAGAGGAATTTCTTTGGCGGAGGCCAACCTTGTTGGTTTTACACATTAGGTCTCGTTCGTCGGGTTTGATCCATTTTTGGGCCGACTGAATCCTATAAATCATTGTAATAGAGCATTAGAATGTAATCGAAGAAGTTAGACAAAGCATAGAAGAGAGATCTTAAGATTTGAGGTCTCGGTTGTGACCTGTTTTGTATTTTGAGCATGTTTTAGCAGGCCTGTGAGCTGGTTACTGTAACCCGGTTGTTATCGGTTGGTTGTAATCAGTTTTCATGATATAATTCAATCTGTTCAGCATTGCCTCCATCATGTTCTTGTGTTTCCGTTGTGTTTACTCTTGCCGACCGGTGTGGACTGATCTCTTTGAGGTCCCTCTTAGCCGGTGATTGCTTCAAGTGGTATCAGAGTGAGCTTTTGTTCCGGAGATTGCGTTGTCCTGAGAAATTTTGTTGTAGGGTGGCAGACTGTGGATCCGACCCTCAGCTGCAGAGGACTGGCGTAAAGATGGCGCGGAGAGGAAATAGGAATGGTGGAGTGCGTGGGAATGCAGACCATGCTGTGATGGAAATGTTGCGAGGAATTGCAGCCCGGTTGGAAGCCGTGGAGACAGCCCAGAGAAGAGGTCGACATATTGAAGATGTAAGTGAAGATGAAGGAGAAGAAGCCCCGTCAGAACAAGTAAACCCACCGGCGGTTGATCCGGATGAAGAAAGGTTTTTGAGGGTTTTGAGTAGGGCGAATACTAAAACCTCATTTTACCCCACTGGAATATGATGGGAAGTTGGATTCGAATGCATTGATGGATTCGATCGTGGAGATGGAGAAATATTTTGATTTTGAAAACACTGTAGAAGAAAGGAAGGTGAAATGTGCTTGTACTCGGTTGAAAGGTCATGCATCTCTTTGGTGGGAGCATTTGCAAGTTGATAGACAAAGAAGAGGTAAAGAGAAGATCAAGACATTGGATTGGATGGTTGCTAAGTTGAAATCAAAATTTATGCCAGTTGGTTATCAAGTGAATCTGTTTCGAAAGTTGCAGAATTTGAGACAGAAGGAATCTAGTGTGAAGGAGTACACCGAAGCATTTTACAAGTTGTTGATGAAGTTGAACAAGTTGCAAGATATTTGAATGGATTGTGGGTTGTATACAAGATGAACTCAGTTTGATCAAATTGCAAAGTATTGAAGGAGCTTACCAGTATGCCCTGAAAGCAGAAGAGAAGATAAACAAAAGACATGAGCAGAGGTGGAAGGTTTTCCAGAGGAAGATTTCAAGGAGGAAGAGGATATATCTGAGGTAGAGGAACTTGTACAAATTAGAACAAGAACAAAGAAGTGAACAAAGAAGGTAATTCATACCGAAAAGATGATAGAAATTTCTACCAGAGGAGAGAACCAAATGGCTACCGGAATGAGAATTTTGGAAGAGATGACAAAAGACAAGACAAGAGAGTGTTTAGAAGAACTTGCTATAAGTGTGGAGGAGGACAGCGTGCTTTTGAGTGTAAGAAGACAGATAATACCGGAAGAACAACAGTGCTGGAAGAAGACCCCACCGGATCAAATAATAACTGGAAGATGGAGAACTATTGATGATGAGGAGAGCTTTGTGTCATATCGAGAGAGATGAAGAGCCCTTGCAGAGGAAGAATTTGTTCAAGACCGGATGTAAGGTATCCGGTAAGTGTTGTAAAGTTGTCATTGATAGTGGTAGTTCAGATAATCTTGTTTCAGAAGAGATGGTGAATAAGTTGAATTTGGAAAGATGGAAACACCCTAAGCCTTATTAGATAGCATGGATTCAGGATGAACATAAGTTGTTAGTAAGTGAGCAATGTTTGGTGAAATTGAAAATTGAGAATTATCATGATGAAGTCTTGTGTGATATTATGCCTATGGATATTTGTCACCTTTTGTTGGGAAGACCTTGGCAGTTTGATAGATAGGCAATACATGATGGGAGGAAGAATACATACACTATTGTGACCAATGGGATGAAGCAAACCTTGTTGCCCTTGGAGGAGCCTTTGAAGAGTGAAGTCTGTACGAATGCTAGAATCTGTTTGGTGGATGGAAGGAAATTCCTGGATGGATTGAGACATGAGAATGTGTGTTTTGCCTTAGTTCCTAAGAAGACTGAGAATCCGGAGCATGAAGAAGAACAACCGGAAGAGATAAGAGATTTGCTGATAGAATATGAAGACATCATTTCAGATAATGTGCGTGATGGATTACCACTTGTGAGAAGTATCAATCATTGCATGGACCTTGTTCCCGGAGCTAGTTTGCCTAACAAAGCTGCACACCGGATGACACTGACAGAGGATGAAGAGTTGAATAGACAAGTGCAGTAGTTGTTGAAGGTTTGATCAGGGAAAGTCTCAGCCCTTGTGCAGTATCAGCAGTATTAGCACCTAAGAAGAATGGAGAATGGAGGATGATATTGATTCTAGAGCAATAAACAAGATCATAGTGAAATACTGGTTTCCTTTGCCTAGGATGGATGACATAATGGACTGTTTGAGCGGAGCCAAATACTTTACAAAGATAGACTTGAAGAGTGGATATCATCAAATCAGGATCAGAGAAGGAGATGAGTGGAAGACAACATTCAAGACAAATGAAGGACTGTATGAATGGTTGGTGATGCTTTTTGGGTTAACTAATGCACCGAGTACTTTCACGAGGTTGATGAATGAGGTATTGAAGAAATTCGTGGGTAAGTTTGTTATTGTATATTTGGATGACATTATGATTTTCAGTAAGACAAAAGAGAAGCATTTGTTCCATTTGAGACAAGCTTTGCAGAGGTTGAGGGAAGAAAAGTTGCTGATAAATCTTAAGTGTACTTTCATGAAGGAAGAATTAGTCTATTTGGGATTTGTGATATCTGAGGATGGTTTGAAGATGGACTCTGAGAAAGTAAAAGCAATTGTTGATTGGCCTACACCGGAAAGCATTGGAGAGGTAAGATCATTTCATGGATTGGCTAGTTCCTATGGAAGTTCATCAAAAATTTTAGTTCAGTTTGTAACCCTATGAGACAATGAGGGGAAATCAGAAGGAATTCAAGTGGACCACCGGAGCAAACAAAAGTTTTGAACTGTTGAAGCGGAAAGTGACTGAGCAACCTGTGTTAGCTTTACCGCATTTCAATAAAGTATTTCAAGTGGATTGTAATGCAAGTGGAACAGCAATAGGAGTAGTCTTGAGTTAGGAAGGGAGGGCAGTAGCTTATTTCAGTGAGAAATTGAATGATCATCGGAGGAGATATTCAACGTGTGATCAAGAATTTTATGCCATAGTTCAAGCCTTGAAGAAGTGGAAACATTACTTGTTACCTAAGGAGTTTGTGTTGTATACGGATCATCAAGCTTTGTAGTATTTGAACAGTCAGAGTAAGTTGAATCAGAGACATACGAGATGGGTAGAATTTTTGCAGAGTTACACCTTTGTGTTGAAGCATAGAAGTGGGAAATCTAACAAAGTTGCTGATGCACTGAGTAGGAGAAGGAATTTGCTGACAGAGATGAGAGTGACAGTATTAGGATTTGAGGAATTGAAGACCTTGTATGATGATGACCTAGATTTTGTAGAACCTTGGAGAGCATGTAGAGAACCGATTACAGTAGATAGAAGGAAGTGGTTGATTTACTTCATTCAGGATGGGATGTTATTCAGAGGAATACAGTTGTGCATACCTAAGAGTTCTATGAGGGAAAGTCTGATAAGAGAGAAACATAGTGGAGGATTAGCCGGAAACTTTGGTGTTGACATACAGTTATGCATACCTAAGAGTTCTATGAGGGAGAGTCTGATAAAGGAGAAACATAGGGGAGGATTAGCCGGACACTTTGGTATTGACAAAAGAGTAGCAGTGGTGAGTGAGCATTACTTTTGGCCCTAGATTCATAAAGATGTTAGGAAATATGTGCAAAGTTGTAGAGTTTGTCAAGTTGCAAAGGGTAGTAGTCAGAATGTGGGATTGTATAAACCTTTGACAGTACTGGTAAGACCTTGGGAGGATAGAAGCATGGATTTCATACTTGGATTGCCTAAAACACAGAGAGGGAATGATTCTATATTTGTGGTAGTGGATAGATTCTAGTAGATGGCTCATTTCATACCTTGTAAGAAAACATTAGATGCATTACATATAGCAGACCTATTTTTCAAGGAAGTACTGAGATTGCATGGACTACCTAAGAGCATAGTTTCAAATAAAGACACTAAGTTTGTTGGCTATTTTTGGAGAACACTTTGGAAGAAGATGAAGATAGATTTGAAGTTCATTTCTATTTTTCACCCACATACTGATGGACAGACAAAAGTCGTTAATTGGAGCTTGGGAAATTTGTTGAGATGTTTAGTTGGAGACAAAACTGGAAGTTGGGATTTGATTCTTGCACAAGCAGAGTTTGCCTACAATAATTCAGTAAACATGAGTACCAGAAGAACACCTTTTGAGATTGTTATCGGAGCACACTGATGCAGAGGTAGTAGGACTAAACACAAACTTGCAGATGAAAAGGATAAATTATGGACCCAAACCCCTATGCTTCTATGGTGCCACAAAGTACTCACAATGCCTCAATAGGCTTAAAACTTGACTCCATTTTAACCAAGTTCTTCCCCTACCTCCACATACTTCAAATAACTCCAACTAACATGTCTCCAATGTTTTCAAACCCTTAACCCAACATTTGATACCAAAACCCAATTTTAGCCCTTCACTAGGCCTAGTTGTCTAGTAGCTTGCTGACCGGTTTTTGTCAAATTTCTCTACAATGTTCCAAACATATCAGATGAAAAAATTATGGATATGAATACCCCTACCTAACAGCAATAACATATCCAAAAATTAGGTGTTGGTGTTTTGGACGAAATGCCTCAAAAACTCGCTGTCCTCTCTAGCCGGTAGGGCTAATTAGGCCACTTTTGTGAAGCAAGTTCCAACAAAACTTAACACCAAGAAAAACCACTTTGTACAGTCTCTTATTAGGTTCCAAAACCAAATATTTTCCAGGTTACAAGGTCTGGTTACACTCCCAAATACCCAAGTTACAAAAACCTCCTTAAATCAACCCAAAACCTAGGGCTTGCTCAAAATCCCATCAAAACTCACTTCCAGAATCAAAGAAAGGTTGATTCACCATTTATTCAGCATACCAACACTGATCCAAACATAAAAATGACCCTTCATTAAGGCCAATCCTCTGCTGCTACAACTATGGCATCAAAACCATGTATTTTCCCAGTCAAAACCCATGGTGTACACCTGCAACTTCACATCTCCAGCATGTTATAAGGGTTAGAAATGTATTATACATGTTAGGCAGAGCCTCTCCTATGAGAATCAGATTCTTACATCCATAGAAGGGCTCCAAATTGCATTTTGGGCCTTCAATGCCAATGTAACACTCAGAAAATTTAGGACAGCCAACACAAAATGACAATATCTGATCAAAACCTTCTATAAAATCATTCAAAACAATGTTTAATACTGATTCCTAAATTCCTTTAGCCTCCACCATGAACATACAACACTTCCCAATCAATAAACCATCAATAAAATCAAAGGAAAAGCAAGAAAAGACTAGTTTTTATTGATTTTACTGTTCTGTCCGTACTATGTCCGTACAGTACATCCAACCTGGCCAAAATGGCATTACAAAGCTTTATAAATCCTTCCTCTAACTTCCCAAACCGAAATCCAATTAGTTTGAGTGATTAGAGTGACAAAACAACTCATAAACCACTTTCCCTCCAAAACTGTAACTAGCCATTAAAATTCAAAATTTGAATTTCTAACTTTATTTCTAAAGCATTTCATCAACTAAAACCTATCCTAATCAAATTATTTTGACATGATATGACCATTAAAGCATATTAGAACCCTATTCAATCTATCTAGACTCCTAGGCATCATTTGCCCATTTACATAGCATTTTTGGTCCTAAGGCCTTTATCAGGACCTTTAGGATTTTTTACTTTAAAATCATATTGGTCATTACAAATGGCCATTATTGGCTTCAAAACATTCCAATTCACTTTCAAGGATGCTTTGGGGTCTTCATTCATGCTTTTAATCTTCTTGGTCTCATGTGGTCTCTTGGATGCTCCTGCATCACACACCCTAGAGGTATATCAAAATTAAGAGATATTAGCAGTGAAGACTGGAGAAGTTTAGAAGCAGAAGAATTTGCAGATCATATGAAGGACTTAGATATTCAAGTTAAGCAACATCTGGAGGACATGAACAAGTATAAGGAGAAAGCAAATGAGAAGAGAAGACATAAGGAATTTGAAGTTGGCAATGAAGTGATGGTGTATTTGAGAAAAGAAAGATTCCCGGTTGGAACTTATAACTAGTTGCAGATGGGAAAGTTTGGACCAGAATTCAGTGGGGATAGTATTGCAGACTTGGACAAACAGTTACCCCGAAAGGAACCAGATCAGATCGAAGACATTTTGGATAGTAGGATTGGGTGTAGTACCCAGAGCAGATAGTATAAGGAGTATCTTGTGAAGTGGAAAGACAAACCAATTGAAGATTCATCTTGGGTTTCTCAGGCAGAGGTAGACCGCCTTGGTTTTCCTCTGACCCCAACAAAGTGAGAGACTCACTTTTTCAACAACCCCGGATGTCTGATGCAAGAGCATCCCCGGTTCATAGCAATCTTGCATCAACCAAAAATATTTCCTTTCTGTTTTGCTTTTTGCTTGCAGTTTTAGCATTTCTTTTTGCATGTCCCTGCTTTGGCTCATCAGGACCTATGGAGTTGGATTTAGCTTGAAGACCTGATCATCTTCCTTATTCCCAAACTGTGGAGCATTTGGATCATTTTCCGACAAGTTATCGCTACAGGTTTCCTAGATAGTTTTTTGTTACTGGTTGCCTAGACCTATTTGCATTTGTGATCTACCGGATCCTTTCCGTAGCTTGCGGAGCCCTGAGCATTGATTCCGATGTTCCTTGGCATGTGGCCGAGCTTTCCTCATGATCTACACTTCATCCTTTGGATTTTCTTGAGGAATTTCTTTGGCAAAGGCCAACCTTGTTGGTTTTACACTTTAGGTCTTGTTCTTCAGGTTTGATCCCTTTTTGGGCCAACAGGATCCCCTTGGATCGTATAAATCATTGTAATAGATATTAGAATGTAATCAAAGATGTTAGATAGAGCAAAGAAGATAGATCTTAAGATTTAAGGTCCTGGTTGTGACCTGTTCTATATTTTGAGCATGTTTTAGCAGGCCTGTGAATCGGTTACTGTAACCCGGTTGTTACCGGTTGGTTGTAATGAGTTTTCATGATATAATTCAATCTGTTTTGCATTGCCTCCATCATGTCCTTGTGTTTCCGTTGTGTTTACTCTTCTTGACCGGTCTGGACTGATTTCTTGGAGGTCCCTCCTAGCCATGCAGCAAGCATAAGTAGTTGCCCAGTATGCAATGACCTTGGTCTCCACCTTCACAACTGGTGCCAAAATTCGAGCTTTGGGGTGTTGCAATTGTCCCAATAGACACGTACGCAACATATGGAAACATAGAATGGCTTGTGAATTGTGTAGTAGTAGAGTGCGCAAAAGAGAATGCGACCTCATAGAAAGCCATGAATGCAAGATCAAAGCGAATAGATTTGTTGTGAAGGCCTTATAAATTTTTAAGCAAAGACAAATGGCAGGCGTAAAGCCCAATTCTTTCCTAGCATCCTCTTGATCTGAACCAAGATGAAAGCTTCTCCACAAGGTATGGGAATCCAGCGGTGCATAATGAAGGAAGATGCCACCTAGAGATGTCATCTCATGGAAAAGAATGATTGCCCCCCAGTAATGCAGAAAATGCTCTGGTTAACTTGTATGCCTGAGTGGCAGATGGGAAGAACGCCTCATCTAAAGGCAATAATGTTGCAGTTGGTTGGTGTCCTCCAAAGTTGGGGACACCATACTCCATTAATTGCACCTTCCCCGTCCTAGTTACTCCCCCACTCTCCACATTAAGACCCCTTGACTCCCACGTACTCTCTCGCCATCCTCTTTCAATGCCACATTGTTGAGAATTTATGAAAATGGCAGAGTAAGAGTTACAGTAAACCTATTTTTTTTCTTCTTCCATTCTTCCTCATTAAATTTACTGCCTTTTGTGCTTCCCAAGGGTTGGTGTTAGATGAGAAATAAAGGCAGGAAAAGATGAATATTGCGTGCATGACAAAGATGAAATCTTTCATTAATGGTTTGACTCCAATAGGAAGGCGTGAGAGAGACGTTGGCATCATATCTGTTGTTCATTCACTAATGGTGTGTCGATATGTGTTACATTAACCACAGATCAGAGTTTCATGATTTGACTTGGCTATCAACTTGGAAGGTCACTCTATTAATTATGATTATGAAGTCAAATATATTATGACTAAATAATAAAAATGTCATATTATAAACTCATAAATTTATTGAGTATAAATATTCGGTAGTTATTATCATCTTTATTTTAATCTATAGAATTATGCTGATTGATTGGTAATTGAAAGTAATACTATTCGACCTTGTTCTTTCACCGAGTCAAATAGAATTGTGTCATTCATTGGACCACTATGTTTGTATTCTCATATAACTTTAAATATCCACCCACACTATTGTTGCAGCAATAATCTGCTCGTTCATCTCTTACATAAATATACTTTTGATTTACATTCTTATGGGATCAACACTTCTTAGACCACTCCTAAACTTTATTGTTAAATATAGACATAACACCTAAATATATGCACTTAGTATTTTTCCTCAAATTCACTATTAGTGAGGTGTTATTAATGCTTATTACCTCATTAATATTTGGAATTATATATTTTATGATGACTCATAAAGTATACAGTTAACCTTAATATGAAAAAGTGATATACTTATTTAAATCATAAGCTGCATTAAAATGGATGATAATGTCATGTAATTTCTTTCATTTTCATAAATAATTACTACTCGTATAAAGGTAACTGAGTCTTAGGACCATAATCATTAGTTTGGTTTCCTACACAGTTAATCGCAATATTGTAATTGCATCAATGGATGGGCATCACACGTTCTATATTTTCATTATTATTATCCTTCCTGTTAATGATATTAACATAGATACCAAGCTCAATTGTTTCAATAGTAATCATCATATAGCCATTAGAACTCCCAATTCTAGAAAAGTTAGTACTAAGATATTCATTTGCATTAACATCTATAATGAGGATTAGGACAATGGTATTATTGGACTAGTATAAAATGTAGAATTCTCTTCATTCTAATTACCCCTAACCATTTTAATAAGAGTTTTAAAGAAAGATGAAAGGTCAATTCCAACACATATTCTGATAAATTAACAATAACACTTGATTTCTACTCTTAATCTTCTTTCAAAGTAATAGAGCAAAGTAAATAAGAAAAGTACTCATCTTCTCGCCATGAGGTTTGTTTCCAATCACTCGCTTCTTTCAAATCTAATATAGGATCACACTTAGTCAAATATCATTAGTACAACATAGCATCTTGCCGAAAGAAGCATGAACTTTTAGTCAGCATATAAACAAACATCTCCATCCACTATAGGTGAAATATATCCATACTTTATCCTTTTAAGCCCTTGGTTCATACTAGGTTGATAATGAATATCAACTAAACCACATTGTATTTTTCAATTGTGCATTAAGTATTAAGATTCTCAACATAAGACTATTCCATGTGAGCAACATAATCATATTTAAGATGTAACCATAAAACAAATGTTCATTCCATCATACTTGAGAAAAGAACCTCGAATTAGCATCATGATATAAAACACCCATGTCTAGTTATCGGTGGGCATCACATCCCTTGCAGCTTTGTTTGGTCCAAAATGTGCCCTAGGAAAGTTACACACTTCCTCTTGAATCCTCAAATTGGTACAGCTGAAAGTTGCAATGATATTCCTCATGAAATGTGTGCAATAACTATCCAAATCTGCCCTTTAGAATGCTTTCAACCTGCAGATCAGTAATCCCTGAATGTATTCTTGAATCCTCTGTCAAATTTTGTGAAAGTAAGCTCAATTGAAGTCCCATAATGAAGCCTCCTGAAATCAATCCTCTTGGATGATGTTCCACACTTGCAAGCATTCAAACTCTTGGTAGTTTTCGTTGCCAAAAGATTGATTCTCCAATTGCATCAAACCCATGTTCACAATTTCTTCTTCAAAAAGCAATCTTAATAATGAATGAGGAGTTGATTGCTTTTTAGCTTTTTATATCTTCGTCAAAGGGCATGATTTTCTATGTGCATTTTTAATCATTAAAAAGAATATTAAATATTTTCTTTTGGATATAACTTAATATCTCCATGATGGGCACCCAAGTTAGCTAAATACATTGGCTTTATAAAGTTAATACCCCTTTAAATAATCTTTTAATTTAATTTAATATTATTAAAGCATTTAACTTTAATAATAATTAAATTAATTCTCTAATCATTAATATAAGCCAAAATAACAATCTTCTGATAATTCTGCTAACTCCCAAAAGATCACCAAGGTGTGCCAAATCATCTTGATGCCTTACTATAAATAGTAAGGTTGGATTCCGTTGTGCCAACGACTTACTAAAAATAGTGTGTGTCAAACCCAAAGTAGCTGGAAACTCCTTTGCCCCTCCCTAGGCACGTGTATTCCCATATACAAAACAGATATGTATTCGATATTGCTTGGATACACGTTGGATACTGTACCCATGTGTGCCCAATAAAACTTGATTTTCCAACTTGTTGGTGTTTGTTTTCTATCCTCTCCTAAAAAATCACTACTGATTCCAAGGTCTATATGTGCGAACAAGCGACTTTAGTGAAATAGCTTCTTGGGTAGTGTATGCTGAAAATCTCAAGGGGGACTTAACGTTAACAAATGTCTTTGAACTGTTGGAGACGGATTTAGCAATTTTAGGCTCTCTTTTTTTTTAGATTTTCTGGGATTTAGACTTTCAAAAAAGGAGAAAAGTGATAGGGTTTGAGAAGGCTAATCTAATCCTACGAATTCCAGAGACGGTATCAATTGGGTGCTTTCGGTAAACCACACTTTGCTTTGCCACACTGAGGACAACTACAGAAAGTGGGTGCAATCTTCAATGGGTTGTGCTTATGATTGAAATATTGGCATGCACAAAGGATAGGCTCAGGCTAACTTTGCACAGTGAGATGGAAATCATCCATTCACCAAAAGTATGAGCAGAGATACACCATCAATTGATACTTATCAAATCCTTCATTCAATTCTAATAACATGAAAGCAAATCTAGATTAATTTTAACTAAAGTGTTGAGGAAATTGAAACCATGCTAATCATTCAAACAATAGAGATTACAAAGCCTCAAGAGAAAGCGCACATGCAATATATTATTCGAAAATGACCTTCACGCAACAATATGTCAAAAACCTCACACTCTCCAAATGAGAGGAGGTAGCCTTATATAGTTTTTCAAAAATAAATGAACGACCGAGATCAAACAGTGACCAAGGGCCCAGATTGAAAGCTACAAACCCTAATTAGGGTTTCCCAAAACTAACTACCCCCGACCAATGAGAAAATTACATTTGGGACACTTGTCCTTGCTAAATATGAACCATCAATGAAAATAGAAGGATGTTGCATTGTGAAGTGTGCCCTCCTAGAAGCTTCTGGATAAGTCAGGTTCATCGAACTTGGACATGCTGACTTGGAACAATCTGATTGGTTGGAAAATGACAAGGCACCACCTCAACATGTTGGATGTCTTCCTTGAATTCTCCAATTTGTGTCAAGAAATTGTCGAAGTATGGAAATTTGATTCTGCTTGGGAGCTTGTCTTTTTTAATTTCTTTAGGAGATGAAATCCTTCAAGAAGTTGGAAATTTATTTAACTTTTCCATATTTTCACCTAGTCTGTGAACTTTTTCTTTCTTGATGCCTTGAGATTCTTTCAAGTGCCTCGAATTTGGAGAAGAAATACCTTCGTGAAGTATTTCTCATACTTAGCCAAATTTTGGCCCTCTCTATGCTTGGACGAACCTTGCTCGTGGTCTTGTCTTCAATTCTGAATTTGGCTTGAAACTCCATTTGTGTTTTCTATGACGATCCTACCTTCAGCTGCCAATTTATGTTGCACGGGAGGAGGGTAAAAGCTCTAGATAACCCCTTGCAAATATGAAATGATAGGATCAAGTTGTTCAAACATTCACTGTGATCATGCCCTCCTTCTTGATACCCTAAAATTTGGAGAAGAATTTCTGCATGCCTTCATCATAACTGAGAAAATTGGAATTTTCTCTGTGAAACATTTACCATACTTAGCCAAATTTTGGCTATCTTCATGCTCGGATGAACCTTGCCCGTGAACTTGTCCTCAATCCTCTGTTTGGCTTGGAACTCCAGCTGCGATCTCTATGATGATTCCGCTTCTATTTCCTTCTATGACCTGTAAAACCAAAGGAAAATAAGTTAGAAATCTATCTTTTAGTGCAAAGTTTTGAATGTTAGATGGCAGAATGCTTTGGTCTTCCGATTTCTCACTACTTTTAGCTTTGAAACAAGCTGCGAACACTTAGAAGGTCATGCTTGAAAGAATGAACGTTCAATCCAAAATGATCCTCTTATCAAAATTTTCGATAAACCCGATAAAGACACCCCAATACACTTAGAAAATTGAGAAAATTGATAAGTCTGCCCACCAATCAACTTCACCTTTGACAAAACTCAAAAAACTTGAAAGTTCTGCCTTCTACTAGTTGGTTGGACTCCAAAAATCTGCAGATACTTGATAAGAATGAGGTTGAAAAATTAAAAATCCTTCAAAAGTTCGCTCAATTTGCAAGAGATCACCCTGCAATACCTCCAATCTGCAATAAAACTTCTTAAAAACCCTCAGACCTGCAAGAAGCTTGCTTGAAGATGCTCTCTCTTCATAAAATTCAAACTCTTCTTGTGTAATAATGAAAGGAGAAATGTCTTATTTGTATTAGAGTTGGTTTTCACAATTAGAAACAGGCAAATATCCTTCCAATTCATGTTTCTAAATCAGCTTCAGTCTTGAATATTCATGGAGAAAGTTTCTATTTTAGTCTTTAGTTGGCTTGTCATCTCTTCAAGTTCGAAAATCTTATTCTTGTGCAAGTTTCTAAATTGATTTCAGTCTATATATTCGAACTTGATCTTTCAAATATCCTCCTAAAAACTTTCTAATTTGGGATTTAGTTCAAATTCCATGAAGATTTGGATGACATCACCTAAGAATATTCTCCTTTCCTCAATACTTAGAAAGTATATTTGGCTTCACCTTTGACTTAGGCGAACTTCATGAAGTTTGTTTCTCATTGTGTTGCAAGGCAAAGTTGAACTTTTATAACTTTCCTTATGTTTACGTGCACTTCATGTCTTAACTTAACCACATCTTTCTCAAGGCGGACCTTGTTGGTCATATCTCTAACTTGTTGCAAGCTTGGGCGAACTTTCTAGACATAGGCATCATCTTTCAACTTCCAAGTAGAATGGACTTTCTTTACTTTGAAATCATCTTTCATGCCTTCCAAGGTGGACTTTTGCTTGCCTTAGACTTACCTCTTGCTACCCTTAACATCTTCAAGACGGAGTTCTTCTTACACTTGAAATTTGCCTTCACCCCACAAAGTGGACTTCATGAAACATGTGTACCTTGCCTTTTAACTAGATCTCCCTCAAGGCGGACTTTGGAGGGGGTTAGATTTTGTGCACTCAAAACCTTGCAATCAATACAAGGGCGGACTTTTAGGCATTTGTGGATCAAAACTGGGAACAATCTTCAAGAAGCCAGATTTCAAACCACCCCTTAAATTGCATATGTTCATCCTAAGGCGGACTTTGGAGAGCTCAAGGCAAAACACTCATCATCTTGGGCAGACTTTAACCTCTCTCCACAGGTCGGACTTTGGAGACTTGGCATCATGGGTGGACTTTCATAGACATCCACTCAACAGCACCTTGGGCAGAGTTTTGGGAGACTTGGCATCATGGGCGGACTTTCATAGACATCCACTCAGCATCACCTTGGGCGGAGTTTGGAGGCTTCACCAAGAGGGCGGACTTTTTCTTGTTCATTTCATATGCCTTCCTCCTAGGACGAACTTTTGAAGCACCTCCATCATCTTGCTTGGGCGGAGTTTTGAGTGACTACCTCCAAGGCGGACTTTTTGAAGTATCAAGAGCGGACTTTTAGACTACCTCCAAGGGCAGACTTTGTGGGCATCTCCATCATCAGCTTGGATAGGGCAGAGTTTTAGAGCATCAAGGAGGGCGGACTTTTGGTCTATCACTAAGGGCGGACTTTCTCCACTTCAGTATGCATGGCGGACTTTTGAATGACATCAACACATGGCGGAGTTTGGAAGGTATTCTCCTTGGGCGGACTTTGATGCCCCTTCCTCAAGCATGGTAGAGTTTTATACTCCTTCCAAATGGCAGAGTTTTGGAAGGACACCAAGGAGGGCAGAGTTTTGTGATCCCTCTTCATGGCCTCATCACCAAGGCGGACTTTGAAAGATATCTCCAACGTGGCAGACTTTTGATCATCCCCATCATAAGGCGGAGTTTGAAGCCTTTAACTTCAAGCATGGCGGACTGTGAAGGCACCTTCATTGCTAACATCTTGGGCGGAGTTTTCATCACCTGCCATAATGCTCAACATCATCCATTAGCCATACTTAGGAAAATTTCAAAATTTCACAATTTAACCAATTTTAACTAGATTGACTTGAAATTTGAAATCCACACTTAGGCAAACCATCTGAAGCATCATGACTCATAAAATGTAGGAAACTAGCTTTTTAGGTCAAAACTTGGAAATTTTGGGTCGCGATCGAAGCAGGTTAGTGGTGTCAATGCAAACCAGAGTTACTCGGGGACGTGTCCCCACCTGAAAACCCCCATCCCCGTCCCGGGGACATTTTAGGGACTTGGGGACGACTAGGGGACGTTTCCCCCCGTCCCCAAATTGCCCTGTATTTTGAGGGGACGTCCCCGAAACGGGGGGATGCCTGCCCTAGCTTTGGGGGACGTCTGTACATCTTGGGGACGCTTGGGGATGGCTGGGATGGCTGGGGACGACTGGGACGTCCCCAATCCATCTCGGCGACGACCAGACGTCCCCCATATCTAAGGCCATTAAAAAATATAAAAAAATAAAAAAAGTTGTATTTTCAAGTTTTAAATTTTTTTTTCTAATATAGGCCCCTTATTAATTCAAATTGTTGTTTAAAACAAAAAAATTAAAAGATAACATTAATTTAATTCATAATTTTGACGATGAAACTATATGGCAGCAATGTAGCCTTTGGGCATTTTGATACAGAGATTAGAAAATCGCCCAAAAATCGCCAAACTCGGCGAGTCAATAGAAAAATAACACCCAATGCCTTTATTAAAGAATAAGTTTTTTTGGCCTCGCGGGGCGCTGCCCCTTGACCCCACCTTGGGGGCACTGCCCCCAAACCCTCGTTGAAAAATATGCGGGGAAATTGCGTCGATAGAAGTAGGGAAAATTTAACCTCTTTGTTTTGACATTTTGTATGTTATTTCTTTAATATCTATTATGATATGCATATTGGCAATGTGAATGAATTGAAATTCTGATTTATGAATGCATGATTGCATATTGTCTATTGAGTATTAACAATGTTGTATGTTCAAAATTTACATTCTAAAATGTTTTCAACTTTTCATAGTATCATACACATGCTATATCCATGTTTTATTGTTTTCATATGAATATAATGTATGTATGCATGCTTTATCCATGTTTTCATATGAACATTTAGAATTTTGAAATTTTCCTATATATTTTAAATTTTTCTTATATTTTATATAGCCGTCCCCTTTGCCATCCCCCGCCGTCCCCAAATTTGGCAAAAAAATTTGCTGTCCCGGAAACACGTCCCGCCATTCCCTGCCGTCTCTATCCCGGAAACTCGGGGTAACATTGGTGCAAACCCTAGGTCCCCACTTTGAAAAAGCAAAAAGCAGACATCCCTAAAACATAGGGAAAACTTTCTAAAAATAGCCATACCAGGGATTGGGCTAAAAAAGCCAAAAATGAAACTTCCTAAAAAATAGGAAAAAGCAAAAAAACAAACTTTCTAAAAATAGAAAGTTGTTCAAATTCGTCCAAATCGATTGCATTCTTCGTCCTTTGGCCTTTCTAGGCACTTTGGCGGTATCTGTACTCTATTATCAGTTGGCTCGCAAAAACTGACTTTCAATCTTTTAGACTCGAACCATTCAAAACTTGACAGAACCGAGCAAAACTGAAGCGGAAGGCCACGAGCACTAACAAAAACCCTGGAAAGCAGGAAAAAAGGGAGGGTCCTCATTTGCAATGGGGCGATGTGTGGAAAAGGTCACAACACAACCATGTTGGATTCTATGTGGTTTGTGTTTTTTTTAAATTTGATGTAAATCTTTTGAAATTTAAGTTAAAAAAACTTCATTCATGCATTAAAAAAAAATTGGTATAAACAAAACGTGCACCAAATGGGAAAGACATTTTTTTTTCTATTTCGGTGACCCCTTTTTTGGTTTATCTTCCAATGCAACTCTACTATTTTTTCATATTGTAAATTGTTAAATCAACGTGTAATTATTAATGTAGCAATTATGTGTCTATATTGCTTTCGAAGTAATGAAAATCTCCTCTAATAACTTAGACAATTGTGTTAAATATATGTGTATGTGTTTTTTATGAATGTCGTATCCAGCCGTATCCATATCGGGGGTCTTAAAAAATGGTTGTATCTGTATCTGTGGCCATGCAACTTTGGTCAAACCCTCTGAAAGATCCCTAGAAGGTGATCCATGAACCAATGGGAGAATTGAAGTTGATTTTGAGGTCAATTCCCCCAAAATAGCATTTACTATAAATAGTAAGATGTTAAACATAGTGAAATCTCCCCCTTATTTTTTTTCAAATTTTAAACACAATAATCTCATCCATTAGCATTAGCAAGATGAAATACTGAGAGCAATACATGTTGGCAGTTAGACCAACCACTTCCACTTTTCAATGGGATAATGAAATACTGGAAATTAAACAACTACTTGGCAGTATAACCAACCAATAACAAAGCCAAGAAGACTGTTATTAAGCAAATGACAATCACTCTACCACTTTTCAGCGGGATGAATAGGAATAATGAAACTATCACTTAACCACTTTTCAGCTAGAGGACTAGAAATAACAAAACTATCACTCAACCACTTATTTAGCAGTATTACAAGAGTACAATATGAAATAGAGATAGGCGGCAAAGCCAAACTCTTCCACTTATGCAGTGGGCAATACAAGAAAGTATAATGCAGTATGAAATGGACTGTTTCAATACTACTGAATACAGCCTTACAATGGACAACTCTGCAAGGTACTGTTAGTACATTATGCTCCAATCTCAATGGATATAAGAAGGTACTCCAAAAAGCTACAAACAAGAAAACTGGAAAATACAAGCCAAAACAAACACTTTACCAAATCTGATATAGCATATCAGCATTACCAAAAATCAGACCAGTAGCACTGTGGAGTCCATATCTCCTTCAAACTCCTCCGAATGGCTCCAAATATGTGGGGAATGAGAGCTAGGAAGGCGACGCCCAAGTTCCAACCAACAAACTAATCCAAACAGCCTTGAAACTCAAATGTATGCTTCCCAATGTCGCTTCAGCAAGGTATGGCTTGCCTGGAGAGAGGCGATCTGCCTTAAAAATCAGGTTCTTCACTATAAATCATGAAACTCAAGAAGAAAGGATGCCTAGCACAAAGGAATCTAATGAGCCATTACCTAGAACGATCAGACAATCAGGCAAAGAGATATGAATGAATAACTGCTACAACCATGACACAATCCAGCAACATGAAAAACACTCCAACACTTAGAAAACTGAAAATGCAACAATAAAATCCATCTCAATATAGCTCAATCTATCCCTTTGAATGAGAAATAGTCTCTCCAATCAGCTAGGTACTATCTATCAAGCACGAAACTGTCACAAGCTAGGAAGCTCTCAACTTTGAACCACAAGTCTGGCACAAATTGGGCAACACTTCGTTACAAAATATTCGTGGATACCAAAACAAGAGCCCAACACTCTTATTTATAACCTTGGTGTCTCCAAATTCAAATTCACATTCCCTCCAAATGGATGCCAAACCCAAATGCGCACTAATTTCACCTTAATTTGAAATTTGCATTTCATTTCTCCTTCTTTCTAAGTCGACCTTCACATAGAAGCAAATATACTTTATAAAAATGACAATAAAAATAATAATGTGGCGTCAAAGGTAGATAAGTAAAATATATTATAAATTTAACTTATTTCCCATAAGGCGTCCATTTTGCCTTACTAATATTTCACTTTATAAAATATTTTCCCTCAACAATAAATCGCCCAACCTTATGACATAAAATGATACTTTATCACCTCAAGTCGTCCCCTTAGGTCATAACCACAAATACATAAGTCATACACCTAGGTCAAGAGGGCATTAAAAAATATTAAATTTACATTTCCTATGTGCTGAAGTTAACTGAAGGCCAAAAGTACTAAAAAATGCACTACCAGATATAGCCTCTAAACTGGACAACTAAAACCTGCCAAAAATAGCCTCTAAACTTGACCACTGAAACCTGCCAAAAATAGCATACCACTAAAAATAGTGTGTCCAAATGCATTTGAACCACATTTTGAGCATTCGTCACAACTTACTAAAAATAGTAAGTCCAGAAAAGTCTTCAGATCTAGTTGCATGCCACACCATCACAAAGCTCTCTGAAAACACAAAAAAACCTAGAAAAATGAGTTGTCCTTGCCCCTACTTACTAAAAATAGTAAGTAAACCAAACTCCACTGATTGCTATGCATGTACCATCATTGCAAAGCTTTCTGAAAACCCAGAAGGAATCCAGAATCAAAGCTATAAAACTTCAACATGCAAGCCACAAAAATTGCCAAAACATCCTCCTAGAAAATAGGAAACCCTAATTCTACCTTTGACTAACCAACGGGTCTCGGGATTGGCCAACAGTCCCCAAAACAAACTCAAGCGGAAAAGGAGACATTACACATAGGCCCAACTATTTTGGCTCTGAAATTGAAGATGTTGTTACTCTAAAAATGGTGGTTAATTTCTAGCAGAACCTGATTTTAGAGTAACTGCTAGAAATTGTAACCTCTAAAAATAGTAAGTCTTGCAACTAACCAATTGGTATTGAAACTAATACTAAAAATAATAATTTACTATAAATAGTAAGTCTTGGACAAGTCCAAAATCACGCCAAAAAGAGTCATTCATCTCCACTAACCTGTTTAAACACACTTGCAACATTAAAATACTCACTTGACCATGTTGGTAGCAACGTGGAGACCAGCACTAGCTATACTACAAGAGGGCCTCAAAATGGGGGTATTATAGTCTGCTCTCCTCAATATTGCTTGTCCTGAATCAAGCCACACCTGAAAATTATGACATAAATACCAAGATCTTGGATAAGCTTGCAGAAAACCTTGCTAAAAGTCCTCTGCTTAAATTGGATGAGAATGAAACTAAGCTTGATATCCTTGTGGGTCCTCCTCCATATATAATCCTTGTGGGTCATCCTCCATATATAAAGTAATCTGCCCAACATAGAAAATCCTAGATCTCTCATCCAAGCTAGAAGCCCACCATACTCAATACCATTGACCTCCACTTTGCCACTCTGATAAAACTATCATCACTGCACTGAGAGTGGTGAAGAAACTCATCAGAATCAAAACGAAATGATGTACCAAGCGAGTCACCACTTGGATCCCAAACCACCACATCCCCACTTTTGCCAAGAATGAGAAGATGGAAGTATTTAGAGGTGTAATGTCCCTTCCTTAGACAGTCCAGTTGTCAACATGGGTTAGTCTATAATCAGGGTTACCATGGGCTAACGTGGTAGATAGGGAGCCCATTTGGGGGCTTGGTGACCTTCTGAGTAGTATTGGAGACGTTTTGGGTGTTCTGGGGTAGTTTCCTATTTTTAAGGAGACTGCCAGTTGACTATTTGACCACCGGAGGGCCGAGGAGCATAGCAGAGTGTCTTAGGAGTGTTTATCATCGATTTGCGATAGTCTCTTAATTTTTAGGAGAATCCCTACTTTTTAGGAGATTGCCAGTTGCACTGCCACATCTAGTCATCATCCTTGGACATGTGACAACATTCAGTTTTTAGTTTGGAGTCCAAATGATAGATTTATGAATAAATTTGGATTAAATAAATTATTGTCTAAAGTTTGATTTAAATAAAATTAAAGTGATTTAATTAAGTCACTTCATATTATGATAAATTATAATAAAGGCCCCCCCCATGTGCCATGATGCCTAGGAGACCTGAGTTAAGTTGTTTTTAAAAACAACTTAATTCTTTTAATAAAGGGAGTCTTAAGGGGGTCGTACATCTTGAGGGAGACATAAGGGAATGAAATAAAGTTAATAAGAGGATGAAATAAAGTTTAATACACTTTATTTAAATAAAGTCTTGCAACCCTAAAATCGAATTAGGGTTTGGAGTTGTTAAAAAGACACAAGGAGGCTTCATTCATTCATCTTTCAATCATTTTTACAATCAACTTTTTGGGAATTGTGCTCTGCAACTTAATTCTAGTAGCATAGTAGCTTTGAGGAGCGAAAACTCCTTGAAGATAGGTGGATTTGGACGATACCCAATTCACAGAATGGAGGGATTCATTCAGAATTCCTAATTGTGCTTCAATTCAGAGTTGTTTTAGCAGTTCAGAGAATTATTGGTAGATTGGAGAGGGTTTGGAGACTTGAGAAGGCAGCCATATCTTCATTTACAGCAGCCGTACAACTTCCACAGGCAGCCGCACCATTTGCAGCCCCCCAAATTGCTACACTTGTTCGATGTAGCCTATTGAGGGTTTATATTTCATGGATTTTTGATCAGCAACACTACACATCAGTATATCAATAAATTCAGCTGGCGACAGGAGTACATTTATCATTTATTTATTGATTTTTCTAGTAGATTTAATATTTCCACTTGGGAGCCAGACGTGGAATTCAGAAGATCTCCAGGAATTGTCTTTGGTACTTATTGTTGGGTCAAATAAAGCTCATTGGAGCCACTTCTAGCATTTGGGTGTTCTTAGGTTGTATTTTGCTTCAGTTTCTTTAATAAAATGCATTCCAAGCATGGTGTGGGAATCCTAGTATGCAATTCTATTGTCCTGGTGAAGTGGATTTCTTAATTCTGAAATTATCATTTTGCTGCTCCAAACTTCAGAATTCCGAGTTTTATTATCAATCAATTAAATTTCAGTATTTTAAGTTGAAAAGTATTGTTAGATTGGTATTCTTGCATGATTAAACTTCCATACAACTATTGGTATCAAAACCAATCAAAAACCAAAAAAAAAACACTATCTTAAACCACCAATCAGTAAGCAACCAGCAACATAAAAATCAGAAAATATTTAGAAAATCTTGGCCGGGGATCTTTGAAGAGGTAACATCATCAAAGTACCACTCTCCAACCTTTGTATATCTCCCACGGATGCTAACAATACCCACCATAGGTGCAGGAAAATGCATAACTGCCCCTTCTGGGTTGCTGATATTGGATAGATCAACAACCTCCCATCTGAAAATTTGATCTTTGGGAATGAAAAAAAAATTGCCAAGGTCATAGGGTAATAGAGTGTCAACCATATGCCTCTCTCCAATGAAGAGGAGATGATTGAACTCTCCTCCAAAATCATGTACAATTGTTGTGCTCTAGAAATTATGAAAGAAGTTTATGTTCCATGAAGTAGGACATCTATCTCTCATCAACTTATGGAGCAAAACTCCATCACTGTGGGATGGAATACCGATACCATTTGTTGTCCTTATTTTTGTTTTCAAAAATGAAGGACCATTACATAAAATTTTTGTCAAAAAATGAAAATTTTACTCTACGGCATGCTTCTCAAGGTAGAATTTTCCTTCGCCCTTAGACTGGCTTAATCCTCAGTCCATCCTCGAACCACGTTTCAAATTTCATCGCATTCTGGGTTCGTTTGCTATGTCTTTCCTTCAATTTCGGGTTTTTTCTCCTTGACTGCAGGTGGGAAATTTTCCTTAAATTGCAAGTTTTAATGATTTCCTTTGTTTTAGTCTTTGTAGGGAAATTTTTAGCCAATTATAAGTGCACTTTATGAAAAAAGAACTTGTAACTTACTTTTTATTTCCCCCTTGATGCTTTTTGGCTTTTTAAGTCATAATAGGGATTTTTTGGATAAGTTACAAGTTAATTTTAAATTGCATATTTAAAAAGTCACTAGTAATTCTTTTGTAAAATTCCTATTTTAGTGTTTTTGCTTGTAATGGGGATTTTATTCCCCTATTACATGTGTTAAGTTATTAAAACTTGTTGAAGGAATTTTATTTTCCCCTTTACAAGTTATTATAACTTGTATATCTCTCTCAAAAACCTGATTTTGCTTAGCATGGAGAAAAGTGACATTTTATAACGTGCAATTGAGTTTTAAAAACCCGATTTGCTCCATAAAGAGAAAATGAAGGCATTTTAAACTTGCTATTGAGTCTCAAAAACCCGATTTTGCCTTCTTGAAAGAAAGGTGAAATTTTAAACTTGTAATATGAAAATAGAAACCCGATTTTCACTATTACATGTAAAATGAAACTTGTCATTCACTCCCAAGAACCCGATTTTCCTCTCCTAAAACGATTTTTCCACAAATTCTTCCCGATTTTTGTGGAGAGATTCATGGATCAAAGAGGCAATATTATTGCAAAGAGATTTCTGTGAGATTAGAAACATGTTGCATTTGATTTGGTAAACGGTTTACCCTTCATTTTCTGCGTTTTACTTCTTCAAAACCATTTTCCATGTGATTCTTCCAAGCCACATCCTGGGCTTTTGGTGCCACGATTTCACTTCACCCTTGGGCGTTTGGCTTTGGGACTCTTAAACATGGTTTCTCCTTAGCAATTTGGCCCTATTTACTTGTATTTTGTGCCACGTTTTTGCTGCTGAAGACAGTTTTCAAAAACGTGGCAAGGGTTTTCAAGTTTGTTTATTGCTTACTTAAGGGGTTGTCTTCTTCAATCAAAAATTGTTCATCTTTCGAAGAAGCATTTCGGATTGAAGCAAGGTATGATTTCTTTTCTTCTTGTTTCATTTTCTTGTTTTCTTGTTTTTCCATTCTAGTTGTAAATTTGTGTATATGTTGGTTTTGTCCCAAAAAATCGGTTTTGTGAGAGAGATTTTCCCCTTTGCAAAGCAATTTGTGAATTGCATTGTTCTTCCCCATTTTCCAACTTTACTTGTATTCGGGATTTTAAATCCCGATTACAAGTTGGATGAAAATAATTGCTCTTCCCTTATGGTTATAAGAATTTAACCATCTTTTGTTGAAATTCTAAGTTGCAAAGATGAAAAACACCCATTCTTCCAAAATCGGGTTTTTAGAACCGGATTGCATGTCTGAAGTTCTTCCCATTTTCTTGAAAATGACATTCCCAAAACCTTTCCTTTTTTATCCATCCATATTGCCTATATCCGTACTTTCCGTTCACATCATTTCCCACAAGTCTAATTCTCATTTTTCACTCATTTCTCCATTTTCCGTTTTACAAGTATACTTGCATTCGGGTTTTAAAAATCGGATTGCATGTTCATTCTTCCAAACTTGTATACTTGTAAAACTTTCCCCAAGATCCGAAATTGGTCAAAGTCAAATTTCCACCTTTCCCATTTATTTCCCATCTTTCTCTCACAAAGTCGTGAAGCGCAAGGGTTGGAGTTCTTCCCATTTGAAGAAGGAAAAATGTTAGTTGCAGATGATTATGATGTTGCCTTAACACTTTTAAGTCTTCATCGCAGTATACCAGGTTATCCTTCAATGTTAGATTTACCATCCTCTCCTATTCCGAAGAAGATGAAGTATAAATATGACAAGTACCAGAATGAAGTTTCACCTTCGCAAGTTTCCTCTCCTTTGGATCACATTAAGGACACGTAAATAGGGCATGTGGACATGTCAGATTTCATCAAGAGAGTGGAGGATCCGCAGGATAGTAATATGCAGCGGTTGTTGGACAGCCACATCCATCATGCATCTTCTTTTCCAGTGGTTGCCCTAAAACTTGAATTTGTTCTCGCTTGCGCCCATCACTTTGACAAGGAGACGAGAACCATTAGAAATGATGATGGTGAGGCAATAATCCACCTTGATGCATATACAATTGAGAAAGTCTTTAGAATACCACCAGCACCTATCTATATGGAAATTTCAAAGGATAGTGCAGCTGAGTACTATGTCAAGAGGGAAAAGGACTACAAATGTCATATTAATAGGTGGATTCATGAGCCACGAGCCACCTTCACAAGGTGGGCTAAGTTGTACCGTTGTGACTTTAAGTAGAAAATTGGAGACATCATTACTCTCCTCAGCAGGATGATGGGTCTTAAACACTCTAATGTTTTTGAGCCCTGGATGTATCAGTTTACCATGTTCATAAGGCAATCCCATCATATATCATGGGGAGAGATTATCAGTGATGCTTTGTGCGAGCAACTTGCAGCAGTCCCTACCACCATGACTTTCTACATGAATTCATACTTAGTGTATTTGGCAGTGTCACTTAGACATTTCCCTGGTCTTTCTACTAAGGGTGATCGCTCGCTTATACCTGTATGGGAATATTATGATCAACTGCCTTTGAGACCCAATAGATTACATTTCAGAAGAGTTCAAGATGCATTCTTTGGTTACTTCATGTGCCAGTTTGACAAGACTCTAAAGAACAGAAGGGTGTCAGATGAAGCATGGGAAAGAGTCAATGAGTATGGGTGCTTATTTTTCCAATTCCCAACTTTCACTTATGTGAGAGTCGGATTCTATAGTGGGCAGCCATACATGCTCCCTGGATACCCGACCGATAAGATCATTCTTATGGAGTTGGGAAGACAGATCATGGCTTTGCACGCTCATCAATCTGTCAGACATAAGGTCGGAATGGGGATTTCTACAACAAACCCATTGAAAATTGGCCGGTATTCTCTTGTCACATCCGTCAAAGCCAAAGCTATGGAGACAGAGAGGCAAGAGATTAAACTCAAAAGGTTTAAGTCCAGGGCATATTTTGATTACCGGGGTATGAAGGAAAAGATCAAAAATTCCTTCGTGCACGTGCATCATATTGAGGATATCTGGGTAGATCTCCGTATAGAAATGGAGGTTCTCAATATGGACTACTGCAGGCTTACCGTTGAGCAGGTTATTGATCTGAACCTGGTGGACATTCCGCAAGGAATGATTGATGATGGTAATGTGCTCGATCCAAAGTACATCTCACGAAGGGTTGAAGAAGCACCACTTCCTTTAATCCAATGGTCGCATAAAGAATGCATGTCCATTCTTGAAAGATTTCAGCCTATCTTGGCTCAGAGGTAATGGTGTTAGACTCATCAAGATCAAGGTTGGGAAAGAAGATGACTCTACGGGGCCTCTTGGATGCAAGTCTGAGATTCAGATTGACAACAAGGAAGGTACATCATCTTCAGGCACTAGGATCAAATTGCGGGTTAGTCGGGCAATAGTGCTTCTTCCTGAAGAGGCGACAGTTCGTGGAAAGGAAAAGTCCCGACTTCATGTTCATGTGATCGATCCTTATAATCCAAAAGAAGGACAACAATCAGATGATGCTCCTAAGTCTCTAGCTTCGGACTCACCTCATGAGATTCCTTCCTCAGTTTCCATGGAGATGCCTCTTTCTCCTCCTAACATAATAGTGGAAGAGTCTCCTCAGAATGGCATTCCTATTTCAGCAGTTAAGCCGCCTCTTGATCATCAACAAGAGAGTTTGCTGGAAATTCTTGAGGATACTCCTACATTTATCCATTTGTCAGAGATTGATACCTCTACTGTTGGCTTTGAAGAATTTATGAGGCAATCTTCATTCCCTTTGGTTACTGAGCAAACCATGGTTGCCATCCAAACAGATACTCCTCCCAGGGTGACCACGACTCTTCAAACAGAAACTACTTCTCCTTCGCCTTCAGCAGCTACTAGAGGAGAACTAGTCGTTTTACCTCCATGGCTTAGTTCTTTTACCCCAAAGAGGAAAAAGCAGGAAATCTCTCCTAATGTCTTTGACTATCAGCAACTCAAACAGTCTAGGCCCAAGGTTGCTAAAAAGGCCAAGACAATCTCAAGAGTAACTGTTGACAGTTATAAGATGAAAGCGACAGAAATTGTTGAGCCCATTGTAGATAAGCCACATGAGGAAATGCAAGTTGTTGATTATAGGGTTACAAGGATAGAATTAGGTAAACAAACGTATGACGTGGTCAAACATGATGCCCAGCAATCCGTAGCCTCACTAATGCAGCAGTATGATGAACTTCTAGCAAAGAAAGACAAGCTAGAAGAAGAGAATAGGTAACTTGTTGCAGCTGTTCATAAAATCACAAAACCTGCTGGTGAAGGGAGTAATCCTACAAGTTCTTCCGATTCCCAAGAATCAATTCGGGGAGTTGAAAGAGCTGCTCAAAAAGTACAATTGTTGGATTCTTGGGTGGATCAACTTCATGATCTGTGTGCACAAGTGCTGAAAGACATTTTCCAAATGATGTCTGAGTTGGAGACCATTGAAGAAAAATTGAATCATACCTCTCGAGACTTTCAAACAAAATTTGGAAAGGGTTGAAGGTAGTTTTACAATTTGGCTCACAATGCCCCAACAACAGTTGAGTATTCTTCAGGAGCATGCCATTATTACTTCTAGGGTCATGTACATGGAATTTGAAGAACTTCTGGAGAATAAAGCCCTTGTTCTCAAATCCCTCATTGAGGAGATTGATGATGCAATGAGATTGTAAGTTGAAGTATTCCAAGGTGTTGTTTCCCACTGTGAGAAGGCCTCTTGCAACATCATGAGTCAGAATGGAGAATTGATACTAGAAGAAGAAGTGCTTGCAGATTTACAGATGAAGATTCATAATGAGTGAAGAAGCGAACAATTTTCAGCTGCCTCAATTCAGGTTTTGATGAAACATCAAATCTTTTTGCACGAAATCCAATCCACTTTGGAGAAGAATGACTCTATGCTTCTTCGATGCCATGATGCCATTGTGAAGACCATGGTTGTTGGCAAGAACGCCCATGAACCGAATCCTGCTGAGCTACGAATGATCATCCAGAAGTTCGAAGGATTCATGTCTTCACACGCTGGAGCCTAAGTGTTTTTCCAGAATTGTAATCTCTTAGTTGTAGTTTTTCTTTTGACAAGTTACATGTAAAAACCTTTTGTAAATTGCAAGTCAAGTCTTTACTTGCACTTTTGTAATTACATGTAAGGCAACTACAAATTGTGTTCAGTTAGGACTATAGTTGGAATAAGTCATAGTTAGTTATTGAATAAATCTTGGTGGTTGAGAGAATCTCTCAAGTTAGTTAGGATCCTCCCACCTTTTTCTCAAGACTCCTCTTCTATAAATACTTGAGGGGTCTATTGTAATCTTTATCTTTTAGAAAGCAAGCAAAAACTCTGCCAAATTTACAACAATGAAGTCTTTGAGCGTTCATGTGTGAATTCAAGAATTGAAAGAAATAGAAGGAAATTGCTCAAGCTTTGAGTCTTTGTGCTACATTCTTGAGTTTGTGTTCTATATTATCTTTCTTGCAAGTGATTCTTCAAGGGCTTAATCGTATTTGATTAGCAGTCTTTGTGCTGCAAGTATTTGAGGTTAATATAAATTAGAATAAATATTCTTTTGAGAGGAGTTGTAAAACTTTGTGTTTGCACTTATTCTTAAGAGAGTTTAGAAGCAGATTTTGTAAGAAATAGCTGTGAGTCTTTGAGCTCGTACTACTTCCTACTGTTTTATGTAGAAAAGAATAAGATATTTCAGTCTTTGAGCTGGTATAATTCGTTCTTGATAGCGTTAGTATAGAAAAGGGTAGATAGTACTTCACATAATCAAGACTTTGAGCTTGATATTGCTGTCCCGTCTCGGAGGAAGTGACGGAAGTCTTTGAGCTTTCAGGAAACTTCATTTCCTTTCTCTCATTTCATTTCAAAAAGTTTGTTACTGCTGTTTTATGTTGAATTGCTATCACTTTTCTGTGAAGAGAAAAGGATATTGACTTTCTTAAAAGAAGAAAGACTGTTGTCCCATCCCATTTTATTTTTAAACTTGTAGATAGATAAGGGGACCCTGCCCTTAATTAGGAAAGTTTTACTCACACACTGTGGTTGAAACCACAATTTTGTATATTTCCCCAAGTGTACAAAATTTTCAAGCAACACCATCATACTTACTAAAATCACAACTCCCTTGTACTTGTATACAACCATCTGAAGGAAATTGAGGAGAATGCCCGCAAGATTTGGTTCTATTTTTGGAAAATGGATAGACGTCATACTAGAGTGAACTATTGAGCCAACCCACACTTATGCATTACGCATCATCGTATCATCACTATGTGGGCTGAAAGAAAAATGATGAGCACTCCTTACGATGCAGTTGAGCTGAAATTCACCCACACATGCCAAAGGAAGCCTAGAATAGTTACTAGGATTCATTGTCTCATCACTCTCATTGCACGAATCAGGTAGTAGCTCACTCCTTTGATCATAAAGGTCAGATTTGGTATTGGCTCTGCAAGCCCTCTCTCCAAACGTGATGGCTAAGTCCTGATTTGAAAGCAAATGGAGGAAATTTGATATCATTTCCTCTAGAGCATGTTTGATAGTTTGCAGACTTGACATAGAAGTTCAAACAACTATTCCTTTTTTCCTTTCTTCCAATTGCATTAACCACATGAGGTATTCAACAAACTTGTGTTTGCCATCAAATCGAGTTAAGGTTTGGAAAACCTCATCTTTGTAACTTTTACCTATTCCTTAAGTTCTCGTGACTCAATAAGCTCTAGATTACAATCAGCTTCAACCAAAACCTTTCTTGATTTGCTAACAAATGTAGGAGACATGATCCCACAAGATGAAGCCCTACAATCCTCATGAAAATATGATGGAACAACGTGATAATTCAACATGGTGGCTGTTGACGGGGGAAAAGTATGCTCTACTTTTGGACAACATAGAATAGAATGTTGAGCATATCCTATTCTCTTTTGGATAAGGAAATCTCTAATGCTATCGAGGCTGATCATGGGAGATAACCTCAAGGCTCATTTTTTCAAAACTTGATTGGCTATGGATAACTTAGCATAGATGTGTTTTGCTGGTAAACACAAGGAGACTTATGCTGTTGCGAGGATAAACTTCTAAAATGGGTTCTATAGGCAACTCGAGGACTTTACAAGCTTCACATTCATTAGATTTTCATTATGCATGATGTTGTACTAGATATTCGGTAATATATTTGAAAATAAATATCAAAAGAGAAGGGTAGAGAGATTAATCTATCCTAACTAGAACAGTCTTTTGAGTTAGTAGACAAAGCTTTCAAAAACCAAGTCTTGCTTTGCCAGTTTTGACACAACTAAGCAAAGGTCGGTGCAATCTTCAAAGGTTTAACAAAGATTTTCAAACTGCTAACTGCATACATTGAACACTAAATATTCATAGCATTTCAACTTAACATTTAGCAATCAAACTAAGATTTATATGTGTTTAGACTAACCATGCACATAAACTAACACTCAATCAACTTCCAATGGTATGAACTAAAGTTCTATCAAATACTAACTCAAGGAAACCATTACATGCTAAAGAATGCATAAATAGAAATAAATAGCGGGAAGAAGTAGAACCATGCACTCACAACAAATTCATACACAGATTATTCTTCAACTGTTCTGTATTAAATTTGGTAGAGTTTTAGCAACAATTCATAATATTCTTACAAAAAATAAGAGAGAATTTATAGATTTACAAAATTTGGATGAATGGCTAAGATTTAATCCAACAAATGGCCCAGATTCATCCATAGAGCATGCCCTCCCATACCTAGTGAAGGATGTATTTCACATCCTAACTAACTTTGCAACTACTAGCCATTAAGTTCCCTCAAAAAGCAAACTTTGTGGAGCTGAAGACAAAATAAGGTACTTTTGTTGTTGAGGAAAGAGCTAACTTTGGGCATTGTGTTTTATCTTTTATGTTAGCCCAAAATAGATATTTCCTCCTTTATGGAAACAAATCTTTTTCACCATCTAAGTAATCTTTCGAGATATCCTTGTTTCCTGCCCACTCTGCCTAAATATATTCCTGGAACTTCATCGTGACAGACCTTATTTCTTGCGTGGAAGGCATGGGTGTGTTGTTCATTCAAAAACTAGTATCCACACAATTATGCTCCACCCTTTCAATTTCCGCTTCCAATCAACTTTGTTAGCCTCATATTCTCGTACTACTACATGCAAACTATTAGCAGTCTCCATATCATGCTTGGTATATGGGGTCCCGTCATTCTTCAGTTGGATTTTCCAACGGAGCTTTAGCATGTCAAACTCCATCTTGGGACTTCTATCACCAATCAAATTCCCTAGAACTGGGAGCAACAATCTCCAATGAATGCTAGGGCATCCACACAAGCCTCCCATCCTGTATCAATGATGCTCAGGTTGTCCCTCTTCAATTTGAGGTCTGATACTATTCCTCGATGGTGCCGAATTCATGTGGTGCATTAATTTGTTGGCCCATGGGGATCTTGGAGAAAATCCACAATAAAGCACTCATGAGAGGAAGTGGATTATTTTCATTGCTTCCAGGTTGTTTTGGATGGATTTCATTGTTTGGAGATCTCAGTCAATTTCCTTCTCTAGGATAATCACTTCATGAAGCACCTGACTTCCTATCTCTATTATGTCTTCAAACCATTCTTGTGTCGCCTTGGTTGTGGCCTTATCCTTTCGAACTCAGTCGTTGTTTTTTGTTCCAATGCAGCTCGAGGGACATAAGAATCTTTGACTTGCTACAGTGGTTTGGGCAGGTGATCAACGTACTTTTTAGTCTGCTCTGCTCGAGCTTTGTACATTTCCTTTTCCTCCATCTTTTTCTTTAATTGCCTTATTATTGTCTCGAAGGAGTCCCAGAATTCCTCAACTTCCAGTTCTTTAGTTGCCCTTCCCTTCGCGACTGATAAAATATTGTAATCAGCCATGGTCACATCTTCGGCTAATTTGTTTGATGGTGGAATGGCCACATGCACGACCCAGTTCTACTGAGCATCCCTAGTTATTTTCAAGTAGGTCCTCGGCTTCTTCTTTTCCTTGACTTGAGGTTGTCCTACTCGAGAAAATAAGTCTTCAAGACTCAAGGGTGGCCTCACTACTTTCTTTTCTGTCCAGGTCAACAACCGTTTAGGAGGTGTAGATTGGCTGGAGGTAACCACAATTTCTTTCCCATTCTCTCCAGAAGGTGCAATTGATGAACATCGTTTCTGCTGGCCTATAGTGCTTGGTGCACTGTATGATCGGTTCATAGTTTTGGATAGCTTGTGTAGAACCAGCGTCTTGTGCATTCTCACTTTGCACCATCCTTTGGGCTCTATAGATTGGATCTGGGCCGTACTCCCTAAAACTCATACTTGATCTTGTCCAACTTACAGGAATTCTCAGCTTTGGACCTCTGAGACGTGCTTGACGCTTCAGGTGCCTTGGAAGAATCGGCCACTTGAGGAGGCATCTACCTTGCACACCATGACATGAGTTACGATGGGTTTTTCAAATGAATAATAGGGGTTAGTTGCACCGAAGATGGTGTTAGTAGATAATTGTTAGCATAGAGATGAAATGCTCAGATTAAAATTCCATAATAGTGTAAAGGCAAATTTGAATGTTAAATTGATTGATAATGGCATTTAGTTGCTGGGTACATTTCAGGACTTATGCAGAGCTTTTCGAAAACAAAGTTTGATGCACATATGTTATTCAAGACCTATTTTGGCAAACTCCAAGGAAATTTTGGGTATTAGCAAGCCTACTAGGAACAAGTCTCAATTTACTTTTCATATTGCTAATCCTGAGTTTTGTGTTGGCAAGGTTTTCAAATTTGTTTCAGCCTGGTACTGTTTATTTGACCTAGGGTTTACCCTAGGCTGATTCTTGAATGAATATTTTTAAATATATAAACCGCAAGTGCCTGCTTAGTGTTGACGTGGCTAAAATCGTATTGCTACAACACTCTCCAGCTAACGCAGAATAGAATTTACTTGCTGAGTATCCTATCCTTTCTTGTATAAGAAAGCCCTAATGCTGTTTTAGTTGATCAAAGGGGACAACCTCAAGGTTCCAAATGTTAGTTCTTGACTGCGGGATAACTCAACAATTGATGTGTTTTGCTAGGAGCACAAGGGGCCTTACGTTTTGCAACAGGTTGGTCTGCATCCTAAGATGTTGCATTTCTCAAGTTGGGGAGTAAAAGCAAAGGAGAAGGGGTTAGGAGACCTAAAATTAACAAGACTAGTGTGCGAGTAGATGGATTCAACATAACCAATCCCTTGTTGGCCAGAATAACTCACAACCTCACAAGAACGATGCAATCTTCAAGGGGACTTAGAAGATTTTCAGACTGCAGGTGCATGGCTAAGCACCCAATTTTGACACAGCTCAAACAGACACCTGCAATTGAACTAAACACATTTTTAATGGCTCAGACTAACCATACACAGGGATACACAATCAGCATATCCCCAATGATATGAACCCGAATCCATCAAATACCTGCACACCAAAAGGATCTATCTAAACCTGTTGAAGGAAACCATGCAAACATAATAAAACCAAGATGATAAACACCAAATCAATGTCCATATATTGATTTTAGCTGCTATTACAACAATCTCTGCAGCATTTCTGTGCTATTCCTAATATGAAAACACTTTTAACTCAAAAAATCTAACCCTCTACAAAAACTCTAACTATCTAACTCTAAAAATCTAACTAGAATCTAACCCCTTACAAGAGAAAGGCCCCTGCCTTTTATAGATTTTACAAGTCTAACCAAGGGCCAGGATTGACTGCATCCAACAGTCTTGATTTGCCTTCTAGAACCTAGCAGCTTTAACCCATGCCGAGTTACTATCAGTTATCCTCCCAACAGCATTTCCAACTATCTACAACCGTTTGGCTTTAATCTGGTCGGGACATAATTGACCTATGTCCCTTTGTTTTGAATACATTAGGTAGGGCCCATAGGCAGTTGTTTACATTAAACAATTTCAGTTTTTAGAAACTGAATTTCTAGAATTAAATCCAGCTGTGTATTTTTCCGAGAATGCATATTTGGTAGCATTTTGTGTGTTCTTTGTCTTTTGTTTGGCTGGTGGACTTCAACTTTGTGGTTCGTGGTGATGATGCTATTAGACAGTTCTGATACAGGGAGAAAACTAAGAGGGGGGGGGTGAATTAGTTTTCTCACAAGTATAATAGTTAATGCAGATATTAAACTTTATACCGGAGCACAAAGAAATCAACACAATGAAAGACAAAGCATGAAAACACAGTACACACAACACCAATATTTTGACGTGGAAAACCCGATAAAGGGAAAAACCACAGCGGGAAACCCTACCTACAATCAGATAATAATTCTGCAGCAGTATGTGAAATAATTACAATGGGGATTGCACTTGCAATCAGGCCAACTGCCTAGAGCGCACTGTTCATCACAAAAGGAAGTCTCACTGACTTACAAACATATTGGACTACAATTCGGAAAGAATGAACTATGGAAGTAGCATCTCCTAATGCTTGATATAGTTCCGGTTAAGCACAAATGTCTCCCCTGCAACATCGAATCCTTCACAACCTTCCGCTGAATGATATATCATTGTTCGCACATAAACCTTTCTCTTGAATATATTGTGCCCTAGCCGCAAATTTTATTTTTTTAACTGTACAAATTTTAGACGAATTTCAATGAATTTTATTTTTATTTTACTCGCTCACCGAATTTCTCTTGAATATATTGTGCCCTAGCCGCAAATTTTATTTTTTTAACTGTACAAATTTTAGACGAATTTCAACGAATTTTATTATTTTTTTACTCGCTCACCGAATTTCTCTTGAATATATTGTGCCCTAGCCACAAATTTTATTTTTTTAACTGTACAAATTTTAGACGAATTTCAACGAATTTTATTATTTTTTTACTCGCTCACCGAATTTCGAATTTGAAGCCGAAAATTCGGCGAACCTTGTGACATAGTCTATATATATAGATACCTACATATATATATGTGTATATATGTCCTGAGGAGAGCTCTAGCAGGTGCTTTGAGTGTATTCCATTAGAGTGTCTATTTTTAGCAAGTGCTATTTTTAGCACTTGGTCATGGCTTCTATCTACTCTTAGTATAGAGTGAAACACTTTCTAGTTCAATGCCTTGGTGAGTTCTAAGTTTGACAGCATAATATTTGATTTATTTCACTTAACGTGTTTTTTATAAAGTCACTTTATAACTTAAGTGAATGCCTAGGGAAGAGGGTCACTTGTAGTTGTTTTAAAAAATGCAAGTGCTGACTTTATAACATGATGCCAAGGTAGAGGAGGGGCTTTATTAATTTAAAAGGTTTATTTTATGCCTCCAAAAAGTGATGCCAAGAGCAGGAATTGATGAAGCGTTTTTAAATAACTATTTTATGAGTTCAAGGGGACAGCAAGGGGGAAAAATGAATTCAAATTTGAAATGGGCTGCCCTAATTCTTCCCTCTTTCTATAAATATGCGTTTGAGCTCCCGTTTGCATATACTAGATTTGACAACTTAAGGAGATGCTACTAGAATGAGCTCTGAAAGTTCTTTTTCTGGTTGAGGATGAAAATCCTCTTCTTGGTTGTTGGTTTTGGTGGTGAAACATCTGCCCTAGCTGGTTGGTGTGATAAGATTCAGTTTTTCGTGATTTTGGCTTGCATATGGTGGTTTGGGTTTGATAGAAATGAAGGTCTTTGGGGTTTTCTGATATGGGTATTTAGTTTTTGGTGTGGTGTGTGCTTTCTTTGAGTGTTTGTCAAGTTTTGAGCTGATTGGAAGCTTTTTCAGTGTGCTGGTCTTCATTTTCAGAAGTACAGAAAAAACATATTTTCATCATGACTCTTGGAGAAAGAGTTTTGGGCTTGCAGGTGCTGTTTGAAACATCTTTCCTAACTTGGACGACTCATTGTGATACGTCATTTGCAATGTTTTATGGAGAACTAAATTTGAAACTCAAAATTGCCCCCTAGCTTGGGTGTCTCTTTGTTGATGGTATGTGGGAGTTTGTGAAGATTAAAATCTGCTTGGCTGGTGCTTGGTGTTCCTTCTTGCTCAAATGATTTAGCCTAGAAAAGGCATTGAACATTTTAGCCACTTGGAGTGTTTGGGATAAGTTTTCAGATTTTAGGAAGCTTTTGGACAGCCATACCTGCTGGTCGACTTCTTGTTTCAGGTTTGTAATCTTCACAAAATTGATATGTACTAGGTCTTAACTTCAATGTTTTCATTTCCAGATTTATGTGTTGAAAATGAAGTTGATATTGATCATGTTAGTGTTCTTCTCTTTCAATGCAAATGTGTTACAATGAATGCATCTTATGTTTAAGCAAATCTGAAAAATAACAATCATCAAACAGTTACATTGCTATTATTACTTGGAAAAATTTCAAAAACAAACAAACAGGGTTCATTTGATTTCTTATTTTTCTGTTTTTCAAATATCCAAGTCTTGTAAGGAAAAGTTTGAATGTGTTTTTAAAGGAGTTATATTAAGAGGACGATAAATGTTTTTAAATGAAATAAAACAATGCTTAGTTTTACTTTTATTATGATGTTAAGTTCATTTTTTTCTACATACATTATCCTTAGTGCACATAAAATAAATTTTCAACAGAAATAATCAAACTATAAAGGTTTATTAGACATCTTTTTCTTTTTTCTTTTCCTGGGTTGTTAAATTATAATCATTTAAAAATGCACAGATTATCTATAAACTCAAAAAGGAATCAAAGGCTCAAGGGAAAATGTTTGAGGTGCCCACATTACGACGAGAAAAACAAATGGATGAATTTGATGCAATGCACAAGCAGCGTTCAATAGAAGAAAGGGAGGCACTTATACGTGACATAAGCTGGTTTGTCTTTCATAACATCTCCGTAGATTTTTTATATTTTTTTCTGTAAAAGTTATACAGGAATCAGTTGTGAGTAGACTGCAGTTGACATTAATATAATCTTGCTTGCTAAATATGCTTTTAGTTTTTATTAGCTTTAATTTTTGGTATTGGATTGAAGGAAATTTTTCTTTGTAATAGAATTCATTTTCTTTGGAGAGTAGATGTTCATCAAATCTTTACTTATTTCTATATTCTTGTTGCTTTTCTAAGGCTTCTATAATTCAAAATGATTTGCAAATATGGAAAAATTTGCTGAGTTCAATCCTCATATCTCTTTGTATGGAGTATTTTTCTGCTTTACGATGTCTTATATTTCTTTGAGGTAACATTTTAGGACTTTTAGTTGCTACATTATACTTACTTTCTCAGTGGTATGTTGGGGTTTCTTTGCTTATAACAAAGGCTATTCACTTTATGCACAACTCTAAGGAAAAAGCCATGTTTACCAAGCCTGATATGTCTAAGGTTTGTGATAGGGTTAGTTGGAAATTTCTGCAGAATATTTTATTGGCTTTTGGTTTTTGTTTCAATTGGGCTGAATAGATCATGATTTATGTGATGTCAACTTCTTTTTCTAGGATTTCCCAATAGTCCTATTTTTCAGCTTCCAGAGGACTTCGACAAGGAGATCCTTTATCTCCTTAGTTGTTTATGTTGATGGTTGAATTCCTTCACATTTGTTGAAGCATTATAGAAGGAGAGGGCTCATACAAGGTTGGGTCGGGAATCGGGATATTGATCTCACTGTTTACCTTTGGTTTGTGGCTGATGCTGCCTTTTTGGGTTTGGCTAGGATAAAGGAAGGTAATAATCTCACAAAAAAGTTCTTGAGTATCTACTTATTTGCCTCTTGCCAATGAATTAATGAATAAAAATCAAGCACGTTCTTCATCAGTACTCCATAGTGTATTCAGCATAGAATTGCAGACTTTCTACACTTTTAAATTGGCTCTTTTCCTATTGAGTATCTTGGTATTCCCCTCTTAAATGGATGTCTTAGAAGAGAACACAAAAGAAACTTTTTAGATCAGTTCCTCTTGTGGGTGAGCCATTGAAATTTTCATTGGCTTTCTTATGCTGGTCATTTGACTTTATTAAAATTTATTCTGCATGATTTACCTATTTATAGATTTCTTATTTTAACCCCAAAAGTTTTCTTAAGGAAATTGGTGGTCCCTCTAGAAAATTCCTTGGCCTGGAAATATTGATCACCAAAAATGGAGTCTTGCTAGTTGGGAGTTGGTTTGTAGCCCTTCAAAAGTTGGTGACCTTGAACTGTGATAGTCAAAGCCCAAATGTCAAGCTTTAGCTGCTAAACTATATTGGAGATGGTGCAAAAATCTTGATAAGTTGTGGGATAGAATTGTCAACAACTTCAAGTACTTGGGAGGTGTAGATGAGTTTGATATTTTGTGGATGGTAAAAATTCTTTGATTTGGAATACTCTAAAAAGAGGAGCTTTTCTTATAAAAGGACTTTTTTGGATAGCTAATATTAAGGGTAATAGAGCTCTATTTTCGGGTAATTCATGGCATAATCATCCCCCTATTCTTTCCTCCTTTCTTCAGCTCCATTCTCTCGGTGCCATTTTCTTGAATATTGGGCATCCCAAAGTTGTTTATTTTAAGCAATCCATCAGTTGGGGAGTTCTCTAGCTCATAGACGGAAAGATATATTGGTGTATTAGTTGTGTACTACAGTTGTTTGGCTTCTACTAATTTTGCGAGACTTTGTAGCTCTCTTGAGGAGTCTAATAATCTTGCCTGGGGCCATGATCCAAAAGTTGTGTATTTAGTTCCTTGGTTATCATTCTTTAACAATGGAGAGGGAGGAAAATGTATAGTTTCCTTGGTGGCAAAGAATATGGAACAAGTTTGTCTAGCCTAGTTCTAATTTTTTTATGTCACTTCTATTTCATAATAAATGTCTCAATTGGGGAAACATTAGAAATAGAGGTTTCCGGGAGCCTCTATTTGCTGCCTCTATCGTAGTCAAGAAGAGTGTTTTTGTCATTTATTTTTTCAATGGCTTTAGTGAAAATGTGGAGTTCATGGTAGGTGTGGAATAGATCCTAAATACAACTACATCCTTGTTTGAGCTTTGGAGTAGTATGGGAAGACCTCTGGCCTCTACTTTCATCCTCTTGGCCACATGTGATATAGATCCTTTTATTTGTTGGCATGGGTGCTAGAGTAGAGCCATATAAATGTGGCTTAAGATTGAAGAAACTATAGAAGCTAAATTTTCTTCCGATGATCCACTTACCTCATCTGATCTATGCCTTGTTAAGATTTTGGAGTTATATTTTCCATCTTCACCTCTAGTTAGGCATAGGAATAGATTTTAGACTTATTCAAAAGTCAACAGATTTGGAAGGTGGGTCCCTCTTCATTGTGGTTTTTTTGAAAATAATACAGATGGTTCTTCTTGGGTGAATCTCGGTCTTGCTGGTATTGGTGGTGTCAGTTGGGATAGTAGGGGAGTGGTCTAATTCTTATTCTCCACTCATATGGGCTTTCACTCTAATAATTAGATGGAAGCTTAGGAACTTCGTTAGGCTTTGGTTCGTGCTTGTTCTATGGGGTGGAGAAAAATTGTTTGTGAAACTAATTCTTTGATTTTGGTCTCCTTTATGAACAAAAGAAATTTTCAATACTCTTCTTGGCAATTAGATTTGGTGGCTAAGGAGATCCTCAATCTAGCCACAAACTATGATTAGATTTCTTGTGTCCATGTTCCCAAAGAATGGAACAAGGTGGCTAATTGTCTAGCTAAATGGGCCTTTGAGGGTCCAAGTGGATGGAATGTGGGAGATTAGGCTAATTGGAATGAAGAGAAATCTCAATAGTTTGTTAATCTATTTCATGAAGACCAAGGAGTTAGAGGGTTTCATGGCTCAGGTGGGATCTATGGTTTGAAACATAGTTGAACTATTCGCCAAAAACAAAAACTTGACAAGGCCCCCAAAAAAAAACTAAGCAGAAACTTGGCAAAAACTCAACAAAACTTGGCAACTTAAAAATTTGCTCAAATTTAATTAGAAATGCATTTTTTTTGCAAAATTCAATGAGGAGATGCATCCAATGATTCAATAAATGAGTACACAAAAGAAACAAGATGAGTCTAGATATATTTGATTGATTTAAATGCAAATTGTGTACAAAATGGCATCCTCTTGTGGAATGCTGATGGCTGATAGACTGAAACAAAATGAAATTGCAACGTGTTTTTGTAAAAATAAAAGTAAATACTTACATCAAAACATTTTACGTTTTCCTCTTCCCAGCTCTAGTGAAAACCAAGGGAGAGATAGAACTAGAGAGTCTAGTCCTGGGAGTTTGATATGGCTCGTCCACCTCGCCAAAATGAGGTTGAAGGTAGCACCCCTTGCGGTGGTCTGACAGTGAGAGAGTGAGGGGTAGGGAGATAGGTCTAGATCTTGGGGGAGAGAGGAGAGAGTGAGATAGAGAGTGGTAGAGAGAGGGGATAGAGGAAGAATAATAGGGAGATAGATAGGTTTAAATTCGAGGCAGATAAAGTGAGTGAGATAAAGAGAGTGATAGAATGCTGATAGGAGCCTATTGATTGCTGAAATTTGACTAAGTTTGAACATTTAAAAGATCATCTAAAACCTAGAATTGCATTTTAACTCCTAGAGATCTGAAACCACTCTCAAACATCCTGCCAATACATACATGAAATATAACTTAAAGTATAAGAAAGGAAAAAGACATATTAAATGTTATATATCATATATATATTTTGATGAAGGGAATGAGACTGGCTTGAAATAAAAAATTTAGATATTATTTTCATGTGTTTGGGCCTCTTTTTTTAATGCAGCTGAGCTTTTGGGAAAAAACTCAACGAGTTTTTTGTGCGAGTAAATGGCGTAAATACTCGCTTGACCCAAAAACTCGTGAGTTTTTTAAAACTCCCCAAGTTTTTGGTGAGTTACCCTTCTATGGTTTGAACATGTATTTTGTTGTTTGGTTTTGACTGTTTTGGCTATTGCTATTTGGAAGTCCTTGGTTCTCATGTAGTTAATTTTCTTTTATTTAAATATTTCCTTTTTAACCCTACCAAAAAAATTAGTTGTCATTATATTAACTATATATATAGTGAATTTTAAGTGACTCAAGTGTTCGAAAAAGTAAATAGTAAAATAAAGTTACTTTTATGGAGTTGAAGGATTATTATTAAGAGGAGATTTTTAATTATAATTGTTGTGAAGTTACAAAAGTGCTTATAAAAGAAAAATTGGAAGAGAAGAAGCTTATTTAGAATATTTCATTTTACTCTATTTTCCTTGTGAGGTTGAATATTCATCTCTTCAGCTTTAGATGAAACCCTAAGGTGAGATTAGTTTCAGTGGTAAAAGATTCCTTCCTAGCCAATAGCATGTGATTTGTTCAAAGTCATATTGTGTGCATAAAAGATTTTGAGGTTTATTCACCTAGAGCTCACATTGGGATTACTATTTGCAAAATGAGAGTTGAGAATAAATTGATTTTACAATACAAGTTCTACCAGGTTTAGAGGTAACAAATTCATGCAAGTAGCAACTATAAATTTGTATGTGTTGTGTTGTCTTCATTTTTGTTTTCAAAAATGAAGGACCATTACATAAAATTTTTGTGAAAAAATGAAAATTTTACTCTATGGCATGCTTCCTGAGGCATAATTTTGACTAATCCTTGGACTGGCTTAATCCTCAGTCCATCCTCGAACTACGTTTTGAATTTCGTCGCATTCTGGATTCGTTTGCTATGTCTTTCCTTCAATTTCGGGTTTTTTCTCCCTGACTGTAGGTGGAGAATTTTCCTTGAACTGCAAGTTTTAATGATTTCCATTGTTTTGGTCTTTGTAGGGAAATTTTTAGCTAATTACAAGTGCATTTTTTTGAAAAATAAAAACTTGTAATTTTTTTTAATTTCCCCTTTGATGCTTTTTGGCTTTTTCAGTTAAAATAGGGATTTTTTGGTTAAGTTACAAGTAAACTTGTAATTCTTTTCTAAAACCCCTACTTTAATTGTTTTTGCTTGTAATGGGGATTTTAAACCCCTATTACATGTGTGCAAGTGAATTATAACTTGTTGTAGGGATTTTATTTTCCCTTTACAATTGATTTTAAATTTGCACATCTCTCTCCAAAACCCGATTTTTGCCTAGGAATGAGAAAAGTGACATTTAAAACTTGCTATTTGGTCCAAAAAACCCGATTTTGCCTATAAAGTGCATTTTTGAGGATTTTAAACATCTAATTGCATTTTAAAAACCCGATTTTTGCCTTATTGATGAAAAACTGCAATTTTAAACTTGCTATTTCCTCCAAAAAACCCGATTTTCAACAATACATGCAAATTCGAACTTGCTATTTGTTCCAAAAAACCCGACCAGCAAGGATAAACGTTTTTGTTGAAGATTTCAAGCAAATTTTTGTGGAGATTTTCTAGGAAGGAGAGGCGTTTGGGATTCTTCCCTATTCTTGTGCATTTGCAAACATCTTTCATGTCATTTGGGGGTTTTAGATTGCTGTTTTTTCTCCTTCAAAACCTGCGACGTGATTCCTTGAATCCACTTTTTGAGGGATTTTTACTCCATGAAGCAGCAATATCCCAAGTCATTTTTGCATCTCTTGCTTATGTGTTGGAGTTAGAGGGAGATTTGGCCACTTTCCACGCCATTTCCCTTGGATTTGCTGCCACGTTTTTATGCAAATGGCGTTTTTGTAAAAACGTGGCAAGGGTTTGGGTTGCGGATTGTCTTTATTTATTGGATTGTCTTCTTCATTCCAAGATTGTTGCATCTTTTGGAGAAGCATTTTCAGTTTGAAACAAGGTATGATTTCTTTTCTTTTCTTGTTTCATTTTCTTATTTTCTTGTTTTCTTAGTTTTCCTTTATAGTTGTAAATTTGTAAATATGTTGTTCTTGCCCCAAAAATCGGTTTTGTGAGAGAGATTTTCCCCCTTGATATGCAATTTTTGGATTGCATTGTTATTCCCCATTTTCCCTCTTTACTTGTATTCGGGATTTTAAATCCCGATTACAAGTTGGCTGGAAATCTTTGTTCTTCCCTTACGGTTAAAGAATTTAACCATTTTTGGTTAAAATTCCAAGTTGAAAAAATGTGAAATACCCTTCCTTTCAAAATCGGGTTTTAAGAACCCGATTACATGTTGAAAAGTTCTTCCCATTTTCATTAAAATGACATTCCCGGATTTTCCCATTTTTATCCATTCATGTCACCCATATCCATACTTTCCATTTTCGTCATTTTCCGCAAGTTTAATTCTCATTTTCCATCCATTTCTCCATTTGCAAATTTACAAGTGTACTTGCATTCAGGTTTTAAAAATCCGATTGCATGTATGCCCTTTCCAACTTGTATACTTGCGAAAATTTCTCCAAGATCCGAAATTGGTCAAAGTCAAGATTCCCCCATTTCCATATATTTCCCCTCTTTCTCTCACAAAGTCATGAAGTTCAAGAGCCGAAGTTTTTCCCATTTGAAGAAGGAAAAATGTTATTTGCAGCTGAATATGATGTTGCCTTAACGCTTTTAAGTCTTCATCACAGTATTCCAGGTTGTCCATCAATGCCAGATTTGCCGTCATTGCCAATTCCAAAAAAGATGAAGTACAAATATTATAAGTACCAAAACGAAGTTGCCTCTTCCCAAGTTTCCTCTCCTTTGGATCGTATCAGAGATAGGGCATGTAGACATGTCAGAATTTGTCAAAAGGGTTGAGGATCCACAAGATAGCAATATGCAGCGGCTGTTGGACAACCATATCCATCACACATCTTCTTTCCCGGTGGCTGCCCTAGAACCTGAATTTGTTCTCGCTTGCGCCCATCACTTTGACAAGGAGACAAGAATCATTAAAAATGATGATGGCGAAGCAATAATCCGCCTTGATGCAGACACAATTGAGAAGGTCTTCAAAATACCTCCCGCACCTGTTTACATGGAAATCTCCAAAGAGAGTGCAACTGAGTATTATGTGGAAAGGGAAAAAGATTGTAGACGACATATCAACAGGTGGATCCATGAGCCACAAGCCGCCTTCTCAAGGTGGGCTAAGTTGTATTGCTGTGACTTCAAATGGGAAATAGGAGACATTGTAACCCTCCTCAGTAGGATAATGGGCCTTGAACACTAATGTTTTTGAGCCCTGGATGTACCAATTCATCATGTTCATAAGGCAATCCCATCATATATCATGGGGAGAAGTCATCAGCGATGCCTTGTGTGAACAACTTTCAGTAGTCTCTTCCACCATCAATTTGTTCATTGATGGTCCAATCACCATATGGATCAATTTCATCCAATTCAATGGCTTCATGTGAAACACCCTCCACCTTTCTAGTGCGAAGGTAAAGGTTGTACCGAACGAAGACAAGATCATTGAGGCGCTTCTGGGTCAACCTATTTCTCTTCTTCGTGTGAATGTTCTCAAATAAACTCCAATTTCGTTCACACCCAAAAGCACAACATGGCTGGGACAAAACATAGATGGCTATCTTTTGAAGATTAGGCATACCAACACCATAATTCTCCAACCATAAATCTACAAAAAATCATTTAAAAATATTAGAATTGAGTAAAAAGTGTAACAATCAAGTTTCTAATTTTTTTCTTGTAGTATTGAACTAATTTTTTTACCTAGTTGTTGTTTTGCTCTCCTGTCAATTGCTTGTTGTGAAGAGAAGAGTCTCCCCTCTACACCCTTGTAGATCTTGAACAATGAACATTTCCAAATTCATAAATAAGATAGTCAAACTTAACAATGAACATTTCCAAATTCATAAATAAGATATAGCAGATGTCAAATCTCACCTCCAACTCATTAAGAACCTTGTCTCTCAACTTAGGATTATGTGCCATCCTACCAATGCATGCAACAACACCTGCCATGACCTCCTCATCAGCCCTAAATAAATTAGAGAAGTAGAATTTCGGGCTCAAGAAGTAGGCAAAGGCATGTATCGATTGGTGGGGTTGGTTTGTCCATCTACGATCAATGATGCGCCAAAGGATTTTACATTTTCTTGTATTTCTGCCATAGTAATGTCAAATGGCCTCTTTGGCCCTATCCATGGCCTTATAAATGAAACCCTTTGGCATGCCCTCTCCATCCACCATACGAAGAATCCTTACCAAAGGTTCTGTCAACAAAAAAAATGAAAATAAATTTTAAATAGTACAAAATTAACTCAAATAAAAAAACAACAAATAGATTATCTTGTATAAAGTTTACGTTTGTGTTTGTTACTTACCCCGATCAACTCCTCTTCACTTTTATTGAACGCTTCATAAAAAACAATACTTACAATCTTTTCCGCCTTAGCTCTTTTGGAGTATGCAAACTCCAACCAACCATCAGACACAAACATTTGCTTAAGATGAGGAATGGCACCAAGAATGCTTGACAATGTGAAGAAGTGGCTAGCAAATCATATCACTCCTGGTAACACAAGGTCCTTGCCATTTTTGTGTTTTCTCATCAAAGAAAGGACCAAAGTATGGTTGTAGATGAATTTGGTGACATTTTTAGCATCTTCAACCACCCCTTTTATCCAGTCAATCTTCCTAATGTCCTCTAACAAGAAGTCCAAGCAATGTGCAGCACAAGGACTCCATGCAATTGTAGGATGCCTCTCTATAAGCATTCTACCTGCAGCTACATATGTAGTTGCGTTGTCCGTGATAATTTGGACAACTTTCTCAACTCCAACCTCCTGGATCACCCCATCTCATAGATTGCACAAAGTTTCAATGTTTTTGATTTCATTTGAGGCATCAATAGACTTTAGGAATGCCATTGCACCATTAGAAGCCACCAAAAAGTTGAGGAGAGTCCTATTTCGTCCATCTGTCCATCCATCCAATAAAATGTTGCATCCTTTTCACCTCCAAAATCATTTTTAATCATCAACCACAACCTACATATTTTTTACGGCTTGCTCTAGCAATGGCCCACTGAAGTTTGTAGTTGTTGGGGCCTTAAACCCCTTTCCTCCAACTATAAATGCACTAACCAAACCTTTACAATACGCATTGTTCGCCGCATTGAAAGGCAAATTATTGTAATCCCAAAATTTTGCTACTGCTATCCTTGCTTGTTCATGTTTCTCTCTATTCAATCTGGTACCTTCAAGTGAAGGTTCTACTCCTAGAACATTGCGTGGAACAAAGTAATTTTGGTCTGATCTAAGAGGAGTCTCACTAGCCTCAACCTCATTGTCAGCAAAAAATGAATGTGGTTGATGGAAGCTTGGACTTCCGCGACCAAGGGGACTAGAAGTGTATAGTGTGGGATTCATTGCAGCTGCTATGACTTATTTTGTTTTTTGCCTTTCTTCTTTTTGCATTTGCCTTTCTTCTTTTTGCATATCATATTCAGCAAGAAGGGCCTTCATCTCTCTAATAATCTCCAGAGTTGTTTTGAGGCATACCTCCAAATTTTGTCCAGGTATTTTTGCAAGGTGGTATTTTAATGTATTGATTTCACTTGTCATCGATTTGCCACATTCGGTACAAGTGACCTCTCCCTTTTTATTTGCCAATATCCCATACTTCCATGCTTTGTCTTCTTGTCATCTTAGTTGGGTTGCCCTTGGAGTTGAACTTGACATTGCTGTTTTAACATGAAAAATAAAACAATCTGTAGAGTTTGGTGGAAAATGCACAAAAAAAATGACAATGAATCGTTTGTAAAGAGTACTATTTGAAAACAAGATAAAAATACATGGAAATAAGTAAGGAAGGGAAATGGAAATTTTTTTGCTAGCATATCCCCATGTTTTTCAAGATCTTTTAAATTTTCAATTGATGGAAATGAAAAAAAAAAGAGAAGAAAAATCCTTTATCTAGATCTATTTTGCTTCTTTGATCTTGTTTCCTCGCCTTCTTCAAACCCTACAAACCTGTTTTGAGCAATAAGAAATGTTAAAAGTGAGGAAAAGTTTAAAAAACAACTTTTATCCTTGATCAGGCGTTCTTAGCCAGCATCAAGAGTCCTTTGTTAGGTTTCGCGAGTCGTGACGCCAGACTCACGCGAGTCCTTAGCACAAACTCAGGAGTCTTTGGCTTGGACTCTCTCGAACTTGGCTTGCGAATCCATGGTGAGTCAACTCGGCTCGCCAATTGTGAGTCTTGGTGAGTCCGAGGCGAGTCCAGTCAGTCCCAAACCATGGTGGAAAGGATTGCTATCTTTTTAGAGGAGATAATCAACAATATAGCTGAATTTAGGGCACTAAATGAAGGACTGCATCTATGCATGGACCTACAAAGCACCAAGCTAGAGATTGAGGGTGATTCTACAATTGTAGCAAATGCTATCTAGTCTAGATCGACACCCAATTGGAAATTAGATGCATTATTGGGAAGAGATATGGAATTGATGGAAAATTTTAAGATAGTGACCAATCATATTTACAAGGAGGCCAACAAAGATGCTGACAGTTTGGCTAACTCAACTACAGATGGTGAGGTGATAAGAAGGATCGACCCACATTGAACATGTGGACAGAATGAAAACCAAGGGAGGCGATTTGAAAACATTATTAAGGCAAGATTATACACTCTTGGCTAGGGAAGGACAACATAGAAGAATGATTATAATATCTACCAATATTTCTATCTAAGGAGCATTTGTGACAATTATGAGGAGATATATTGGACAACTCAGATAACAAATTTGGGACAGCTAAATTGAGAAAGGTGACTCTGTTTTAGAAAGTTGGCAGTAGTCTATATTTATTTCAAGGGAGATCAGGCAGATTTTAGGACTTATGAAATGATGAAGTGACTAAGGATGTAGATGTTTACACGTTAGACCGCAAATTTAGCTAGATTTGGGATAGGTAAATATGACAACTTGCCAAGCAATGATGATGAATTAATGTGCTCCCTCATCGAGAATATTGGGATGTGAGAGGAGGCACATTTTCTATAAATAGACCTAAAAATTAACCCCAAACACACATGAGCTCTGGTTTTCACAATTACGTCTTGCCCTAGGTTTGCATTGTGCCCTCATGGATTCTCCTATCAAGTTGGTGTTGAACAAAATGCAGATGTTGTTAATGGGGGAAATTAAAGTTAAGAGACTCAAAGCGGTGATGAATTACTTGCATGAGTTGATCATCCATGTGGTGAGTAGAATTTTGGGTAGGAAGTTTCTATTTTTTGAGCACCACTATAGAGTAAATACAAATATCTCGACAGTCTTCCTGACCACTGTCCTAATGGTGGGGGAATCGAAGGTGAGTGCTAAGCTGTGCCAAAAAGTGTTGAAGGATGATTTCCTAGGGGAAACGGACCAAGTCTTGGCAAATGTGGACAAAGAGTTGAGAATTCCCTAACCAAGGGATTACTTAATGATTAGACAAGTTAGAGTAGTGCCAAAGGCGCTGATGCTCACAATATGGGATCTAGATTCGTTCGAACTTAGAATACCCTTCATCAGGAGGAGTGTGGACTTCTTGGAAAAAATGTTACGATTGAAGTTGAATGAAGCGGGTGAGTGGATCAAAGAATATAGAAGGAGGAAGGGCTAGATAGTGATGATGAGGAAGAATTTTGTAATGCCCCCTTTTTGGGATGATATGGTTTATGTTTAGAGTAGCCTATTATTGGCCCTCGTAGGCTAAGATCGATGGTTAGAGGGTCCCAGTTGGCAGTGCAAGAGGCTTATTCCCATTCCGGAGGTCAAAAGTGTTCAGGATTGCTCTTCGTTTGGTTCAATTTGGCACAATTACTATTTATAGTAAGTGACTATTCCAAGAAAGTTAAGAGTTGCTATTTATAGAAGGGCACCTGAACAGGATATGATTGCAATGCACAGTTGGTTTGATTAGATAATGAGGGATTTACTATTTATAGTAAGTCAATGGATGATTGAGAGGGACCCTTACTATTTTTAGTAAGGCATTCAGATGAATAGTGGATGCAGTGGGCTACCCTATGGTGTTTGCAGAATTGAGAAATAATGGTTATTATTGGAGTTATGACATTTTAATTATTATTAAAGTTATACTTTAATAATAACTAATTATAAGTGAATAATAATGATTAATATTTGGACTTTATGTTATAAGGGGACTAGAGAGCGTCATCTTCGGAGGCGGGTTATCAGGGAAATTTTGGTTAAGGGGAGAGATCTACCAATAGAGGATGCTACTTGGGAGAGAGCATTTTATAGCATCCAACATTGAATTTGCTTGAGGACAAGCAAATTCGGGGAGGGTGGACTGTAATGTCTCCACTCTAGTTTACTATTTATAGTAAGTCAATCTGGCAGTGGTGCTATTTTTGGTCAGGGCACCTGGACACATGGGGATTATACAGTGTTGACCCCAGCTTCAGACGACACGTCAAAAGATTGAATATTGAGGGAGATATTAATATTTTAGTGGTTAAGTTATTTAATTAACTTATAAGAATATTATAAAGTCATAAAATGACTTTATTAAAATTAAAAGCCACTTAAAATATTATAAAGTGATTTTTTAAATCACTTAAGTCAAAAAGTACGCCCAAGTTAAATCTAAACTATTGAAATTAGTTTAAATACATTTAAATGAATTTAAATTGGCAAAACTGCTTTTTGGGTATATGAGGCAAAGCAAGTCGACCTCAATTCATTATTGATTATTTGACATTGCTTTTTTCTGTGGTTTTATTTGAGACAAGGGTTTCAGAGGTTTACACCATTGAAGTACGGGAATTCTTCATGGATTTGCGATCTTGAGGCTGTGAAAGATCAGTTGAATCATTGCAACTGTGAGGGCTTCATTGTGGAGTCTTACTGTGCTTCATCAGAGTTTCTTTTTATTCAGTTATTTTAGAATTCTAATAAGGAAGGGGGTTCTTGCCTAAGGCGTCTTCAATCAGCAGTAGTTGTCATTTAATAAATAGGTCGTACATTTTCATCTGGTTGGCTGCACACTATCAGCCTAGCACGTGTGGACCTGGAAGGGGGCGTGTGATCTGGAAGGTTGAAATGCCTTCCATCTTTGCTTTCTGATTGCTCAATCTTGGACGCCCAACCTACTTAGGCCATTCCATCTCTTTTCTGGCTTGGAGAAATTGCATCTTGGACTTGTACACCTTGTTTGGTTAGTTTCACAGTTCAGGTTGGCAAGTTCCAGAATTCTTTAATTTAAATAAGCTGAGGACCTTCGGGAATGAAATTAGTATTAGTTTCAATTGTAACAGTTCCTTGATTCATAATATAGTTGCAGTTGCTCTTTACTTCTTGTCATTTCAGTTTTATGTCATTTCTAGCTTGGCATGTGTGGACCTGGAAGGGGGCGTGTGATCTGGAGGGTTGAAATGCCTTCCCTCTTTGCTTTCTGATTGCTCGATCTTGGACACCCAGCCTACTTAGGCCATTCCATCTCTTTTCTGGCTTGGAGAAATTGCATCCTGGACTTGTACACCTTGTTTGGTCAGTTTCATAGTGTTGGCTGGCAAGTTCCAGAATTCTTTAATTTAAATAAGTTGAGGACCTCCAGGTTTGAAATTAGTATTAGTTTCAATTGTAGCAGTTCCCTGATTCATAATATAGTTGCAGTTGCTTTTTACTTGTCATTTCAGTTTTATGTCATTTCTAGCGTGGCATACTTCTATATTTTTTGTTTAAAATTCTTCAAAAGCATTGAAAATACAAAAAAAAAGACAGCTTTAGCATTAGTAGAAGAGTTAGAACCAGTAGGGTTCTTACACGCAATCTCTTATGCGTCCACCGTCCTTTGTTTTCCGCACCTTAGTCACATTTGTTTCTATAATCTCTCCTTCCCGGAGTCTTTGGCTCTGACCCTCCTATTTTTGATTGCTCCACCAAAGATAGATTCCTGTTTCTATACAGGTTGGTTTCAAAAATTTTGGCAACCTCGCCCTCAAGGTCTCGTACTACCTCTTCGTCACGTTCGGAGTGTTCGGATAGGTTGTTCTCAGACTGGGTTCCGGACTCTTCACTCGATGTCGAGTGTGTGGCCTGGTCGACAAGATCTACCTCCGCTACGTTTGGAAGTGGTAGGTTCCTCGCAACCTCTACCAGTCGGTTCCACGTACACGGTTTTTGCCTCTCCTGACTATAGCTTCAACTCACACTCCAACTCTCGCTTTGCCTTTTCGGACTCTCCGAGCCTTCAACAATCTCCCTTAACTGTCGTCTCCACTCACTTTGTTCTCTTATACGTAGGGACCTTCGTATCGATCCTTCCCCTATCTCTCGGGTCGTACTAGTACGCCATCAGTCTTTATTTGGCCATAGGGGCATTAATTGCCAAGGTACGGTGTCTGCTCATATCCCTCTCTTCCTCTTCCCTATGGTTTCGTACTTCTGCGGTATCTACTACCGACGACGTTCATGATTGGTTTCCTCCCTTTGGTCTTGTCGTTTAATAAGATTTTGCGCCAATAGCTTCAGAAGGCTCCCAAGAAGATCAAATACGACAAGGTTGACTGTGAATTTGCCACGTACCGTGCCTTCAGGGACCACTCTCTCACGAGCTTCCCTCTACACGTACTCGGTGACCTAAACCTCCCACAGGTCCACCAAATGTTTGGTCAGTTGATCCTCCCGTGCTTCCACCTGCATCACCTCTTCATGTGTATCACTTTCAATTACTATCAATTGCTGATCAAATGGTCGGCCCATTAGTGTTTACCACCTGCCGCCATATTGATCTCCAAAATTCATATCGACAAACCCCCCAAAATGTTTACCACTACGGTGTCAATTCAGATTACAGAGTAAAGAAAATGGAAATAAAGTACACAGATATTATTCAATAAGTTATTCACAGAACTTAACAGAATTCACAATATGGCCAGAATGATATATCTTTATTGCATCAGGTAAAAGGGATGTACAATCATCAATAATGTTGGGGTTCCCTTACAACATAGCAGAAATACTACTTGGCGGTTGGCGGAGATACCAATCGTCGCCAACTGCCAACTAACCCCTACGGGAATCCCACATGGCCATTTAACTTAACAAAACAAGCTTTATTCTTATGTCGGCGAATTACTACCAACACAATCCCTACTCAACTGCCTGTCACCTAGGAAGGGAACATTACAATCCTCCCTTCCCGGAGATTGCTTGCCCTCAAGCAATCTGCACCTGCACGCTGGAAACCAATTCTTGGATCTCATATCGATTTGAGAGATGTTGCTCCACCCAACCGCTACGCTACTCTGTTATAAACATTTGCATACCCGAAGTGAAGCAACTCATCATGGAACCACTGAAGGATTGCACCACACATGTCGATGCCAAGATCCCAAATCTTTGAACAGTCATATCCATCCACCATGTCAATACTCTTTATGTTGCTGTTGTGAACTTGGACATCATCTAACCATTTGAGAACTTCACTCCAATTGAAGCCACAAGTACCACCAACCATCAATGGTGATATGAACCCATCAATGAGCCAATCTCCAACAAGGAAATTGTGATGGAAGCCTCTCCAAAACCTCTGATCAGTGGCTGCAACTTGTCCAATTTCTCCACAAGTTAGTATGTCTTCATTGGAGGATGCCAAGTAAATATTATGTTTAGCCATGCACCAAATGAAGTCCCTTATATGCTGATTTTCATAGCCCACTGTCAAATCTAAGAAAACAGAGTCACCAATCAATGAGTATATCGCTGCCCTATCATATGAAAGAGGTGACAAGTCCATGGATACCATTGAAAGATCCCCAGGCAATTTTGATACATTTTTTTTTCTGAATTTTAGTGCTGCTGGTTTGAGGTTTTAGGATAGTTTTTAAGTGGTTTTGATGTGTTTTAGGATGCCAATGATTGAACAGCTTTTGGACTTGAATTATACACAAGATATATAATACTTTTCAACTTAATTTAACCCAACAGGCTACTAGAATCCAAGCTCTGATACTACTGAAAGATCCCCAGCCAAGATTTTCTAAATATTCTCTGATATTTTATGTTGTTGGTTGCTTGCTGATTGGTGGTTTTTTATTTTTTTCTTGAGATTTGTGCTTGATTTTGATACCAATGATTGTATGAAGGTTTGATCATGCAAGAATGCCAATCTAATAATGCTTTTCAATTGAAAATACTGAAATATAAATGACTGATAATAAAACTCAGCAGTCTGATTTTTGGAACAGCAATACGATAATTTCAGAATTAAGAAATCTCTTTCACCAAGACAAAAGAATTGCATACCAAAAGTCTTGTGCCATGTCTGGAATGCGTTTTATTAAAGAACTTGAGTGGAATACAATCTAAGAACACCCAAATGCTGGAAATGGCTCTAATAAGCTTTATTTGACCCAACAATATTACCAAAAACAATTCCTGGAGATCTACTCAATTCCACGCTTGGCTCCCAGGCAGGATTATTCCATCTACTAACAAATCAATAAAATGAATGAGAAATATGCTCCTGTCACTTGCTGAATTAATTGACATACTAATGTGAAGAGCTGCTGATAAGAATAGTATGAAATCTAAACCCTCAACTAGCTGAATCAAACAAGTTTAGCATTTTGGAGTGGTTGCAAATGGTTCAGTTGCCTTGGAAGTTGTATGGCTGGCTTAGGAGCTGTAAATGCTGCCTTATGTAGTTCATAAACCCTTTCAAATCTATAATCAGATTTGTAATTCATTGAATTAAGATTTCTTTGAAGCACCAATAGGAATTCTGAATGAATCCCCCTCTCCTGTGGATTGGGGTTTCGTCCAATTCACCTACTCTTATGGAGTTTTCATTCCCAAGGACTCAATTGCTGCTGAAGATCATTCTCAGAGCTCAATTCTCAACCTGTTGTGAAAAAAAGAATTCAAGAATGAATGAATGAAGCCTCTTCATGTCTTTTTAACAACTCCAAACCCTAATTCGATTTTAAGGTTGCAAGGGTTTATTTAAATAAAGTTTATTAAACTTTATTTCATCCTCTTATTAACTTTATTTCATTCCCTTATGTCTACCTCAAGATGTATGAGCCCCTTAGACTCCCTTTATTAATAGAATTAAGTTGTTTTTAAAAAAACTTAACTCATGTCTCCTAGGCATCATGGCACAAGGGCGGCCCCTTTATTATAATTTATTATAATATAAAGTGACTTAATTAAATCACTTTAATTTTTATTTAAATCAAACATTAGACAATAATTTATTTAATCTAGATTTATTCATAAATCTATCACCTGGACTCAAAAGTGAAAACTGTTGATGCCCACGCCATCTTGGTGATATCTAAAAATAGCAAGTGAACTGGCAGTGTCCTAGAAAATAGGGATTCTTCTAAAAGTTAGGAGATTGTCTCTAATCAACTGAAAATGCACGTAAAGGCTCCTGCTCCACTCCCCAGTCCTTCGGTTGGTCAACTAGTCAACTAACAACCCTCCCTAAAAAATAGGACACCTTCCTAAAAAATAGGAGATGGTCTCAAATCATCCGGAATGGTTCGTAGACACCTTGAGACCAACTCTTAGTTATTCCCTAAAAAATAGGGATCTCTCTTAAAAAATAGGAATTGCCTCTAAACATCCAAAATGGCTTATTAAGCCCCTGCGCCACTCCACAAGCCTCAGTATGGGCTCCCTCTTCACTCCACTGGCCTACAGGAACTTGATGATAGGCAAATCCCTGCTCAATTGCCTGTCACCTAGGAAGGGTACATTACACTAAAGACAAGATCTATAGCCTCAGTGATCCACTCAAATTCTGGATCGACCTCCTCTAGCTTGATCGAGGTGGTGTCATGGTCCATAACCTATCTCTGTCTAAGATGGAGGTTGTAATGAACAAAGACTAGATTATTCAACCTCTCCACAAACAGTCAATTGCACCACTTGGAGTGTATGTGCTCAAACATACTCCAATTGTGCTCACAACCGGAAGCATTGCATGGTTGGCTAAAAATACGAATGGCTATCTACTGAAGATTCGGTGTTTTAGGACTAAACATCTACCATCATCTATTTGATATGAGAAAAAGAAAAAAAATCAGCCTCATTTAATAATAAACTGAATAATATATAGTTAAAATTATGCTCTTAAAATATATTTTTGCTTGGCTGCATTTTTTATTGTGTTTACAAAGCTGATGAGAGAAGACCTCCCCTTCTGCATTAGAAAAAGGCCTATAGCTTGTGGATTATAGTGCTACTATGATTAGGCGACATTTGCTCTATCACTGATTAGACCCCACTAAGAACCTCCTCATCCGCCTTGAAATCAAGGAAAAAATGGAATGCCAGATTTAGGTAATAAGCGGCTACATGGAGGGGTTTGTGACACTGGACTTGCCATCTCCTATCAATGATATCCCAAATGGGACGATACTCTCATCCCCTCCATAGGCAGATCTAATGGCCTCCTTGGCCCTATCCATGCCCTCGTATATGTAGCCCAATGTGGGCTTCTCCCCATCAACAACTCGTAGGAGAACTACCAAGGACTCAATGAACTGCAAACATTATGAAACATTATCTAATGTCAGTTAACTTAAGTGTGAATGAAAATAAGCAAATAAAAGAAAAATATGAATAAAAATTAAAACATAATGTAGAATTTATAAAAATTTTGCCTTACAATCTTAGCACAAGGGGCTCGAAAGCCTGGCTCATAAAAAATGCAATCCGCCATATCAATCCTTACAACAGTCGTAGCATAGGATGAGGAAGTCCACTCCTCATTAACAAGCATACGTCTCAAAGTTGCCTTACTCCGAATCAAGGATTTCAAAGTGATGAAGTTGGTGGCAAATCTAGTGATTCCAGGACGAGCCAACTCCTTTTGCCCCATCTATTGCCTCATTAGGAAAAGGACCCATGAATAGTTGTATACAAATTGCAATTTTTTTTGCCTTCTCTACACATGTCTTGATCTATGGAATCTTGCCAATATCATCCAACATGAGGTCAATGTAATGGACAACACATGGTGACCAAAATATAGATGGGTGCCTCTCCATCAAAAGTTTACTTGCAACAACATAATTTGCTACATTATTGGTCACCGCTTATACAAAGTTTAACTGAAATTTGAAAACAAAGCAAAATCAATGATCAATGATCATTCAATAAATCTTAAATTAAAAATAAAATACTAATCATTGAATCAAATTCAAATTATTCAATCACTTACAAAAGAAACACGAAAATTTAGGAGCGTCCTGTTTCTCATATCGGTCCAACCATTAGTCATGATGGTGCAACCCTTCTTCCATATCTCACGTTGGTCCTCTAATGTGGCTTTTACATCAGCCATCGAATCTGTCAAAATTTGGCCTCTTAACTCATAATTAGAAAGGGCTTTGAACCCCACCCCACAAATAAAGGGTCTTTGAACCGCACCCCACAAATAGTGATTACATCAACCATGCTCTGCCAATAAGGAGATCTGTCACAAATAAATTAAATATTTCTATGTCCAATAAAAATTCATTAGACAAAATAAATTGTAAATATTAAAAAGTTAAGACAATCAAATAAAAACTAAAAGGAATTACTTGGGTGCAAAGAATGGAATGGTGCAATAGTACCAAAATCTCTCAATTGCACGTTTAGCCGCATCGTGTGCCTCCTTGTTCCAACCCATGCTCTCAAGTGAAGGTTGGGCACTAGGAGTAGTGTGTGGCTCAAAATATGAATCCATCCTAGATTTACGAATTCTAGGACTAATGCTTGGACTCCCATTACCACTAGCACTAGCACTAACAGAAGCAATAGCACTCGCACTAAGACGATATGGAGGCATGGAAGATGCCTTTCCAACACAACCAATCTTAGTCAACTCCTCCCTTTACCTCTTCTTCATTTCTTTTTGAGCCTCAAATGTCTCTAGTTGCACTTGGCACTCACGAATAGGCTCAGGAATTGCTTCGTTGCAAAGATCAACATCAGGCCACCTATGTTGACAATGTGGTATTTCAATCTATTTATGCTTCCATGAAATATTGTTTTGCAATATTTGCATTTTGCCTCTCCCTTTTTTTGCCTAGGAAAATATTCAGTATGTTTCCAAATCTCTTCTACCCAGGATTGTTCTAGGAGTAGAACTAGACATTGTGAAAAATATGGTTTTCAAAAGTTGAAGGTTGCTGGAATAAGACACAATTACAAAAAAATGACATTTGTGCGTTGTTAAATTATAAATTAATACAAAAAAACAATGTAATAGAAATGTTTTGAAAAAAAACAATGTAATAGAATTTGTTTTCATTTTCTTTCAAAAAATTAGCAAACCCTACCATGTAGATTGTTTTATTTTTCGAAACATAAAGAAATCAGCAAATTGTACAATGTAGGGTTTGCTGATTTCTTTGAAATAAAATGAATACAAAAAAAAAATGTAAATTTTGGCTATAAAACACCAAAAAAACCAAAAAAAATCAATCTTACCTCTTAGAACAAGGTTGAAATGTAATGCAACCTCTTTCCAATCTCCTCTCTAACAAGCTCTTGATGTCGTAAATGTAAGTATTATGCTGCCCCAATGCGATTTGTTGAAGAAATTTTCCTCTTCCTCCTTGCAGGTTGTTGTCCATAATTTTGTATTCGTAAAATTGGACAACCACCTTTAAAAATTTAGTCAAAAATGAAGATTTTACTCTAAGGCATGCTTTTCAAGGCAAAATTCTTACTCCTTTCTGAACTAGACTAATCTTCAGTTCATCCTTGATTCACATTTCAAATTTCATCACGTTCTGAGTTCGTTTGCTTGGTCTTTCCTTCAAAATCGTGTTTTGATCTTTCGACTACGAGTGGGAAATTTTCCTCCTTTTGCAAGTAAAAGAGACTCTTGTTTCTAAGTTATAGGAGCTTTTTCTAACAATTACAAGTGAAAGTTTATAAAAGATGTGTAACTTGTAACTTGTTATTTCTTTTCCATTTCCTTTATTTGTCTTTTAAGTTATTTTGTAGGGACTTTTTTTATCATATTGCAAGTGAAATTTAAAATACAAATTTATAAGAACTTGCAAGTTCTCCTTAAAGTTCCTATTTTTCCTTTATCTTTCTTTGTTTTAAAACTTGTAATCGGACTTTTATAACCCGATTACAAGTCTTTAGTGTTTATTTTATGTGTTTTTGCTTTTTAGAAACCCGATTTTAGAGGTCAACATAGAATATATGTTTTATTTAAAAACATGTAATCGGATTCTAGAAACCTGACTACATCTTTCTTTGTATTAAGTTTTATTCTTATGCTCCTTGCTTGAAGTCGGATTCTGGAAACCCGACTACGTGTTTCTTCTCTAAGGGCAGCGAACTTATTGTGGCTTTCAACTTGAAATCCGAAACACATGGAAATAGCGCCTTGACTGCATATCAATGTTGTGGGTTTTCGCTTCCCTATTCGATGTGAATGCACTGCGTTTTTGGCTCTTTGCCCATGAATTCCACCATATTGTTTGTAATGCCCCCTTCCAGCTAGTGATCATTCTTGGTGGAGAATACCTTATTCAAGAGGCCCCTAGGCTATTTTTGGTAGAATTAGGGTTTCCATCTTCCAGGAGGAATTTGAGTAGGAAGCAGTTGGAGTCTGGAGTTTCTGATTGTGGAGTTTTTCTGGCTTTTCAAAGAGCTTCGCAGTGATGATACATGCGTCGCATTCAGTTGAGGTTCGCATACTTACTATTTTTAGTAAGTTAGGGTTTGGCTGATTGGATGGTACAGTTTTACCGAGCTTTCCAAGCTCTTTCTCTACGTGCGCAGATCATGCTTTTCAGATCAGTATTTCATGACTTGCTATTTTTAGTAAGTAGCAATTTGAGCGTTGCTATTTTTGGCAGTCCTGGACAGGGTCCTGATCCAGTTCAGTTCAGTGGTTTTCATTGCTCAGCTTCATCCTTGATTTTGATGATAATCAGTATTGGAGTTATAAGTTATTTAATTAAATATTATTTCCTTATCCTAAGGTTTAATATTTAATTATTTTATTACTGATTAATTTTATTGAGAATTGTGCACAATGTTGTTTTCCTAAGTCTGCTAGGCGAAATATTCATGTTATGAAGGGGGACGCCAAAGAGTGAATGTGGAGACATTATTTTATTTAACAAAGTGTATTTACATGCCAAAAAATCGTGGTCTTCTCCCTCTAGGCGTAATTTTGTCTTATGAGTGGGACACCATACTTGGGGAAATGAAATGCAAATTGAAGGGGGTGAATTTGGCGGTAATTTGGATTTGAATTTCAGACTGGGAAATCTATAAATACAGGTGCTTGGCCTCTCATTTGGTCATCCAAAGAATTTATACTGTTATGTTGTCGGAATGACTCCAGACTTCTTCGAGGGTGAAAACCTCCTAGAGTATCCTTTGCAGTTTCGAGTGTGAGACATCACTCCTAGCTGTGGTTCGATTTTGTTGGATTGCTTGGTTGTTTCTTGTGGATTGCGTTTTGTGTGGATTTGGAGAATTTTGTTTGCTGCTGTAATTTTTGGTGTTGCTGGACGTGGTGGCTGAAGCATTGTTTCGTTCATATCTCCTTGCTTGTTGATCATTACATTCTGGGTACTGGCTCTATCCAACCATACTCCCTGGGCGATATAACTCACCAATTTGTAGAAGGGGACATAGCGATTCTGATTTTTAGCTGCAAATTGAAATCTACAACAGGCCGTACCATTTGGGAGGTGCCTCGGGTTGAATGCAACACTCCTAAAGCTTCCACATTGCTGGTTTGAGGTTTGGGGATTGATCACCTATGTCATTTGTTTCAGATTTGGATTGCATTTTGTGTGGATTTGGAGAATTTTGTTTGCTGCTGTAATTTTTGGTGTTGCTGGACGTGGTGGCTGAAGCATTGTTTTGTTCATATCTCCCTGCCTATTGATCATTACATTCTGGGTATTGGCTCTATCCAACCGTACTCCTTGGGCGATCTAACTCACCAATTTGCAGAAGGGGACGTGGTGATTCTGATTTTTAGCTGCAAATCGAAATCTACAGCAGGTCGTACCATTTGGGAGGTGCCTCGGGTTGCGTGCAACACTCCTAAAGCTTCCACATTGCTGGTTTGAGGTTTGGGGATTGATTGCCCATGTCATTTCTTTCATTTGTTTCAGATTTGGTGTAGAATTGAGTGATTTGTGAGGTTTTTGGTGTTGCCTGATGTGCCTGGTTCTACGTGTCATTGATTTTCAGTTTCAGAACAGCAAGTAGTGTTTATGTTGTGTGATTTTGGATAGCTTGAGATTTGCACTTAACTTCTTACCTATGCTCATATCTCTATTTGTAGATTGTTTCAGTAGTACTGATGTAATGTCCCTACTAGTTAGGGATCACTGTCCTGCAAAACAAATTGTTAGAATACAACATATACATCAATTTGTCACTAAATCATCTTGCAATTTAAATTTAAGATTACTTAATTAACATTAATCACAATTCTTATCTATAAAAAGGATACGATGCCATACAAAGTATGTCCTTAGGCGGCTGTGAGGCTCGCCTTCTTGGAACCACTCTTGGTCCCAAGCCATCCAGGAAAACGAAGGTGAATTCAATTCCTGTCTTGGATGTAATTTCTTACATCCAAACCATCCAGGAACCAAGGTTTTAATTTAATTCCTGTCTTGGGTGTATGGGACTATATGAGAGGTATGTGTCTAGTTTTTGTACCCAAGCTTGGGCGATGTCTTTCCCTGACCCATCAAAGCATGGTAAGGACATTTTGTGACTTTAGCTTTGAGGTCATTACCCATAGGCTTCCTTCTTCTACCTTCGTTAGCCTTGGATTCACAGAAGTCTCTGAAGGAAACTACTCTTTGAACTTCCGGCTCTAATCTAGCATAAATTTGGGCAATTTCCTCTACCCCAAGTGTGGCTGGTTCCTCTTCCTCTCCCACACGTTCCTCTCTAGGTAGAAATTCAGGAATTGTTTGTCTAGAACTTTGAGGAGATCATTCGTTATCAGCGTGATTAGAGTGTGTCTCTCTCCTAGGGTTTGTCATATCTCTATTGTTGTTGTTTGTACTTTGGAGGATTAATTGGCTCATTCTCTCGAATTTTTCATTGGTTTGCTCCATGAAGGCCTGAAGTTGTTTGGCTAATTGATCAGCCATTGCTTTTGCGCCTTTCTTCCTCTGATATGTGATCATCAACTAAGAATCCCTCCCACAGGTTGGCAGCATTATGCTCTGATACCACTGTAATGTCCCTACTAGTTAGGGATCACTATCCTGCAAAACAAATTGTTAGAATACAACATATACATCAATTTGTCACTAAATCATCTTGCAATTTAAATTTAAGATTACTTAATTAACATTAATCACAATTCTTATCTATAAAAAGGATACGATGCCATACAAAGTATGTCCTTAGGCGGCTGTGATGCTCGCCTTCTTGGAACCACTCTTGGTCCCAAGCCATCCAGGAAAACGAAGGTGAATTTGATTCCTGTCTTGGATGTAATTTCTTACATCCAAACCATCTAGGAACCAAGGTTTTAATTTGATTCTTGTCTTGGGTGTAATTTCTTACACCCAAGCCATCCAGGAAATCGAAGGTTAATTCGATCCCTGTCTTGAGTGTAATCTCTTACACCCAAGCCATCCAAGGCAGACCATAAGTCAATTCCTTGCCCTGGGTGATGTACCTCATCACCCAAGTCCATTAGAGGGGACCGGCCAGATCCGTCTCTTCTTGGATGAACTTGTCAACCAAGCCATTCATATATGCATATAGATCATCAGTATATATATATATATATATATACTGCCAACCAGGGATTCGCGTATCCCTCCATTAGGCTTAAGGGAGTTCCCCCCCTATGGCCTTCATTATTTAATCATATTTATATTGCATTTGACAATTTTATTATTATTTCCATTTCGTAATTCACATTATTAACATATATTCTTAACTATTCCTTAATATGTATTTGTTAACATATATTTTAAATATGCCTAACTATCACATATTGTTATTAATCAAACATGTTCATTCCCTAATGTGTTAATCTGTATATTGTATTCATTAATGAAGTAAATAACATTAACATGCTAATTACCTACATTCTTGGATATTAACATATTACTTATATTCATTATTAAAATAAAACAAATTGTAATAGCATGCTGACCCTTATATTCCATTTACATATATTAACATATTATTAACATTGCATGAAAAACACATTACACGTACCTGTTTGTACGCAGCCAATGTCTCTTTCTTTCCAACGTTGGTTGCTCCCCTCCTTGCCTTCTCCTTTCTCCATATTTATTTGCATCCCGTGAGGGGTTGTACCCCTTCACGGTGCCCTTCCGCATGGAGGGGTGCGGCGGTGATCACAGCCTAGGCTGTGATTACCGTCGCACCTCTTGTGTGGAGGTAATCGGGGGGGGCATTAAGTGCTTTCATTTAATTAACTTGCTTTGTTTTATTTATTTTTATTTGCTTTGCTTATTCGATTTAGTTTTTGTAAAAGAATTATTAAATATTAAATAATTCACTTTTGTCATATTTAAATGTATTAAATATTTGATTGACATTTATTATATATTAAATATATTTTATTAATTTAATCATTTATTTATTTGGAACTTATTTAATTAATCTATAAATATATTGACATTATGTAAATACTTTTACATTATGTGATACCTTAGGGGTTATCACCACCGATCAATCATTCTTATTGCTTCTTCTTTTGTAATTCCCACTGTGCAAGTGGAAGAGGATGGCTTAGCCGCCTTCTTGTTTGTAATTTAGTTTGTAACTTTTGTCCTCCCACTGAGTAAGTGGTTGAGTGATATTGTCCTCCTGCTGAAATATGTTGTGGAGTGATAGTTTCTATAAATTGTCCTCCCACTGAAATATGCGGTAGAGTGATTGTGTTGAAAATCCTTGTTGATTCCCTTGGCTAGTTCACTGCCAAGAAGTTTCGTTTCTATCTTACTGGATAAGCAATAGGGGCTGGCTTGCCGCCTGTGCATTGTAATTTCAGTTCAGTTTATGGTGTTAACGATCCCTAGAACACCGTATGCTCTCACCCTCCCAGATTGGGCTCTCGGTGAACAAAAGGTGGAAGGGTTCCCTTTCGGTTGTTTTGGCTTATTTCTCTAACTTTAACGGGTTATTGTGTTTACTTTGTAATCTTATTGAGAAAATAAAATAAAAATTGAAGGGGAATATTTCATTGTTACACTTGTTGCATTCGGTTTTTGAATGCTTGGTGTTTGACGCCTTGTGGGAGTCTTCATCCTTGCCATTTTTTTTGCTTTTGGTTGAATGCCAAGCCATTTTTTCTGCAACAAGAAATGTGATGTGGTGGCTCCATTATCTATTTATAGAGCATTTCGGGTCATCTCTTGTTCATTTATTCTTGTCTAGGGCATTCGATCAAGCAAAGTATGTATTTTTCAGTTTTACTTTGTTTTCTTTTGATAGTTTTTATTTGCTTTTAGTTTCTCTATGTTCTTGCTTGATCAAGCTTGTAAATAAATCATGCTCTTGCTCAGATTCGGGATTTTATAATATCTTCCCAAGTTATTTTGTTCTTTGAATACAACTTGTGAATTTGCATGATTTTCCCTCTTGCAAATTTTTCACATTTACTTGTGTTTGGGTTTTTGAAACCCGATCACAAGTAACAATGATAACATTGTTCTTCTCTTTTGGTAAGAAGAATAAAACATTCTTTTTACAAAGTACAAATGTTGAGTTTTCAACTCATTCACTTGATTTCGGGTTTTATAAATCTGATTACAAGCAGAAGTTTTTTCCTCTATCCAAGTTGCCAAGCTGAAAATGTCCCTTTCCATTCCTGTCCATGGTCATCCAAGTTTGCCATCATTGGTCAAAGTCATTCTTTCCATCAATTCTTTCATGTCAAAATCCCTATTCTCACCATTGCATTTGTTCGTTACACCTTCATTCATTTTTCCCATTCTAAGTCTACTTGCAATCGAAATTTTAAAACCCGATCGCAGTTGTGTCTTCACAAGAGTTTTTCCCCATTTTCATACTTGTACTATATCTTTCAAGATCTGAAATTGGTCAAAAGCCATGCCTTTAAACTTAAAGCCTCTTGTTTATTCATCACCCCTTCTTCGAGAGCTTTAGGGCTAGGATTTGAGTTTTTCCCATTTGAAGAAGATAACATGGCTTCTTCTGCAGATCATGATGTTGCTTTGACACTTATGGATTTTCATCGCAACATTATAGATTCCTATTCAATGACCGATTTGCCGGCATCATCTTCCCACAAGAAGATGAAGTACAAGTACGACAAATACCAGAATGAGATTTCTCCTTCACAAGTTTCTTCTTCATTAGAGGAGATTAAAGATACAAAAAGTGGACATATGGATATGTCAAATTTCCTTAAAAGGGTTGAAAAACCCAAGGATCACAATATGCAATGCTTGTTGGACAATGTTGTGACCATTTCACACATCGCCCCATTAAAATGGGGACCCCCTCTTTTTTGCTTTGTTTTGCCTGTTCTTCTCTCTGCTTTTAGGGTTTTGAGTGAGTGAGTGGTCTGTCTAGGCTAGGGCTAAGCCTTAGGGGTTTCTTTTGGACATTATTCAAGCTAAGTCTAGTCAAATTTTGAAAGTTATTAAGCGTCCTCCTGAGGATTGAGATTGAGACGATAAGATAAGTCTGTCAGGAAGTCAGATAGGTCCCAGGTTAGGTCTAGTCAGGGTTTTTTGAGGTAAAATCCAAATTTTGTCTAAGTGTTAGCATTTTGAAGATGGAATTATGTGTTCTTGCCAAGGTGAATTTTGATCATTTTTCGGAGGTAAGATGATGCCTGAAACAGAGAAATCGCCCCTGTCCTTCATTGGAGGCCCAGGGCAAATTTCATTCTAGGTGCAATTTCTTATTTTGCGAGGGCTTGCTAACTGATTCCTAGCCTTGAAGATGACCTAACTCTGCCTTGTGAAATGTTTGGAGACCTAAATTTTGAGTATTTTAGCCAGAGGGGACAAATTCGCTCCTGTCCCTCACCAAGGGTCCAGGGCGAAAATGTTATTTTATGCATATTTGTCACTGACTTTTCTATTTTGTTTTGTGCAGGGTCTCCAGGAAAGAGAATTGGACATGACTTGATACTTTTGAAGATTTTGAAGGCACGAAAATGGTGAATTTTGAAGATTTAGGGAAGTTCGCTCCTGTCCCTCTCCAAGGGACCAAGGCGAAAAGACTTAGCAGAGTCATTCCTGACCTTGTTTGGTCAAATTTAAACATCAAAGGCATGGTGGAGGACGAAATGAACGTAATAGAGCATCCAGACCTGATTAAAAGCAATGAAATGATGGAATTTTTGCCTAGAAGGTTAAATCGCTCCTGTCCCTCACTGAAGGACCAGGGCGAAATTCTTTATATGCACAATTTTAGACCTTTCTTAGACATTAACTCTTATTCATAGCGTCAAGTAAGATGAAATCTTTCCTAGCCAAGGAATTTCAAGATGAAAGATGAGGCAATTTGATCATGGTGACAAAGTTCGCTCCTGTCCCTCACTGAAGGACCGGAGCTTGATTTTCAAATTTGCACTGTTCTTGCAGGATTAGGACAATTTTATGATTGAAAGAGATCAAGGAGGGCATGTTTTGTCCATTGAATATAATTTGAGTGGTCCACAAAGGAGGAAATCAACCCAAGTGACAAAAGGCGCTCCTGTCCCTCACTGAAGGACCATGGCGTTTTTTTTCAAGATTGTCCTCTTCGTTTGAGATTTTGAGGCAAAACCTGACTTAGACGGGAGGGAAAAATGATGTTTTATGCCTTAGATACGATTGAAGGTTTAAGGAACAAGGAAATATACCTAGAAGACAAAAGGCGCTCCTGTCCCTCTCCAAGGGTCCAGAGCGATTTTCCAAAAGTGCAAATTTCTTGCAAAAGACAAGGCAAGTTTGTGATTGAAATGAATGGAATAAGGCATGTTTAGCCCGTTGAAGATAATTTGGAGGGCTAGCAAAGGATAGACAAGCTTGAATTTACAAAAGCGCTCCTGTCCCTCTCCAAGGGACCAGGGCGAAAAACATATTATCTAGCTCTTCTCTCCAAGTTTGGACAAATCTAGGCCAAGGCGCAAGTTTGAAATGATGTTTAGAATACTTCGAGGTGGAAGTGAGATGCAAGATTTACAAATTTTGATGATAATAAGGAAAATCGCTCCTGTCCCTCTCCAAGGGTCCAGGGCGAAATCTCCAAATATGCCCATTTACCTTGCATTTTGAAATGATATTTTTTTTACCAAGACTCAAGAAGTAGTGAAATGTGATATTCTACACTTGGAGAGTAATTTGAAGATTGATGTGATCATGAATTTGTGCAATGGACTCAAAGCGCTCCTATCCCTCTTTGAAGGACTAGGGCGATTTTTATAAAATCAACAAGTTCTCTCCAAGATTACGCTAAGGAAAGATTGAGCAATATTGGAAGGGTCTTCTAAAGCATGGTGAACAAAGATTTACCTCCAAAAACTTGATGATCCTAGGCCAAATGTAAAAGTCGCTCCTGTCCTTCACTAAAGGACCAGGGCGAAAATCCTTGGAACACTCATTTTGCCTTGCAAAAACAAGTTAAGCATGCATAGAATGGATGAAAGGCGATCATTGCTTACTCCACAACGAGAATCGACAAATGAAAGGTGAAAGATTAAGACCAAAAGTGGAAAATCGCTCCTGTCCCTCTCCAAGGGTCTAGGGCGAAAAGTCTTAAAGGCACGTTCCTTCTAGAAATCAAGCGAATGAAACTCAAGACTCCAATTGAAAGTGCCATTTTGGATGCCTAGATGAAGTTTTGGCGATTAAAAATGAAGAATGCAAGGTTTAGATTGCAAGTTCGTTCCTGTCCCCCTCCAAGGGACCAAGGCGAGGTTATTGGCATTCTTTATTTTTACATTATTTCAACGTTGATATCCTCTAAAATCGCATTAGATGACAAATTGTCAACTTCGAAATATTTGGAAAAATTTAAATTAAATTGGCATTTAATGAAAGGCGCATTGGTATTTAATAAATTAATTTTGAGCCTTAGAAAATCGAATTTTTATTATAAAGGCATTTAAAATTAATTTTTGTTAAATTAAAATTGAAAATGGAGCGCTTGAGGTATCATTTTTATTATTTTATCAAGTCGGCCTCTCCTTTTTGCAATTTTATTTATTTTTTTAGGCTTATTTTGTCAAGTCGGCCTATGGGGAGGTGAAGTGGTGAGTGCCCTATATAATAGGGGAGTTTTGAGCAATTTTAAACAATCATTCATTCATTACTTCAAGTGCGATTTGAAGAGCAAGAGGAAGGTGCGAAAGCTGATCTAGTTGGAGCGAATTTGTCCTAAGTATTGAAGACTAGAGGTGGTGGAGTTGATGCTTGTGAAGACTAAAGGAGGCACATTTTGCTAAAGGGAGTTTTGGTCCATATTTTGCCTAGCGAATTCTCCTATTTTTGCATCATTTCTTAGAGTTAATTCTCAAGAGGAGGTATGGCGAAATCACCTTGACACCATTATGGAAATTTTGAATTTTGAACTTTAGTTTTTGAAAATTGCGTAGTTAATTAGGAAATGATAACTCAAGATTTATCATGAAGTTTCCTAATTAAAACCTTAAATCTCCCTTGCTACTCTCTTAGATATTTTACTAATTATGAAATGTTGTGTAGGTGTCAAGATGGCGACTCCAAAGGTAGGAGCATCTACTAGTAGTCCAGCTCTCATGAAGGAAGATCAGAGGAACGAAGAATTGGAGACCAAGATCGTGTCCAAGTGGAGCAATATTGGAGATACCAACTTGGGAAACTTCAGTGTCAAGAAGTTTCGAGAGGTCCCTTACATTGGCAAGCCATCACCTGTCGCAAAGAAGATAATTGAAAGTGGCATCATCAAGGCGGCCGGTTTCCCTCCAACGGTCCAGTGCCATGAGCTGATGATCGAGTGTGCCCGCCATTATGACTCACAATCAAGATCGATCGTATCCAAGGAAGGGAACACTTTGGCATACCTTTCGGAGGAGGCTATAAGTGAAGCTCTCCATCTTCCAGAGCATAAAGATATGATTTACAAAAGCCTAGAAGGAGCCAGGTCAATGTATGAAGATGATCCAAACACTTGCTTGAGCATCATCAATAAGAATTGGCTACTCAAAAGTCGTCCTCGCCTAAGCAAGATTCCCAACACACCACATAGGATCGACTTCCAGGAGGAATACAGAGATTTGATAACTTTGCTCAATCGAGTTACAGGGGCTCCTCAAGCCTTCTACTTTGAGAAGTGGATGTTCTACTCCATCCAAGTGATAGTTCAAGGGAAAGGAACGATTCATTGGGCTAGAATTATTAGCCATTGCTTGGATGTGCAGTTAAGAAGACTAAAGCCTACCAAGTCATTTCACATGAGCTCATACGTCATATATGCCTTGATCAGGAGTTTCGAATATGCAGGACTACCTCACAGAGGAGTGATCGGAAGAGGACCCGGAGAAGTCAGAGTTTGTGACTCTTATGTTCATTTGCATCATCCACCTGGAAGTGACTACAAGTTAGTCAATGATACCTTCACGATGAACATCACTAGGATATTGCAAGGCGGGATTCACAATCGACTATCTCTGGATGCGCAAGAGCTTGTAAAGAGGTATGGTGCTTGGTTCATCCAGTTTCAAAAGTTTACTTATATTAGAGTTCATGGGTGTCCTTCACCTCCCTACATGTTGCCAAGGTATCCGACAAACAGGATAGTGCTACTTGAGGTGACTAGATAGTTGGCAGCTTATGCGAAGGCATTCAGACACATGCATGGAAGTGGAATTCCCGTGCCCATCATATTGGGAAATTCAGTTGAGGTATGCCCTAATGCTCAAGCCTTGGATGATGCAGAGAGGGAATTGGCTTTATATTCATTCACGTTCTTTGCCTTGAGGGAGAAGTTTGATCCTTATGGGTATATGGAAGAGACAGCTGGTAGGAAATACAAGCACGAATTTCAGGTAGAAGACTTTTGGATGAATCTGTCAAGTGACTTAGAAGTGAAAAGAAAGATGCATTCCAGATTACCTTTAGATTTCATCAGGAAATGCAAAGTTTACAAAGTGGTCGATCAAGCTCAGGACAGTGGCAGACATCTCCAGTCATCCTATGACAGAGAGGACAAAGCAGTGAAGATAGATTGGAATGAGCTTGAGATTTCAGACTTGAGAGCTTTGATGGCTCCAGTTTTGTCATGTACTCGTAGATGGGTGGATGTACAACATCAAAAGTTAAGAGAACAGAACGTACCAATGACTTTTACTTTGGAGGAAAGACCAGAAGAAGGAGAAGCAAGCGCAAGTGAAGACAATTCTCATCCTAGAGGCGCGAAGAGGAAAGAAAGACCTGAGAAAAGGGAACCCTCCAAAAAGAAGCAAGAGGCCAATCGAGATCGCTCATCAAGCACGTCTTCTCGACATGAGAAAAGGACAAGTCAAGTTGAAGGACAAGAGAAAACGGTACCTAAGGTTGATGAGTCTATGGAGTCAATGGTACAGAATGATAAACCTGAAAAATGGGAAAGCACCTCAGCATTCATCAAGTCAATCTCCCCAAGTTGATGAGCTACATGAAGGCAAGAATGATGATGAATTGACATCTCCTCTCCGAGAAGACAAACCATTGCTTAAGGAAATACAAGTCAAAGAGACAAGATCCGCCATTCCAGATTGGTTGAAAGAGAGACTGACAAGGGTGATTGTGATTGAAGATGAAGATGATGTAATTGACTTAGAGAGCCTTATAGGAAATTCTCAAGAGGCAACGGAAAAGAGGAAGGCCACGAAGATGTCCAAGATGATCACAGATGAGACAGGGTCCAGGAAGTTGCAAATAGCTACACCAGTAGTGGACAAGTATGAAGGTGAAATTCTTGCAGAAGAGTATGATGTGGAAACGTTTGAGCTTGGTCCACTCACTACTAAGCAGGCACTGGATGAGGCAACCGATTCATTTGAGGCACTTAAAGACAAGCTTAAGGAAGAAATGGAAAAGAATAGAAAGCTTGAGAGAGAAGTAGGCGCTTGGAGAGGCTACTTTAGCCATCTCAATCAGCCCTTGGGACGTCAGGATCTAGCAATGTCTCCTGTGCAAGCACTTCCCCTTGAATCAGTTGGTGAGGCAGAAAGAGTCAAGAGCTTGGTTCAGCTTATGAGCTCTTGGATTGGCAAATCCCACACAGTAGCCATTGAATTTACAACAAGAATGATGCAAACAATCCACCGAGCTATCCAGGTCCTTGAGATCATCCACGACCTGATGATAACGGTAGCCGCTTTCGCTCACGCTAGAGATGTTATCATTCCTGTTTTGCAAGTGATCAGGCAAACACCAAGGAAGATCCTAACACAAGAAAAGATAATGGATGGAGGGGCTCATAATTTACTCCAATGGTCAACTCTACTTCAGATGAAGGAGGTTCTTTTCGAGGACATCAGCACCAAATGCAATCAAGTTGAGGGCATCATCCATCCAATTCAGGACAAGGTGTTTGAAGTGTTATGTACCATTCTTGGCAGGAGGATCGAAGTTGAGACAGATGTGGACCTTCAAGAGTTGGAAGAAAGAGTCAAGGTCATCTTTTGCAAAGATGAGAATGTCATCACAGATGAACAACGAGATCAAATGTTCACTACTATGCTCCTAATTGAGAAGATCAAAGAACTCGAACCTGGATGGGATACGACTCTTCTCAAGGCCTTTGATCAGGTTATCCACTTGGAGGAGCAAATGAGGAATCTTCTTGAGATTCCTATTGCTGAGATTGAAGGAATTGTGTCCAGATTCGTTGCATATGCTAAGAAAGAGCATTGGAAAGGGAATAAGGTTCTAGAAGAGAGGTTGTTATAAATGATGTGGCATCTTGATTATCATTGGTCTATGTTCCCTCGATTTTTGTGCCAATTAAATATTTGGCTATGCATTTAATAATGTTCAAATAAAAAGGGAACTTTTTGTAACAAACCCTAATTAGGGTTTAGGTGTCAGAATCTCAGCCGTTGATCGTCTTTTGATCTAGGCCGTTCATTGTAATTGAGGATGCTATATATACCCTCACTCATTTTCATTTTGTCATTAGATATGAGATGATTAGCAATTGGAAATTAGATAGTTAGAGCTTTTGGAGAGAAAAGTTATTTTGTAGCAAGATTGAGCATTGAAGAAAGAATTTCAAGCAATTGTTGTCTATGTTGGCTTTGAGATCAATAAAATATTGAAGTTATGGTGTTATATTGCAATTCTTGTGGCTACTTTCATGGTTGTTTGCTTTCTTGAATCATTCTCAATCGGAGTAGTATTTAAGTTTGAAGGACTAAGTGTTGGGCCTGATCTTTGGTGAGATTCACATTCCAAACCACTAGCTTCTTACTGATTGTAAGGACGCCTTGCGTGGTCAACTAGAGATATCTAGATTGCTTGAACCTTCGATCATTATTGAACTATTGATATGTATCTTCATGGTAGTGTCTATAATTCTTGATGACTTAAAAAAAATCACTTATCACCTTAGAAGATCGCATCAATTCCAGTAGAGTTGTAATTCCTTGGCAATATTGAAATTGGTAGAATCTTACCAAATCTAGCCTACATTAAGTCATTCTTAGGATTAGATTAGAATTCATCTCTTGCAAACCCTACCTTTTGATTTTTTTTGACAACTTGTTAGTTTTATGAAAATTTTGTTCCTGCAGTTCGAAAACATAAGGCCCCTTGAAGAAACAGCATTTACAACGACCACTGGTGCTTATCCACACGTAGAGATCCTACAACGAAGAACCTTGAAGTCACCCTAATTGATCCTTTCTCACGATATCTTCAGCATTCAGAGGCTTTATTCTAGAGAGGATAAGGTACCCTTGGGTATTTTATTCTGTGTTTGATAGTGTACAAAATACACGTCAACAGACAGTCATATTCATCTTGTTTCCTCTTTCCCAGTGGCTGCCCTAGAGCCGGAATTTATTTTTGCTTGTGCTGCTCATTTTGATTAGGAAACCAGAATTATCAGAGATGATGATGGAGATGTTGTTATCCGCCTAGAGGCTGAAACCATTGAGAAGATTTTCAAAGTACCTACAGCTCCTGTTTATGTGGAAATCTCAAAAGAAAGTGCAGCAGAGTACTTTGTACAAAGGGAGAAGGAATGCAAGCGTCATATTCATAGAAACGGGAATCGCCATGAATCGCCTAAACTCGGCAAGTCTGAGTCCGAGTCATGCTTGCCAAGTCTGTGGGACTCAGACTCGGACTCGCCGAGTTGGCGAGTTTGGCTCAAACTCACCAAACTCAGCGAGTCCTGAGCCCCAAACTCGGCTGTTGCCTAGGTTTAAGTAAAATGACAAATAAAAAACATTTTAAAAAGTTTTTTTAAAATGAATGGTCGCATCTTTGTTCACTACAACCTCCGCCTGAGAATGAGAAAAATTAGGGTTACAACCTGTTAGCCAATAGAAAAATAACACCTAATGCCTTTACTAAATAATAAAAGTCTGTTTGGCCTCGCAGAGCGTTGCCCCTTGACCCCACCTTGGGGGCGCTGCCCTCAAACCCCTATCGAAAAATATGGGGGGAAACTGCGTCGATAGAAGTAGGGAAAATTTAACCTCCGAGTCTGACACTGATTGGATCGACCAGGTAGATATAGAAGCTGAGACTGTAGCCATGGCAGAGGAGGAGCGGAGAGCACGAGCATAGACGAGATTCAGAGGCAGATAGTGACACGGATGTTCTTGATGTTGGTGAGCATGGCATGGTGTCACGGGGAGCGGGCATGGCTGTCCAATCATCCAGGACCTGCCTTAGACGCCTTCGCAGGGGGTCGGAGCCGGAGGGTGCTGTCGTGCAGGCTCCTCTGAATCATAGGCTTGTAGTTGTATTTACCTCTGGTATTTGTATGAAACATTTGATGATGATCATATGATGACATGGATTTTTTATTCCATGAGTTTTGTAATATTGTATACATTTGACAATATTTATATATCTATGTTTGTTATTTCCTTCAGCTACAATTTGCGTTTATGCTTATGTGATTGCTGCATACTTGTGTATGTAATCAAATGAGCCGAGTTTGATGATGTTATTGTGTCTTTAAGGTGTATTCAATAAAGGGTGTCTGAAACATGTTTTAAATCTTTAAAAATCTCTAAATTTCTTGAGTTTTTCACTTTCCCGAGTCCAGCCGAGTCTGACGCCGAGTCCCAAGTCCGAGTCCGAGTCGGCCTTGCCGAGTCCGAGCCGAGTCCGAGTTCGAGTCCCATTTCTTTGGTCATATTAATAAATGGATTCATGAACCCTGAACTTGTCTCACTTGGTGGGCTAAGTTGTTTCACTGTGACTTCAAGGGAGAGATTGGTGAGACAATTACTCTCTTAAGCAGGATCATGGCTTTGGAGCATTCCAATATCTTCAAACCATGGATGTATCAATTCATTGTGCTCATCAAGCAATCCCAGCACATCTTTTGGGGTGAGATTATTAGTGATGCTTTGTGTGAACAGCTTGCCAACGATACTACCACTTTGTCATTCTACATGAATTCATACCTGGTATATATAGCAGCATCACTTAGACATTTCCCTAGTCTTTCTACCAAGGGTGATCGCTCGCTTGCCTGTGTGGGAATATTATGATCAACTACCTTTGAGACCCAGCAGGCTCCATTATAGAAGAGTTCAAGATGCTTTCTTTGGTCACTACATGTGTTTACTTGATAAAACACTGAAGAATAGAAGAGTGTCAGATGTTGCATGGGAGAGAGTGAATGAATACAGTTGTGTATTCCTTCAATTCTCGACTTTTACCTATATGAGAGTTGGATGCCACAGCAGGCAGCCATATATGCTTCCGAGATACCCAACCGACAAGATCATCCTTATGGAGTTGGGAAGACAAATAATGGCAATTCATGCACAACAATCAATTCGACATAAAGCTAGAATGGGTATATCATCAAGTAACCCATTGCAGATTGGTTGATATTCCCTCGTGATGTCTACAAAAGCTAAAGCCATAGAGACTGAGATGCAGGAAATCAAGCTCAAAAGATTCAAAGCAAGGAAAGATTTTGATTATCGGAGCATGAAAGAAAGGATTAAAAGGTCTTTCACACACGTGCATCGCATAGAGGACATCTGGGTTGATCTTCGCACAGAAGAGGAGATTCGTAGAATGGATTACTGCAAGCTCACACTTGAGCAAATTGTTGACTCGAACCTGACAAACATTCCTGAAGAAATGGTTGATGATGGGAACATACTTGATTCTGAGTATGTTGAAAAGAGAGTTGATGAAGCTCCACTTCCATCAATTCAATGGTCACAAAAAGAATGTACCTCCATTTTGGATAGATTCCAACCTGTTTAGCTAACACCAATGCTTGGCTCAAAAGTAATGATGTTAGACTTATCAAAATCAAGATTGGCAAAGATGATGATTCTACAGGACCTATTGGATGCAAATCTGAAATCAAAGTTGATAACAAGGAAGGTGCGTCATCTTCTGCTACACGGATTAAGTTAAGAGTCAATAGAGCAAAGGTAATTCGTCCCGAAGCAGTAACAGTGAAAGGAACCACAACTTCATATCTGGGTTATTGATCTTGAAAATCCAGAGGAAGAACAGCAACAAGATGATGCTCCTAAGTCCACAACTTCGGAGTCACCTCATGAGGTTCCTTCTCAGATTCCTTTGGATGTGCCCATGTCTCCTTTTGACACTGATGTGGATTCTTTTTCCACAGTTCACATTGCTCATGTTGCATTGAGTGTGTCTGCGCAGAATGTTATTCCAATTTCGGCATCAAAGTCATCTCTTGATCATTCACATGAGGACTTGTCAAACATTTTTTATGAGAATCCTGTATATGTTTCTTTTCCCAGCTTGTCATTGGCAGAAATTGATACTACAGCTACAAATTTTGAGAAGTTCATGATGGAATCATCACATCCTTTGCTTGTTGAGCAGGCGATGATTGTTGTTCAGGCAAAAACTTCTCCTAGGGTAACAACCTGTAATCCAAATGGAGTTTGTTTCTTCACCACCTCCAGCTATTTCTGAGACAAATTCGATGGCTTTACCTCCATGGCTCAATTTCTTCACTCCTAAGAAAAAAAGCAGTAAATTTCTCCTCACATCTTTGATTTTCAGCAGCTTAAAAAGTCTAAACCCAAGGCTGCTAAAAGGGCTAAAACAGTTTCAAGAGTGATAGTAGACAACAACAGAATGGAAGTTGCAAAAATCATTGAAACAATTGTGGACAAGCCACATGAAGAGATGCAAGTTTCAAATTACAGAATCACAAGAATGGAACTTGGTAAGCAAACACATGCAATTGTCATGCATGATGCACAACACTCAGTGACTTCATTGGTGAAGTGATATGATGAACTTCTGGCGAAGAAAGACAAGCTGAAAGAGGAAAATTTGCAAGTTATTTTAGTTATTCTAAAGATCACTAAATTTTCCGAAGAAAGGATCGATTCTTCAACTTCTTTTGTCTCAGAGGAATCAGTTAGGGAAATTGAACGAGCTGCTCAAATGGCGCAAGCAACTAATTCTTGGGTAGATCAGCTTTCTGATCAATGTGCTCAAGTGTTGAAGGAAACGTTCCAAGTGATGGTCAAACTAGAAATGACCAAGGTGAAATTGAACCAGACTTCCGAGGCTTTCAAACAGAATCTGGAAAAGGTTGAGAGCAACTTAAGAGTTTGGCATAGGTTGCCACAAGAAAATATGGATGTTCTACAAGAAAATGACATTATTCCTAAGATAACCATGTATATAGAATTTGGAGAACTTCTAGAGAATAAATCCCTTGTTCTGAAAGAAATCATTCAAGAAATTGATGATGCCTCAAAATTGTGCATAGAAATGGTGCAAAATGTTTCTCGTTTTGAGAAAATCTCCTGTAAAATTGTAAGTCAAGATGAGGAGTTGTTGTCTAAAGAAGAAGTTCTCTTTGATTTGAGAAGAAAGATCCATCAGGAATGGGCAGTTGAACAGTTTTCAGTCACATCAATTCAGGCTTTGGTGAAATACCAAACCTTTCTGCAAGAAATTCAAACTGTTCTGGAGAGACATAGATGTACCATTCTTAGTTGTTGTGATGTTGTTATTAAAACGGTTGCTATTGCCAAGAATACCCATGAGCCAAATCCTGATGAGCTACAAGGAATCATCCAGAAATTTGAAGAATACATGGCTAAACATGTTGCTGCATAAGTGTCTTTGACACTTAGTTTTAATTTCAGAATTAAATTGTAGTTTTCTTTTCAACAAGTTTACATGTAAAAACATTTTTGTAATTGCAAGTTAAGTCATCACTTGCACTTTTGTAATTACAAGTAAACCAATTACAAGTCAATTTAGAATAGGACTTGTAATTTTGAATAAGTCTTAGTTAGTTGTTGAATAGGTCCAAGTTAGTTGGAATCCTCCCTTCTTTTTCTCAAGCCTCTTCTATAAATACTTGGGGAGGCCTATTGTATTATCTATCTTTTTGCAAGCAACTCTGCAAGATTTTATACTCATAAAGACTTTGAGCTTTATAATTGTAAATTGTCATCTTTTGAGTAATATAAAGAAGTGTGGGATTTTAAAATTTGTGTTGAAATTTTGCTTTGTTCCCATTGTGTTCTTGTGTCATTTTGGGATATATCTTTGTGCTTAAGGTTGTGGAAGGTTGTTTAAAGAGCTTCACTCCAAATAATTGCAGACTTTGTGTTGCAGATATTGAGAGTGAAATTAATTTTAAGTTTGCGATTTGAAGTTGAGAAGTGTTGCAAGACTTTGTGCTTGTATTAATTCCCATATAAAGTAGTTTTAGAGTGCATTATATTTGCAGACTTTGCACTGCTATATACTACACTTGTTCTTAAAGTTATCATTATTTAAAGGTAGATAGGATTGCACATATTCAAGACTTTGCGCTTGATATTGTTTTCCTGTCCTGGAGGAGGTGATGGAAGTCTTTGTGCTTTCAAGAAACTTCATTTCCTCTCTCGCATTTTACTTTATAAGTTGGTGTTGTTATTCATTTTCAATTGCTGTTATTTTTTTGTGAAGAGAAAATAATAGTCTTTCTTGAAAGAAGAAAAATTGTTATTTCACCCATATTAGATTAGTTTAGTTTACAGATAAGGGGAGCCTTCCCTAAATTAGGAGAGTTATACACACACACACTGTGGCTGAAACCATAACTTTGCACATCCCCCAAGTGTACAAAATTTTCACCCAACACTGGTTGCCTTACTATGCACTCTTGTTTTTCCTTACAACTCACTCTTCTCCTCCAATTTTTCCAATAGAATGAAATGAGATGACTTTTAGAGCTTAGAAGCCAATATAAGTGAAAAAAAAAAACTTAAAACATGTTTTTAAAAGTTTTTTTTATGTTTTTAGTTTGGGCTGATGTCGGCCAAGTCCGGGCATCGGGACTCACTGGGTCCAGGACGGGTTGAGGAGTCCAAGGACTCGCCTGGACTTGCCCAGGACTCGGACGAGCCCAAGTCTTGGCCCCCAGGACTTGCCCAAGGTCACCCTAGCGAGTCCAGGAACTATGGATCTAAACAATGGCAGCATGTTCATTCTACATTCCCACAACTTTTTGCATCAGACAACAAACTCGGCTTACTCGCCACCTTGCCCCCCTCAAATAAACTTCAAGAGTACTCAGTTTTTCAGAAAAATCACAAGTACTTGGCAAGTTTTTCAACTATAAACTACCTTCTAGCTGTTGAAATTAATTTGTTAAAGGAATTTAGGTGGCTACATTCTAATGGTGAAATTCTAGGAAGAATATGGTTTAGTGCACAATTTTATGTTTCGTTGTAGCAAATTAATCGTTTTAATTTCATTTTGACATTTGTATCATTGGAAATTTTTATTATGTATTGCGATAACATATGTATGTGGTTTCCTTTTTGTATTGTTGTTTTACCTTTTTCTAGTTTATGGAAATGATGTTACTTTTGGATAAGAATTCTAGCTTAGCTGTGTTTGAAGGTTGAGGTTGAGAGGGCTTTTGTTCAATTCAGTTTTCTGCTTGTTCTTAAAGTCTTCTAGTATTGGTGATAATGATTTTTAGCATCCTTAGTCCAAATAGTCCACATTACCTATAGAAGTGTATATACAACTCAAATTGCTAGATTTGTGTTGTAGACGACAATCTTAGAGTTAACTTTGTTGACGTCAATCTTTATTATATCTAGAATATTCCCAAGTGAAGTGCCTTGGAAAGTAACTAATGAATCATAAGAAAGTTAAAATAAGTGATGATTATACCGAGAAAACTCAAAAAAACAAATTGAAGATAATTTTCAACTCAACTAATCCAATGAAAAATTGGTCCATTTATGTGTTTAGGCAATTGTGCCAATGTGTGTTTGTTTTTTGAAAGAAACCTTTTAAGTCTTTTTTGGTTGTCTTTGTTGGTGTAATTATTTATTCATCTTGGATATAATTACACTTTACTTAAGTTTACTTAGGTACATGCATAACATTGTAGTTTGCATATGAGACACTTAGGGAGATGTGCATACATTGAAAGTGTGTATGTAGGAGATTTTCCACCTTTTATGGTGTGATCTTGTTGTTACATTCCTCCTTCGGTGGGTGATCTACCTCATGTGGAATATTTTACTATTTCTCCTACCTACCCTTACATCTCATTGAGCCACATGTCATCATTATGTGCTCTCTTGTCTCTTAGCCTTGCCTTTATAACCAGGCTCATCTACATTGTATGTAACAATTAATGATGATCCAGTTGATCTCTTTTGCATCTTGATAGAAATACAGTTTATTCTTGTCATATTTTATCTCTCTTGCCATTGTGCTATATATTGGTCTCTTTGATCTTGGTTGCTTGAAACATAATCTCACATGGTATCAGAGCGATTGGAGCGCCTTTGCATAGCCTTTGGAGAGATTTTATTGCGCCTTTGAAGGAGCTTAAGAGATAGATCTGAGGAGCAGCATCTTTTAGAGGTGTCCTAGACCAGATCCAACGTCACCATTGCGTTCGGGTGGCCGTTTCCATGAATGTTGACTATAAATTCACCTATATTGGGTGAAAATCAGATTTCGAGCTTTGGAGGAAAAATTTGCCCAATTTGGGCCACGGTACGGATTTTTCAAAAAATAATAATTTTTCTACAAAATTTTTATTTAAAACTTCCTTTATTTCACAGTTTTTACATTTTGCATTGTAAAGTTTTATATTGTAAAAAATCAAAAAACATTGTTTTACGGGTTTCTCTCCCCCCCCCCCCGACACGACATACCTCTACAGTATTAAATAGTTTTGCAGGGATTGTATTGTATGTCGACCCCCGCAACTAAGTTTTTTCGTCCAGCTGCTCTTCACTGACACTGTTCTTGCCAAGTGTTGATTCTTCTAGCCCCCCACCGGTTTTTGGCACATCCTCCACCGCCTTCCTTGTCATCCACCAGTGCTATCCTTCTCGGCGACCTCCTCCTCTCGCCCTGCTCCGCCTTCGACAACCCTCTACAGCCGACGTCATCAGCCTCTCAACCAACCATTGGGCCACGTTCGCCACGTTGTGATCACTCAACGGACAGCAGGCAGCCATGTACGTCGACACGTCACGCCACCTCGACACAATCAATTGCCACATGGCCCTATTTCATTCGACAGAACCTGCCACCTAGTCGCCTCGCAACATTCTCATAGTCGCAGCACATTTGACACGTGGCGCAATTTGATTGGCCCATGTCACTTGACTAGTCAACCTTTCCGTACCGCCACATCAATCGGCCACACACACATTTGGTGGACATGTCATTGTACGGACAATACACTCGATCGACACGTTATCTACCCACTCAACGTGACACGTCAATGCCACATCAACGTATGGATCCCTGTCATGCGCCACATCAACATGCCATACACTCTTCATTTGCCACGTCAGCCAATGTACTGCCACATCAGCAGGACACGTCATCGTACAGACGCCTATTCAGCATGCCACGTCATCACATCCGTACGGCCAGGCAGGGTGGTGCGACAGTTTTCTGACAATCATACAGTCGTCAAATTTAACCTAGTGTTTTGCTGATGTCAGCACTGCTTCAGCATTTTTCAAAAATTTTCAGCCCCCTCTCATTGAGCTTTTCAATTTTGCAGTTCAACTTTGGAAGGCCATATCTTGCTCATTTTTGCTCCTTTTTGGGTGCATTTTTTTTTTAAATGGGCTATTTTTTTGTTTACTTTCACGTGGTGGTGTTATTTTTTGATTTGGGTGGATGGATTTTTCAGAAAATTCAGTTTTTGGTGACTATACTTGTCCAATCCCCGTTTCTGCAATTTCCATGACTCCATTTGGGCTCATACAAACTCCTTTTCAGGTGCCGTTTTTTTTTAAAGTGCATATTTTTTTCGTCTACTTTCATAATCTGCTATCAGTTTGTCGAGATTTCGAGTAGAAATTGTACTTTCAGCATATGATCTTTTTTGGCCAATTTGGCACTTGTATTGCATAGATCTATATTTTTGGTCTTTTGCATTATAGTTCTTAGCCTATTGGGGCAAGTTGTAAAACAAAATCAGAAGTCCACTTTGCCATTGTTTGCAAGTGGCCTATTGTACACGCACTACATATAAAGTGCCAAAATCATCATTTTTTTTGGGGGGGGGGTACTTTGATTGAGTGAACTTGGGGGGGTGTCTCTTGTGTTCTTTCCTTTTTCTGCTATGTGTTCTCCTAAGTTTCCTCTCTTAACTCCACATAATTATGCTACTTGGAAAATTGATGCATGGAGTAAACTTATAGAAAAAGGATTAACTCATAACATTGATGGAACTATTGTTGCTTCCGCTGATCCAAAGGCCGATCCTAATGCTCACTTGGATTGGCTCACTAAAAACATCATGGCAATTGGTACCTTAAGAAAGTATGTATCAAAGGATCTCATCTTTTATATTGAAAAATGTACTTTATCTAAGGATGCTTGGCAAAAGTTTCAAGACTTGTATGGTCAAGTTAATGAGATTAGGGGATATCAAATTGATAGTGATCTCACCATGTTAGATCCCAAGAACTTTGATACAATACAAGATTATGTCACTAAAGCAAAAGAGTTGAGGGCACAACTCAAGGATTGTGGCATTGATAAGAAGGATAGTCAATTGGTCTTCAATTTGATGGGCAAGCTTCCACAAGAATATGCAACATTTGTTTCTAGTTTCCAAACCCATAGGATAACAATGGGTTCAAGCTACACAATGTCTACATTTGATGCTTTCACCGACATGTTGATGATGGAACAAACTAAGTTGATAAGCATGGGCATTCTTAAGACTTCTAAGTCTCAAGCATATGTGGCAACTCAAGGGAACAAAGGAAATCAAGGAAAGGACAACTCAAACAAGAAGAAAGGCCAATCAAAGTCTAAGGACAAAGCACCACCTTCTCCACAACAAGGAGATTCATCCTCTTCCAAGAAGGACAATTCACCAAAGAAGGAAGGACCTACTTGTGCCTATTGTAAAAAGATTGGTCATGAGGAGCGTCGTTGCCATTCTAAGAAGATTGATGAGCTCCTCCATATCCTTAAAAAGAACAACATTGATTTGCCTAATGCCTACAAGGAGGATTCATCATCTTCCACTTCCTCACAATCAAAGGGGAAAGGGCAAGCATTCATGGCCTTAACAAGTGGGAAGACTCACTCTTTTTGGACGAGAAAAGGACAAGCTCTTTGTGCTACTACAAGTCATGATTCAGGGAGATGGCTTCTAGATTCAGGGGCTTCTCATCATATGGCATCTTCACAGTCTATGTTTTCTACATTTGAGTTGTGCACCATGCCGCAAATTTTGATGGGCAATCATACATACATGGATGTGATTGGGAAAGGATCTATTGCCATTGGGGATAACTCCTTCAATGATGTGTTGTGTGTACCCCATTTGACAAACAATCTTCTTTCCATCTATCAAATCACACACGGGGCAACAAAGAAAACTGTGGAGTTCACACCTGAGTCAGTTATCATTAGAGACTTGGAGAGTAGAGCTATCATTGCGACTGGGGTTGTGGATCATGCATCTCGGTTATATTCTTTTTCAGATTTTGTTCCTATTGATGAGGATGATTCTTCACATGATGATTCATATTTCAAGGAGAACTTTGGGTACTTGAACTTGGGGATTCTCACATGTGACCCCATTCTTGAGCCTTGCATTTCATCTCATCCTCTTAATATCACATCGCCTATTGCACCTGATGATGCAGATGTTGCGACAGTTTTGCCTTCTTGTGATTCAGTGTCATGTCCCCATCTTTTTGATGCAATTCCCACATTGGATTTGTTGAATAAAGACACTTAAAAATTTCTAAGTGTCAAAAGTTAATAAGGGAAAAAGTAACTTTTATAAAGTTACTTTATAAGCCTAAGTTTCTTTTTTTAATAAAGGCTTATGTTTTAATAAAGTGGCCCCTTTAATGTTAATGCCACCCCTTTGCTCAAATCACTTAAATGACATGCATGGTGGGACCCTTGTCTTACTTTAAAAGCCTTTAAGCCTTTCAGCTACATAGACCCAAAAGATGCCAAGGAAGATGCTTTTTTAGTTGGATATTCCATTTAGGGTTACACCACTCCTTGGAAAAGGTTATTAGACTTTTTGGAGGAGGGAATTGGATTATGTTATTATTTTATTTTTCGATTTTCTCAGCTCTGCATTAGCAGTAGAAATTGCAGGTGTTTAGAGGACGTAAACCCTCAGATCTACATTGGTAGTGGAGGTGTACCCACTAATTTGCCCACGTGGGACAAGGATGTGCCTTGTCTAGACCCAATGGGGGTCAATTTAGCAACAAAACCAGCCCAACAATCACCATTAGGTATGATATATCAGTTCTGAGCAGTTTGTCTTGAAATTGCAGCAAGTGTGGGTTTCATAATTGCAGTCGTACCATTCCAGGCAATGTCGTACCATTCTAGAAGGTTGTGCATCAATTTAAAATTAAATGGAGGGTTCTAACTCCATTTCTTGTGCTTGATCTCATTGTTGGGATTAGAAAGAGTAGTGTGGAAGAAATCACAGTCAACTGACTAGATTTGTGATCAGGGTGAGCAAAACAATGGGAAAAGAAGGTCAAAATTGTATATTTTTGCCTGGCAAAGGTTGGATTTCCAACTGGTAATTGGGTTCTTGCCCAATTTGTTATTGTTAATTCATCTTATGGCAGAATAAGTAGATTGGATCCACTGATCTGCTCCTACACCATCCTTCTCAACTTGTATCCATTTTCTGGATAGCATACCAGCCTCAAACCCTAGCACTGGATCCTTGGTATGTTTTTTGCTTGTACATGTGAATGTAATTTCACTTCTAGATGATTGTAATCTTCTGTCATATAAAAAATCAGAAGCTGATCTCTTGGTTACATTTCATTTTTATGTTGTTTCTTGTCATATGTTGCAAACCCCATCACCAAAAAACAACACAAAAGAAACAAACTCTTCTGCATCTTCTGTCTAGTCTCTAAGAACACCAAAAAGGCTCTAAAATATAGTTTATTAAATTAAAATTTAAACAGGGCAGCAAAAGACCTATTTAGGGATCTTTCATTCAATGCAGTAGGATATACCTTGTCTTCCAGCTTCAATTTCTTGGGATGACTACTTGACAGACATTGCAGGTTTGTTTGTGGAGTCCTACATTGCAAATTTGGGAGACATCATTGATGATATTCATCTTCTCTTTGATGAAGATGATCCTTCTTCGATTGTTGCGAGGGAACACTCTACCCTCTTGTTCATTCTCTACATGATCATTCTTTCGAGGTTGACATGATTGTGGATTCTTATGTACAGCAGTTGGAGGAGGTCTCTTTATCCTTAGAGGAGACATGTGAGTCTTTGAATTTTGTTCCACATTCATCTCCACTAGATCTTAGAGTTCCTTTTTCAGCAGTGTGGATCTTTCAGCATCGACATGGGGTCTTTTGAGCAGTTTTCAGAGACTTCATTCATCATGAGTTTTTTTCCTACATCTTCCCTTCATGATTGGGGAGACTTCATGGATACACCTTTGATTTTGTTTCTTCCTAAGGGGAGGAATGTTGTTCGACGTTCATGGAGCAGTTTCTTCATTTAGCTTCGAGCTTCTACCATTGGTGCAGATTCTACATTGAGGGGGGGCTACTTGGTCTCTCTTCTTCTCTCATATGGGGGGGACTTTTTCCTCACATGGGGTTTTGTTCCTAACATGCTTCTTTGAGAGTTCTTTGTATAGTTTTCATCTCTCTTTTTGGGGGAGGGTTTTTTTCCCATTGGGTTTTTCTCTCTTTCCTTGTTTTTGGGAGATTTCATTTGCATTTATACATGGGTACCTAACATGACCTTGTAGCCGGAACCCATCTTGCATTGCTTAGTTGCATTGTAGATTTAAGTGCATTCCCCTAAGTTGCACTTAAGGGGGGGTGTTGGTGTAATTATTTATTCATCTTGGATATAATTACACTTTACTTAAGTTTACATAGGTACATGCATAACATTGTAGTTTGCATATGAGACACTTAGGGAGATGTACATACATTGGGAGTGTGTATGTAGGAGATTTTCCACCTATTATGGTGTGATCTTGTTGTTACATTCCACCTTTGGTGGGTGATCTACCTCATGTGGAATATTTTACTATTTCTCCTACCTACCCCTACCTACCCTTGCATCTCATTGAGCCACATGTCATCATTGTGTGTTCTCTTGTCTCTTAGCCTTGCCTTTATAAGAAGGCTCATTTACATTGTTTAATGATGATCCAGTTGATCTCTTTTGCATCCTGATAGGAATACAGTTTATTCTTGTCATATTTTATCTCCCTTGTCATTGTGCTATCTATTGATCTCTTTGATCTTGGTTGCTTCAAACATAATCTCACAGACTTGATTTACAATCTCATGAGTAGTGTTCTGAGTCCTGACTGCAAATATCAGCAGACGCATGCCTAATATCATTCTATAATTAACATGATAAAAATAAATTTCCCCCTTCTTTTTCATTTAAGTTAACAACATTTGTGAGTTCTTTTTTCCCCTTAGTTTGTTTTGGAGCATTCATACTCCATCTTTTCGTATCATTTTGTGGCTCATGTATGTTAGTTCTTTTCAGTCACTTTTTTTTTTATTTGAGCTTGTGACCTCATAAGTGTAGATTGTATGTTCAAGTTTGGGGGTGTTGATTTCTTTAAATTAATGAAGTTTTCTATCTTTGAATTTCACATCATTCCAAATGCTTTTAGATAGTCCATTTTGAATTTGCAATTTTATATATTAGAGAAATTTAAATAATTATGAATGGCCCAAAATTTTAACCATTTATTGAAGTACCTTTTTTTCAATCTTATTTTAGTTGTAGATGAGCTAGGCATGATTGTTGGGCAATAATGAATAGTTAATCATTTTAAAGCTCATATTGTGGAGTTCATGAGCTATTCTAGGTATGATTCACATCATAGGTTAAGTTTCTTGTCCTATTATTGAGAATTTAGTCTTATATGGCACTTGAGTTGCTCATATTCTCCTAGTATAGGGAGTGTACCTAGGTTGTTTATTGTGTTATTTTAAGTTGCTAGATTATTTAGTTGTTAGGAAGGGCTTTTGAGGTTCAATAAAAAGGCTTTCATTATGTAGGCTGTAAAATTGGAGAATAAGCAATATTGTATAATTGTGTTGCCACTGCTTTATTTTCTTTTTAATTGATTGTGAAATATTATCTATACTTTTGCATATCTATACATGGCCATGGTCATTTTAGATGATAGATTCAATGATGAGATTCTTCTAAAAACCTTATGCCTTAATCTCTTGTACTGTAAATCAGCTTTAATTGTTACCTTTGACCATTGGAGGACTGTGTTGGGGTGTTGTATTGTCTTGGGTCACTTATACATCGATCATTATTTCAACTGTCAAGGGTAAGTCTGGGCCATGGAGTAGCTGGGTTATCTTGATTAGGTGCTATATAGAAAGGCATGGAATTGATTTTTATGGGGGACAAATCCATTTCAATTATGGCCTGTACATTTATATTTTGGTAGCAGTTCCGAGTAACATTGGTTTTTGGAGACGTCACAGGATAATTAGCTTATTAGTAAATGGATGGAAGTTTGGAACTTGCTTGATTTATTTGCACTAATTACATCCTATGAAAGGTCAGCAAGAACAGGACATATAAAGAAAGCACTTTTGGATCTTTTCCAACAGATGGTCTTCTAGAATGTTTGGCAGCATTGAAAGGTATTTACCTGCAGGAGTAGGTTCAAATAGAAGAACTCCTTATAGAACTTGTGAGCAGAGATAATATCATACAATGAGATCAATACAAACATTTGTTATCTGAGACAAGACCAAGAACCTCAGTTTATCAAAATTTGGAGGAACCTGGTCACTTTACACCCCCCCTCCCCCTTTTTTATTAAATAATAACATTCAGGTGTTACTGATGCACTGTTTAACCCCAATACTGAAACAATTTCTGCTGCAAAACAGCATATCATTTGGTTTCTTAATTATTTCATGAATTTTTCTGGTCTTTTCTTACATAGTGACAGACAGATATCCAAGATTTCCATGCTGTAATCATGTGCAGATTAATAGACAACTTACATACTGTCTGAACTCATTTCTGTAGCAGTAATAATTCTACACAGCTCTGTAGTATTGTTTCTTCTCCTTTAGATAAGAGAAATATATATGTTTGGGATTATCTGTCACGGAGAGCCTTCAGGTGACGCAGAGACTGAGATGGTGATTTATTCCTGCTTATTGTTACACAGCATAGTGGCTTTATATCTTTCTTGATTTGTCATTTGCATGCTAAGTTTGATTAAAATTCGTTGTTTGATGAGGAAGGGTGGTATTTGTGACCCTTGGAGGTGTCTATTATAGCCCTTCACATTTTGTTGAGATAGACATTTCTGGAGATTTTGCATGCATGATACATTTGACAGTGGGTGGAGCCTACTATGATTTCTTCTTCTGTAGGTCGCCATCATTTGTAATCAGTTCATGTCATCTGAACTCCACTGTAATTTTCATGGATGTAACATGTTTGATGTTACAGAGCTATAATCCCTCTCATACAGTTATCTCACTTGAAACTTTGCATATAGAGTCCGTTTTAGTGGAAAATCTATATATGATTCAATTGTGGGTATTCCTTTTTTTATATAAATAGAATGCAAAATTTATTCTGTTGCAGTTTCTCTTGGAAAAGGTTCCACAGGTATTTTTTACTTTCTCACTTAATGCTCTATTTTAATGCTAAATTGATCTTAGCTTTGGTTTAAGTCAAATTTATTTCACCTGAAATTCACTCTTTAAGACCCATAATAGCAATTAGTTGTCTGGATCTCATGTTGTTTCCATTTTTGCATTCTGGATAATATTATTGTTCTTGTCATTGCAGCCGCCTAGAATTGGGGCTTCCTATAGAAGAACCAGGTAGATATGCCGATGATGATTTATGGAATGATGTTTACACAACCTGGAATCCTAAATTCCGTAATGATTATTCGGGAGATACTAGTGACTTTGATATGCACAATCCAAGAAAGAGAACTTACGTTCGTTCCAGGGGTCCTGTTAAAAAGGCTGGTGACAACTTGCCCAAGTCTCCTTCGACTAATGTGCAAAATGTAGTTAATAATGGTACATCAAATACTACAGGGATACCAAAGAAAGAGAACTCCAGAAATGGTAAGGGTGACAATTTTGCTAAAGGAGGAAATATTAGTACCAAACGAAGTGGACCTAATGTTGATGGAACAGATTCATTCAGTAGAAGTGATCTCCAGTGATCTGGTTTATTTTTTCTTTTTTGATGTTATATTCTCTACTTTTTTTACTTCTTGACTAGAAGGTGACTGCATATTGTCAACAATAATAAAAGATCAGTAGATGCAGGGTAACTCAGATGATAGCAAGAGAGGCAGAGGAGCAGCAGAATCAGATACAGAGGATAAATGATCAGTCAACTTCATGATTACCAAGGTTGGCTACTCCATTCTTTCTATACTTTTCCATTGCTAAGTTTTATTATTTAATAATTCTTTAATGATAGGATTTCAAATGTATTGGCATCTGATATCAGATATTGTGGGAACTAAGCAATTGCTAATGAATGATATAGTGCAATGCAATACTCAATCCTTCTGTTTACATGTTATTAATACTTATCCTTTTTCGACAGTATGGATTTACAGTAACCAGCATAGTATTGTATATTAAGAGAGCTATGTTCCCTTGCTGTACTTATCTTGGAAAGACATGGTTGGCCTCCATAGTCATACCATTTACTGGGATGTTCTCTGTCAGCTGTGTTATATGTTTATTTCAAAGAAACATTGCGCATACAAACACATGAGATACATCAGTTAGGCATGACTTACATTAAATGCCTCTTCCCATGAAAGCAAGAAAAGCTAGCTTCCAACCCTTTGCCCAAAGAAGATAAAAGTTAGTTTCCTTTTGGAGATTATTAAGTTTGGATTCAACATGCAGAAGAATGGAAAGTCACCTTGCATTTGGTCTTCCAAAGGATTCTATTGCAGGGCAAACTTTCTGCAGTTTTTTTAATCACCCATGTGTCCATGACAATAGGGCCTTACAAGGAGAGAGGATGATGAAAAGCTAACTAAATTCTAGCTTCAGTCATGTTAAAAGATCTGGGCAGATGAAAATCTCCAAAATACATGCATTATTGATTTATCATCAGATAAGCCAGCCTCAAATTTATTTTGGCTGCCAAACCTTTATAGAACGATAGTCAAGCCAACCTTTGTTTAAAGTTAGTTGAAAAACTCAGCAATTTTTCTGCCGACTTGCAAGCCATTTCTGGCCATGAGTCACTCGCCTAAATACTCATTGACAAGTTTTAACCTGACTCGCAGCAAGAAAAACCCACAAAAGATCACATCAAACCTGCAAAAAAACTGACAGAAAAAACAAAAAGTAAGTTAAGTTGCCATAACCTAAAAATTGCGAGACTTTTCATGGGTTTCTGGCCGCAACAGAGGAAAAATAAAGACGTGATTAACAGAAAGGAGTGGATGGTGCGGGAAACAAAACAGCGCAATTAGGGCACGAATCAAACTGGTATTATTTGTATTGCTATTTGCAATGTGCATTATCTGATCTGTATGATGTCGATTGTATTGTATGTAGTCAATCTGGCAAATGATTTTAACATGGGTACAATTTGTCACCACTTCACAGGCACAAAAATAATACAGATTGAAACTATAATACCATATTGAAATGTGCGACCACAAAATTATAAATTATTATGCCATTATCACAAAATAAGAGTTTTGTATCAATACCGACACTTTATGAGTTCTCACAATGAGAATAATGAAACTTCCCCTTACTTTTGCATTCAGGATTGATTACACAATTGGCATTTTTCTATTTTTACTCTTTTCATATCACCACCATGTTGCTTCTCCTTTAAGAATATACAAATTTGGTGTATATGTGTGTATTTTAAGAATATTTTAAAAAATTATATATTTTCAAATGTTTGATAAATTTGCCAAGTTTTGCTGATTTTTTCTTGAGTTTTTGGCGAGACTCTGAGTTTTCAAAATTTTTGGACCAGCCGAGTCATTGCCTTTTCAACTATAGTCTTTAAACAAACAACTTGGTTTCTTAAGGATTTGACATCTCTTTTTGTTTTTTTACATTGGAACCGTTAATAATTATTCTGGTTGGGAGTGTTCAACATTCAAGAAAGATAAGGGAGCACTTGTTCTAGAAACCCTTGATGGCCAGCTAATTAGGGGGACAGATGGTAGATCTAAATTGAATCTCTTGATGGCCAGCTAGTAAATGTAACAAACCCGAGGATTCTAAATTGAAGCTTTATATGATAAAGAGGGCCACATCCTATCAAGTTATCAACACAAATAAACAAGATATATAAAGAGGCAGACGAGTAATAAACAAATTAAACCATCCAATTTGAATTCAATACAAGAGCCCTTCTTTTATAGGAACTGGAAGATTATTACAGTGAGAAAATAAAATTCTGAGTTCACAAGGAATTGATATGACTGGTGCTAGAATAAATTCTGTAGTGTATGGGGATATGGGAGAAAGGAATGAATACACGGAAGGAGCTACACTCCCAAAAAATTGAAAGTTAAAGAACTTTAGACTTCCTTAAAAATGATGCTCCAAGAAGCACCTTCACATGAACTAAAAAGCAGGCCTAGCATTACATATTGCATATAGTATAAATTCAATATTTAGAATGATTTTAGACTAATATGTATAGATAGGCATTTATTGCTTATGATGATGACGTAGTAACATACATTAATTATGTCTATAAAGTAAGTTGAACGGTTAAGTTACAACTACCAACGTAATGTGTATAGATAGGCATTTATTGCTTATGATGGTGACGTAGTAACATACATTAATTGTGTCGATAAAGTAAGTTGCACAGTTAAGTTACAACTACCAACGTAGCTTCCCTATACATTAACTAAAGCAACACATTAGAATCTGCCACACAGTTTCTCTCCTCAATCTTTGTGCATCATGTATTTACTTTTAATTGTCTAAGAGTATAACTTACAAAATGTAAATTACAATCCCCAATGAAACTTTCTTGTACATTACCAAATTTTTGTGTATACACATTTGAGTGTGTTTTTCAGTTTTTTGAACAATCTTTGTGTGTCATCATTTATTCTTCGGACATTTGGTATGAGAGCAAGTCATGAGTGAATTAGTGAGGAAGCCTGATGATAGTATATGTTAACCAATTCATTAGGGCAGAAAATTAAAGTATACTGGAAGGGCAATTATATGAAATGCAGGTGTAATGTCCCCTTCTCAGTAGTAATCAGCTCAGTTGACTGTTAGCCTATTTTGGAGACTCGTAAGCTAGTCGGCAGTAGAAATTAGGGTTTCCTACCTCTGTGAGGATGTTTCAGCATTTTTGGTGGCTTGCATGTTAGAGTTTGTCAATTTTGGTTCTAGATTCGTTTTGGGTTTTCAGAAAGCTTTGCAATGATGGTACATGCATAGCAAGAAGTGGAGTTTGGCAGAATTACTATTTTTAGTAAGTGGAGGCGAGGGCAGCTTATTTCTCTGGGTTTTTATGGGTTTTCAGAGAGCTTCGCAATGGTGTAACATGCAAATGAATCTGAAAACCTTTTCTAGACTTACTATTTTTAGTAAGTATGATAGTTGTGCAGAATGGGGTTAAAATCACTTTGGAGACACTTACTATTTTTAGCAGTATGCTATTTATAGTAAGTACTATTGCTAGCAGTGCTATTTTTGGAAGGTTGTAGTGATCCTGTTCGGAGGGTATTTCAGGTACTGCAGTTTTCGAGTCCTTAGCCTACAACTCTTTTTGGCAATATTCAGTATATGGGAATAAAAGTATTTTTAAATACTTTAATATTTCCCATGGCCTAGGCATGATTGGTGTTATGGTTTAAGGAGCTCGATTTGATGCTTAAAATATCAATTTTATAACTTATGGTTGGACGCCTTTTGGAGGAAATTCTCATTTAAAAAGTTTATACTTAGTGTTATTTTAGCATTTGCTTAAAGTTGGCGTCCACTTGAGGGAATAATGTATTTGTTGCCAAATAAAATATTATTATTCCCTGGGTGATTTGGTGAGGGAATGAAATGAAGTGAAATGAAATACAAATTAAGGGAAATTTGAATGTTGCTAATTAATCCCATATTGGAGGGAAAGGAAGTTCGATGTGGAGAGGAAGTTATAAATATGTGCCTTGGCCTTCATTTGAGACTATCCATGAATATTCGCAATGAAGTGTTGCCAAAATTTCGATTGATTGCTTCAGGGAATGCTTACCTCCTAGTTGAATCTTAGCTTCTCGCTTGAAAGATAGTGACTAGTTGAGACTATGAGATTATTCTTTACTCAAAAGAATAGATGGAGTTCATTGAGGAGTTTATCTTTGATGTTTTCTGATTTTGTTTGGACTGTTTGAGTTGCAAGTTGTTTTGTTTTCAGTGTGGCTGTGGGTGTGATTTATTCATGAGTCTCTGTGTGGATCTTTGTTGATTCTAGTTAGTGGCTTCTTGTCTTCCTTAAGTCTAGGCGACATCTATTGCAGGTTTCCTAGGTTATTCTCGCTGATTTGGATTTATTAGAGCAAGTCAAACTTCATGCCCTAGTCGTACCATGCTGGAGAGTGCCTTGTGTTGCGTGTTAATTGTTTGTGTTAAGTTTATGATCAGATTAGGAGAAAGAAGATAGAAGATAATTCAAAAAAATTGCACACCATGTACCCTGGGAAAACACTCCAACATGAGGGAGAAAAAACCCAGCTATAAATCTCTTATATGTATTGAAGTAAATGAATACAATATGGCTAATACACAGCCAGATATGAAGCCACCAACAAGGCTGATCTGCAACTATAATAATAGTGCCAATTTACTATATATACTGATCTCCTTGATGGAGATAATGAATTCACTGGTCTGAATGCACCGTGGAGGAGAGTTGTGTATATTCCTCTTTGAACTATTGTAGATGAGTATTCGATCTTGCTGAAGATGTATATTGTTTGTTGTTGGATGTTCGATCATGAAGAGGGAGAACCAATCTATATGTATACCCATATGTGGGTGACTCTTCACCAAGGGTCGGCTCAAGACCAAACAACACGCCTTCACCAAGGGTCAGGTCAATACCAAACAACACGTCTTCACCAAGGATCAGGTTTATTGTAATCAACACGACTTTCCCAAGGGTGGCGAACTTAACAAAATAGTTATTTCTTCTTAACAAAACGTTTTATTAAATCGGTAAGTATAAATATGCAAAGCCAATAGGCTACTAGCACATTTGATTGAAGTCGGCTAAGGAGACTCCCGCCGCTACAATCAACAACAGTTTGCTCAGTGTTTGTTGTTGTTTCTCAGTTCTATTTGAGTCGCCTCATTTCTAGGGTTCATTTGACTGTGTTTTGAAGTCTTTTGGTTGGGTTATGAGTGAGTTAGGAGTGAATTTGTGGAGTTTAGTGTTGCTGGTCTGAGTTTTCCAGCTTTCTGTTCATGTATATCAGATTGTGGAAATTGGATATGAGGTTGTGTTTGGGGCAATTGGTCACATGAAGCCGGTGAAGTGCGTTTATCTTTATTTGTAGTTTTGGACAGCGTTATCTTTGATCTGAAAATTCATGCTATGTAATGTAAAGTTGATTAGTAGTACTAACAGCTATCTTATTTTGAATTGTATCACAAGACCCATTGAATAAGTGGAAGGGGATGGCTTTGCTGCCTATCTTATCTTATTGTACTTCAGTACTCCCGCTGAATAAGTGGTTGAGTGGATTGTTATTAAGTTTATCAGTCCTCCCGCTACATAAGTGGTTGAGTGATCTATTTCCTTGTTTGTAATAATTGTCCTCCCACTGCATAAGTGGTTGAGTGATCTATTTCCTTGTTGTAATAATCATCCTCTCGCTGAAAAGTGGTTGAGTGATCTATTTCCTTGTTGTAATAATCATCCTCTCGCTGAAAAGTGGTTGAGTGATTCTCTTTTAGTTGTTCTTGCCCGCTGGACAAGCGGAAGGGACTGGCTTGCCGCTCGGCATTGTAATTTCAGTTGATTATTGGAGCTAACAATCCCCTATTCATGGACATTAGAGGGTCGAGTTTCTTGACAAAATTGACAAATGAAGTCGATAAAGATCACCGATGTGTGAGAAAGGGGGATCTTGAAGTATCAGTGTTCATGTTATTTTGAAGATTATTAATGTTGATTATAACAATCTTTCATTTTCACAGGAGGATATTGATAAATTCTTAACATTTACGATGATAATGGAAATTGGTTTCCTCACACATATGATAAGGGATGACTGATCACCAAGGAAGCTAGAAGGAAAGGGATCGTCTATAGGAGAGTGAATGATTTGCTCGCAAAATGACTCTGATGATGGGTCCAATGAAGAACGTGTTGCAGGACCGAGGACAAAACACAACGATGATGAGGAGCAATTCAACCAGAGGGGAGATACAGCCATGGCACATAAGGGCCAAAATTATGTCATTCCAAATCTCTGGAAGGCAGCAAAACACGGAATGCTACAAGACATGCAGGTATAGAAAATGAATTTGTTTGTAAAGGCAATTGCCTTATTGTAAGGTGACTACTGGTGGGCCCCAGTTTAATGTAATTCAAAGCAAAGGCGACACAAGTTAGTTATTTCCCAACCTACTAGAATTCACCTTTTTGTGCCTCAAGCCTAGTGAAACTTGTCTTCTAGTGGGATTAATTGAGATCAGCTTCAGGTAGTTGACAAGGTAGTTGGAGGTAGTTGAAATCATTAATTAGAAAGTTGTCAGGGCTTCTAGTAGGGAAATCAAAGCCATTGGATGAATTCAATCCTAGCCATTGATCCAGAATGTAAAATCTATAAAAGGCTAGTACCTCTCTCTTTGTAAGGGGTTAGATTTGTAGAAGGTTTTTTAGAATTAGACAGCCAGCAAATTAAGAGTAGTAGAATAGAGTAGAAGTTGTTGGATAGAAATTGTTGTAATGGCAGTTAGAACAAATAAGTGAAGCATTAAAGCAAGGTGTTTTGTCATTTTCCCTAATTTGTTTGCATGATTTCTCTTCATCTGATTAGTTAATGTTCAAGGATTGTAATGGTGAAGTATGAGGGTATTTGATGTGATTTCAGGATCATACCATTGGGGGCTTGCTAACTGTAGGTCTCAGTGTATGGTTAGTCTGAACCTAATATTTGTTCTTAGTACAATTGTGGGTGTTTGTCTCAGAATGTGCCAAAATTGGGTGTTTGAATGAATATCCATTGTTTGAAAAATCGACTATCCCTTGGAGCTTGCACTATTCCTATGGAGTTGTCAGTTTATCTTTGGTTAAGAAGGAATTAGTTTATTTGAAGTCTGTCTACCCACAACACTAACTGTGACTGTCATTGTACTTAGGATTCCTAAACCCTATCCCTTTTGTTATTTATTTCCCCAGTTTGAGAATCAAGGCATCGCCAGATGCAGGCTAGCTTGTAGCATTCGTAATCCCCCATGTGTTTACCAGCAAAACACATCAACTGTTGAGTTATCCCATGTACGTCAAGGCCTAACAATTGAAACCTTGAGGTTGTCCCCTTTTGATCGTTCAGAGCAGCACTAGGGAATCCCTTATCCAAGAGAGAATGGGTTCAACTCGGTATTCTATTCTGTGTTGAACAAAAGATTAGCGTCTTTTCCCATGTCAACGGGTCACACTTGAGAAGAACCCAGGGTGAACTCGAGCGGACCTGTGAGAACCTAGGCCTGTGGGTTCCCAAAAATGAAGAAAAATGTGGAGATTAAATCCCATAGACCATATCAATATGGCTTGTAATTTGAATTTTCATTGTGTCATGACATTTCGAAACTTGAATATTATCATTTTTGCAAATTATGAATATGATATTACATTTATGATATATGAATATTTATTGGCAATTATGGGTTTATCATTTATGTATTGGAAAGTTACAATTGTATGGATTGTATCATTGTAATAATGGGAGTGATAGTCTATATTTTATAATTTTGATGATTGAACATATATGTGTGTGTGTGTACAGACGTACCCGTACCCGTACCCAAGGAAAAAAATTTGCCGATTCCACGATTCCGCATCCATATGTGTACCCGAATTGGTAACTTAGAGAATATGTTTTGAATACATGGTGCTACAAATGTTGGGACCCAAGAGTTTACATGATGGGTATATTGCATTAATTTCCTCATAGAAGGATGGAGTTTGACAAATTGGATGAGTTTATTGGCATCCGCATGAAGCAAGGAATATGTGTTGGAGCACCCTACAAACTTAATTGGGGCCCTGGTATCAACCTGAAAGTTTAAGATTGCTTGTGGGCAAGCAATTTCCTAGAAGGGTAGACTAGAATAACTCTATCACTTAAGAAAGAAGCATAGAGACCAAAGGCCACTAATCGTTTCAAAGACAGACTACCTTATTTTAATTTTTCTTTAATTGGAATAGGCTGAAACTTATTTAGTGTGATGGTGCCTCTTTTGTTGGGGATTTATATGATGAGTAGTCTTCACCAAAGTTGTTTGACTATCCTAGGAGAGTTGCAAGAGACTTTGGAAATGAGCACAAAGGCTTGTTGCTGTGAATTATGAAAGGGAGTTGGTTTCTAAAAAAGAGAAACAATGTGGCTACAAAGAAAATGTGAAGATAATGTTGAAGTTTAATTAAATATTTAAACCTAATTATCTATGACATTCAAGACAGTTGGCGACTTCATAAGACATAATGTGCAATGATTAGTATTGTAGCCGACTTCGGATATCAAAATAAAAGAAGCGAATTACATAGTAGATACAACGACCATATACAAAATAAATAAATGAAATGATATTTGATTATAAACACAAACCATACGGTGATGTGATTAAGACAAGAAGATAGGTGATGCAATTAATGTGACTAGAAAAATGAAGTGATCATTATTCATAAGGCAAGGATAATAATAAGTGGTAAGAAGCGATTATGAGAAGACTACGATTATTTATGTGAGGAGGTGTGATTGGTATGAAGGAAAAAGTCACAACCAATCCATGGTTGTTTTTGCATTGAAAAGACACAACCTTTCCATGAAAGGTTATATTAATGATATAAAAAGAATGATGAAAATCATTTTGTGGAGGAAATGGAAGATTTGTTTTAATATATTTAATTCAAATTTGAAGTTCTCAAAGAGCCATTAAGCGGCCGAGTAAAGTGGTATTGATCCATCCTTTTTACCAAGCAAAGGACGCAAGAGTGGAGAGTTAATGAAGCAAGAACAATGCCTAGACATTATAGGAGTATAAGGGAATAATACAGGTACGATCAGAATAACAACCAAACCACGTGACTGCTCAAATGCATGAATATATAAGGAAGTATTCAAGAAGAGTGATCAGATTCTAGCAAATATTAAGAGCAAATCAGTACCTCTTTAACTGATTGCAAATACATGATATATCAAGAACTAATCTAACTCATCTAACAAAGAAAGATCAAAAGGAAAGGGTGTAGAGAGACTAATCTAATCCTAGGAACATAGGATGTAGTGAATGACTTGGTGAAACTCTACTAGACTTTGCTTTGACATCAATGAACAACTCCACAAAGCTAGTGCAATCTTCTAAGGTAAAGTTATAGATGTTCAGATTACTACCATCAACATCAATACCATCAAGGTAATGCATACCAATGGACGAGCAATAATTGATGTTAAGTTCGATTCATATTCTAGTTGACCACACAAGGCAAACCTACAATCAGCACGAAGCTAGTGGTATGGATTAAACGAATTTCACCACTAATCATCCACAAAATCTTCCATTCATCTAATCAACATGAAAGCAAATGAGAAATGGAAACCATGCAACTTGTTGAACAACACATTTCACTATATCTTTAATGAAAAGACTATATTCATTTACAAGCCTTAGCAACAATTTGTTCTTCTCCTACTCTACTCTACTCTAACTTCTAATACCTATTTGCCTTAACAACTACTCTTCTATTCTTCCACTAGTAACTATTCTTCTATTAACCTTCTCAAATGAGAGCATTGAGCCTTATATAGAGGTCCCATTACAATGAATGGCTAAGATTGATTTGAGATCAATGGCCAAGATCGAAAGATAGAAACCCTAATTAAGGTCTGTTACAACCACCATTACTTTGACCAATGAGAGATGAGGGTAGGTAAGATAAATAATATTTGATGTAGTGCCATGTGTCATCTATTTCCTCTTGGAATGAACACAGACTTGGAATACTTTGATTGAACGAATGGTGACCGGGATGCCACCTCAGCTTGCCTTGTAGATTTAATTGATTTACCTTGAACATTCTTCATGATGCTTGGTATTCCTTGTGATGCTCTGCATTTCATCCTTACGCTAGGGAATTCTCCTTAAATAATGGTGTCAAAATGACACTTAGACAAAAATCGCCCAGCTATGATCTTCAATCTGCCTTAAATCACACGCCCAACTGTCACATCAAGGCAAATATAATAATATTATATTGCTGGCTGGGCATACTTATTCATGTTTTCACCTTGATATTTCACCACACAAGCAATGTGGGATAAATTTCCTGGTGGAAAATCGATTTGCCTTGGGATAACTCATTTATCGTGAAATGTTTGTTGCTGATCATTCATTAATTGTTGCAAGGCAAAAATTATTTAATTTGGGGCACACTTGTCATTAAAATTTTTTACTTGCATTAAATTTGGGCCTCCTAGGGAAAATTGATCCATATTGGGATAAAAATTTTCTTTAAATTCCTTCATAACTCATCACATATGGTATTTGGGGAAAAACGTGGCCCATCAAGACATAAAAAAAATCATCATTTCACTTTGTCCCAAAAATTTCAACTCGAGGAAAAAGGACCCTCATCAGGACAATTAAAATTCATTCATTTGTTCATCTTGTCCACACATTTGATCCTTGGGGAAAAATGACCCGTATCTGAACACATAGAACTTGCCAAATCTTCATCAATTTGTCCAAGGGAAAAATGCAACTCATCGGGACAAGAATATTTTGTCCACACTTAACTCTGCATCATTCATTTTCCATCATTTTAACTGGATTTGAGTGGGGGAAAACAGGAGTGCATCAGGACTTTGTGCATTTATGACTTAATTCACCTCCCAAGAGTGGGAAAATGACTCCTATAAGGACTCTTAGCACCTGCGCACAAAAAATCTCACCAATTTGCCACGTTTTTATCATTTTCGCTCACACTTCGAGGCAAAATTGAAACTCAACACTTAGCAAGAATAAATCAAAACTCTTAGGCAACCTAACACTAAGGACCTTTTTAACAATTTTTACATCCTTTCAACATTTTGACCGACATCCTCTCATAAGAAAAGGCTAAAACTAGGAAACTACTGCTTAACTAAGACAACCTAAGCAAAACATCTACCCTAACAAGCAAAAATGTGGGGGTCCCCATTTGTAACGGAGCGATGTGAAAAAACGTCACAACAAGAGGTGATGCACTGAATTGGAAATCTACGTGTTGCCCTAACTCATGATCCACCTCAATAAATGGGCTTTAGTTTTTTCACAACTCAGTTTGATCATGCATACATAAGTATTTCATTAAAAGGCTCTGAATTCAATGTTTGTCTCAAGGAAAACTGTTGGTTCTCACAACTTCAACCTATTGAAATCAATTAATACAATCTATGACCTATACTAATCATGTGTTTTAACTTTTCTTGCATCAATTTTGTTTGAATGCGATAGAACTGAAAGATTTTTATATAAACTGCAGAAATTGCATCAAATCATTCATTCATCACATAAGACAAGAAATTCTGAGAAGGATAAATTCTTCTTTTATTGAATAAAAAGGAGTTTGTACCATTACAATTCTGCAGATGCTTCTAAAACTGAAAATAAGTTACTTCTAAAGCTGAAAAACTTCTAGAGCTGACTTACAAGGCCTTTTGCTTCTGTTGTATGCAAAGAGCAAGAAAGAAAAGAACTGAGAAAGAATGAGTACAAAGATTGTTTATAAAACAACTCTATTTCCTCAACTGGAAAAGTAACTAAAGTTGACTCCATCTTTTCTTTGGATGATGCTTTGGAATTTTCTCCAACTGATTTTGTACTTGACTTCGGCTTTCCATTCAAAAATTTGCATGAAAAAATATCTTATTTGTTTGTGCAAACTGAAAAAGCATGCATAAAAGGTGTCAAAACTAATCCAAACTGAATGCATGTGCTCCCAAAACTCCCCTTAACTGATACTATATCCATGTGGGGTCTTCAAATAGGTCTAGAACTAATGCATGTGCTAAATAAAACTCATTTTAAGCCTCCAAAAAGCATGGGATCGGATGCAACTGGTTTTGTGCAAATAAAACCCCCCAACTGATCCAAAAAGAGATATTTAAGGCTTGAAACTGCTCCTGTGCTGCACTTTAAGCTTCTGAATTTGATGCCCTTAATAGCTCCTAAATTTGCTCTTTGTTCTGCTCTTTTCTTGTGTCAAACTGACATTTCATATGACTACTTTATAGTATTGCCGCTGTTCTATCTCTTTTACAACTCTTTGTAACACCCTTTGATCCACATGTACCTATAGTCCATTCTTTGTTCTTTGTTTTCCATATTGTCTCATTATTACATGGCTGAAAGCTTTCCCTCACTGCGATCACTGTCATTTGGTATTGTCAGTGGCATTTCATTTTCATAATGTTGTCCACTATGTTTAAGACTGACATAAAGCCCTTGAACTCTCCTCATAGACTTCTATCTTTTACATATGGACCTCTTGGATTGTTTCACATCAACTGTGCATCATTTGAACTATTGTACCTTTTATCTTGACAGTAAAACTCCTAACAGTGTTGTTCATAATGAACGAAACAACTCTATTATTCTTATTGAGAGTGACTAGACGGTGAATTTCACTATAATTTTCCCTTTGACAGTGAATAATATCACTGGGTTCTTTAGACATTGAACTTTTCTTTTAACTGTCATCCTTTTGACAGTAGTTTATTCTTTTGACACTAGCATTGCTTATTACCCTTGACTTTGGAAGTGAGTCTCTTCAAGATCCCTGTGACTGTTTCTTAACAGTTCATGCCCCTTGATTGTGCATTCTTTGACTGTCCTCAACTCCTGGTGCCTTCATTGTACAATCTTCATCTTGGGATAGTGTGTTGCACATTTTACTTGTCACTTCTCATAGCTTATGACAGTGACCTAACACTTTCTCATGTACTTACCCTTTCACTAGTCTCTATTCTGAATACTGTCACTGTCATCTGTCATCTTTCCTTAGCCATTATGACTACTCAAAACCTACATTATGCTCATTGTATCTGCAAATTTGCACTATTGTCCTCCTATCATTTCCATGGCTCTATCCCTCCAAAGTGCTAATGGACTGTCATTGTTTTATGTTTCCCTTCAAGCTGTCCCTGTTTGGCTATTTAGCATACACTTGATTTTCCATCATCTAGCATTGAATGCAAATTGTCATGAAAGACTTCTGCCATTCTCATTCTCACATTAATTCTTTTAATCTGTTTCACTGTGCTTGATTGCCAACTGGGTTTTACACTTCTTGTATTCTGTACTCAAAATCAGTCATGCACAATATTCTCTTGACTGCTTTAGACCTTTACCACATGAGGATTTGCAGGGCAACAACTAAGGATTTAACAAAACTGCCTTCTAAGACAAATGATTAACTCCTTCAGGCTTTAACAAAGGTCACTAGTTCGCTTTCAACATTTAGAAATACTGCAAAATAACCCTTGGACTGTGATTTGACACAAGAATGTCCTTATGCCTATTCTTATGATAGGTCTTTCTTTCACTCTTTCATGGCTCTTAAAATGACTGTAAAAGTTACTGCAAAGGTTGTATTCCTACCACATGACCATGACTTCACTATAACCAAACTGACTTATGAATCAAGCCTTATCAACTGATTTTGAGAGCAAAGAGAGTGCAGGGACAATAGTAGGTTGGCATCGTTGTGTTTGTCAGTGAGTGAACTGTTCATTGTTATTCACTACAGTGGCCTCTCCTATATCTTATAATATCATGGGGCCTATTGGTGCACAACTGTCCTTCCTAACTGTCTACTAGCTGCTCACATACAGGCCAATGTACTGCCTTCTTAATCTTTATGTAGCAAATTTAATACCCTTTATTACATGCCCATATTTAATGGGACTCCAACACCTATAATGATCCCCATAAGGAAACTAGGCAGCAAGATGGTCACTGTCACTTTTAGGGCTTTCTTCGACTGTCAATCCATATAAATCCTTGTTGATCAATCTCTCAAGCTCAGTCTTTGCAATCTCTTGGCCTCTCCACCATCCAATGATGACACTAGCTATATGTGATGACTATGGAAACTATAAGCTCTGCAATCTATAAGTCATCAGATTATGACATTTTCATTACACAGAGATGAAATCCTCTTGACATCGATCAATACCCCTTCTCCTGGCTTAGGTCTGTCCACTGCTATACTAGAGCATATCACTGCTTCGTTGAAAAAGTATTGCACATGGCTTCATCAAGGTCTTTGTTGCTATAACTATTATCTATGCAGTGTGCATAACCCATTGTTTATGGACTGTCATTCTTGGCCTGTAGGCCTCCTTTTATTACCCTTGATGAAAATGGTTACCTTCGGGCCTGAGTTCTATTACCCTTTCTTAACATGTTCACTGCCTTGAAGCATATACATAGTGTGTATTTCAGACTTTATGTGGCTATAAAATCAGTACCAGTAATGAATCTTTTTAACAATGAACAAAGATGTTCATGATCAACCTATTTATGCACAGAATCACATATAATACGAAACTAAAATCCCTCGAGGATAACATGAGCTTTCTTGAAAAGGGTATGGACCAGTTTGAAAAGCTTAAACCCTGACCACAGTCCCCTAGACCCGTGGATATCTTTCAGACTCTTCTTTATTAAAAAGAAGGGATATCTTTCAGACTCTTCTTTATTAAAAAGAAGGAATAGAAATCCTTACCTTGAACTCTCTCTTTGCTGCCTTTACAAGAGTAAACTCACGTGCTATTGTAGGTGAACTGCTGTGTCATTCCTCCTTTAAGGCTCTGAACTATTCTAGCCACCATGGGTTGTCATCCTCATGCAACAAGGAGTTTAAGCTAGGGTTTCTCTTGCAAAACTTGAAGTATTCCATAAGCTCGAGCTAACCCACTTGAAGTTAAGACTCAGTTAAATATTTTAACATAGTAATGTGATGGAAAGAGTTTGTTTAAGTTTCCCTCCAAACATTTAGATGAAATGGGCATTGAAAGTTTGACCTTTTGACTTGATGCAACATGGAGATTTCCCTTTTAGAGAACTTAAAGCTCTAAACAAAATAAATAGGTGAATATTTAGTCTTTTTAAGACTTTTCATCATAAACCAAATGTATTTGACATAACCTTTCTCCCTTCGTACTCATTAAAAAAAACTTGCAATAGATTCTTTTAAAAGACCTAGGACTACATCTGGAGCTATTTTTGGCCCAGAGGTGAAAAATAGGTAACAGTTACATCTTTGACAAAGATTGAGCTTGATGCCCCAAATATTGCTATGTTGAGTGCTGTTGAAGGTACTATTGGTAATGACAATGTTGTTAATAATTTTGGTGATGATTGGAGAATGCAGATTCACCGTTTTCTTAAGATGGCTAGGGAGAGGCCCTGAGTCAACAAAGTGCTGAAGTACATATTTTGAAGTTTTTCTTCAAAATGTTCATTATGGGGGAGAATGAAGGATGATAAACATTAATTTATGTAATTAGTTATTTGTTATAGGTAGTTCTAGTCTCTGGATTTCAGTTATATTCTTAACTCAATATGAAAAGCAATGCATTCTCAGAATGTAACGAAGAAAATGAATGCAATGGTGTAATCTTAAGTTTTATATATCCTTTAGTGGACATTATGTAGATGTGTCACTTTCTTTATTGTTTTATAGTCCTTCAAAACTGCAGATTGATACCAAATGATATTGGCATTTGGTACAAACATTATAAGTTCTCATATGAGCTATTCCTTTATTTCAAAGTCCCATCCTCGTTCCCTCACATGAATGCTCAAAAACTACTTTGGGGACATTTGAGTCTTGAACAATATTAAGATCTTAATAGATATATTGTAGACTAAGAAAGGCTTGTGCTACGACTAACAAATGTGTGCTTTAATGTGTAATTTCTTAATTTGATAGCTCTGTCCTGATATCAAGCAAGCTGTGAGTTAAGTGGCGAGATTGGATGCATGTTAATATTCTCACTTTATTTGTGATCATCTCTAGCTTATTAAATGCAGCTAGGGAAGCGACAGGTTTGAATCTTTCTAAAAACACACAGGCTACAGCCTGTTGATCTTTCTTTACACAGACTTCGGCCTAGACTTATCTAATTTCAGGTTCTGGCTCAGTTGTAACTGAACCTGGACTCTTATTTAATAATTATCCAAGAACTCATTTTTTTTAAAAATTGATTCATACTAATGCATCTCCTGTCTATGCAGGAAATGACCATATTAAGATAATATATGGAAGCAAATTTGGGTTGGCTATCAGCTGTTGACAGATTAATGGCTTGCTACATCTGGCATTTTTTCGTACACTACATGTATAGAGGAGGAGGAACAAGGTTGAATCAATCTTCCCAGCTTTTGCAAAGAAGAAATTCTTTGTAGCCAATATATCAAAAGATTGCATTCATCAGAAACTTAATAATCTCTGTTGTTCTTGAAAAAATGTACGTACTAGTTTACTAATAGGAGGGGATTTCAAAGAGGAGCAATGCTATCAATTATTTGTTATGAAACTCATGATTTTATAGCAACATGAAGAGCTACATTTGTAGTATTTACCATATTTAAGTAAACAATCATAGTTTTGTAGTTTTCAGAAATAAAAATGCCTTTAGTGACTTGCAATCAAATGTAATTGGTCGACACTGAAGGCCATGGAAAACGAGATTGCAATTCCTTGAAACTAGTAAGTTTGTCTGTTTTCATTATTGCATTAAATAGGAATATTTATCATTTTCAAATATTATTTATTGCAATGGTATGAGAAACGAACTCTACGAGTTTTGGCATGGATGTTGATGCTTTTGGAGGATTAGAAACTCTTATTGGGTAAAAAGAATGGAAAATCTTATACAGAGTAGATATTGTAAGTAATATCAGATAAAAGTACATAAAATTTAGTATTTATATATTTTTTAGTAAACGTTGCATGAAAAGTTGGTTGATGTTCTTTAAAATCTGAGAATTGTTGAATTTTGTTTTAAGAAGATGCTAAAAATTTAGATTGCATTATTTATAAAGATTTGTTGCTCTTTGTTCACATCACTAGGGTATTTAATGTTGAACTAAAACAGTACCCTATCCACAGTTTGCATTAATATATCTTGTTAGAGAAATTTATAATATTTTTGTTGAAAGTTCGATTGAGATATATGGTTTGCCAGATACAGTGGAAGGATTCGAACTTGAATCACACTGAAGTGTCCTCATTACCATTACAACAGAATTGATTGAACTTGTGTAATAAGTTACTTTTATTTTAAAAGGTAATTCATACTGTTATGATACATGTTACTGCTAATATAACAGTAACAAGTACAATAATTGTTATAAAAAAATCTAGCCAACTATTGATATTTGTAATGTCCCCACTTATCTAGATGCTATCCAAATGCTTAAATTCACATGTCACCCATCTCCATAGGTGAAGTTCAGTGTTGGGAGATGTTGGGCTAACCAAAAGGGACCTATGCTTAGACAAATTTTGCTTTGGTAGGCCTTTTATAATAAAACTTTATAATATTAAGTTATAAAGTTGTTTTTTCTAAATTTGGAAAAAGTAAATAAAAGTGACTTATAAGTTACTTATCTTTTAATAAATGACTTTATATTAAAAGTCCCTTGCACACTTCCCTAGATGATTAAATCTTTTTAAAAAGTGGGCCATGTTTAATGAGGAATTGACCCTCAAGCAATTCAAACTTATGAGGAGAGAAAAGATAACAATGAATCTTCTTATGATGCCCAAGGTGGATCGAATTAGGGTAAAAAGCATAAAAGAAGACTTGGAGGCTCAATTTTGCAATATGTGATTGAAGATTTTTTAGAAGAAAACTAGTTTTGCAGGTGTGGATTGGAATTGGGGACGTAGACCTCCATTTCTAAGAGAAGGACAGAAACACTTTCATATTTTGTCAATTTTAAGTACTAGGAATGCTTATATCTGACCAACAAGGGTATTAATCAGAGGAATTTTGATGCTTACAACAGTAATTGGTCATGAGAAGCAAATCTGAGTAGTTAGAGGGCAGATTTTGGTGAATTAATGCAGTTTGTGGCCAGCCATACCTTTCCCAGCCTAGCCATACACTTCAAGCTTGCTTGGGAATCCACAGAAAATAAATTGAAGGGTTTATATCTGGTTTTTTTGGGCAAATTTCATTGTCAGCATTAGGAATTAAGAATAAAATCATTCTTTCAGGTTTATGATGACCTTGGAGAGAGATATGAGCAAATCAGTGGAGAAAATTGACCATTTCTAAGGGAAACAACAGCAATTTGATCTATTTGTATAAGATTTGTTTCTGGTAATTATTATTTAGGAGAATAAAACTAATTGGAGCAGTTAGGACTCTTCAGAAGCTCGTATGGTAGCAACTGGATTCATTCAAGTCAATAAAGAAGCCCTCCAGGCAAGGCATTGGACTCCTGGTAGACCAATTTTGGCATATCATTGTTGAATTCCCTTATTTATTGGCATTTGTTAATTGTTGTTATAAAATCAGTCAATCTAAAAATTTATTTCCAGTCATTAGTTCATGTTTTCTCATTGTTATTCAATTGTATTGTCAAATTCCCAAGGCATATATATTGCAAAAAAGGCATAAAACTTCAAAAACAAACATATAAACCAAATTCCCCTACCGTCGGTCTAAGAAATCAAAATCAGAAAATTTAATCAGATTACTTCAATCAGTGGTTGGCATCTTTCAGTGGTATCAGAACAATGATCCTGTTAGCTTGAGGGTCATCGGAAAAATTCTATGCATCGGGGCAGATTTGGTACCTAAAGTATTTACACACGCAGGAGACCTAGAGTGGATTTGAACTTTGTCATTGAACCACCATTAGAGACTAATATGGGTGATATTCTAGAAAGACAAAGGAGCCCTCCTAGATAGGAAAGACAAAACCCACTCAATCATGATGAGATTATGAGGAGTTTGGCCGAATCACAGCCAAGAATTGTTCAGGCAATTAATAGGTTACAAGACACATTGGATAGGATGGATTTGGGAAATCACAGAGGAAGGCATAGGAGCCATAGCAGAACAGTTTCAGCTGCAGGGAGTCATGGCAGCAGTAGGACTCCATCTTCCTTAGGAAATACATTCATCTCACCACGGAGAAACAAGACCCATACGAGGATAGCTGACAAGCTTATACTCCCTCGGTTCACTCCTAGAGATGAACCACCCTTGGCTGATCCACATAATGGAATCACTTTCCAGGATACAATTATGGTTGCCAGCAATGAGTGGGCCCAACTTCCAGCACATGTTAGAGATGCACTTCCTTTGCATCAATATTGTATGCAAAGTTGTGATTCCATGAGAGGACAGAATGACAGGGGACCCAGACAACAGTGGAATAATGATTTGAAGAAAGCTACTGATCAGATGACCTTGTCCACTTTTGATGGCAGTGGCTCTACCAGTGCATGAGTGTGGGTTCACAAGTTGGACATATACCTATCCTTCCACTAACACATTTGGAGTCGTTTTCCGACAAACTATCGTCGTAATTCTAACATATTATTGTTGTAGATCTAACGAAAAGATCTTCTTCGCTCAAATTGTGTCGAGTTATTCGACGAACGGATGTTCGTCGGAATTCCAATGCATTCTTTGTCGGAAATTGACACATAATGTGGCGGTCTAATTCATTGGAATTTCGACGAAGTCGCCAATCTTCCGTCAAACCATGCATTGGGTTTTTCGTCACAGGTACAACATTCTCGTCGAAGCATAGTGCCCTTTTTTTGTTGGAATTATGACGAACAATGCAAGGAAGCTCTGACGGGAATGGTGCACCTGCAACGAAATGTTTTGTCGTAGGTACGACATTCTTGTTGAAACATAGTGTCCTTTTTTGTTGGAATTTCGACAACAAATGCAAGGAAACTCTGACAAGAGTGTTGTGCCTACGATGATACAACACTCTCGTTGGGGCCTATGTTGGGCATGTCCATCGGAATTCCGATGAACAAACTATATTTAAAAAAATACAATTGCCATCAAGGAATATAAAGCATTGCAAATATGGAATATGATTTGGCTCTGTTGGACCTTGCAATTAAGATTCAATACATAATATTCAATAAGATTAACAATGGAGCATAATGAAATATTGAAAAGTGTGTTACGTTATTGAGTTTCTCTTTGTTTCAAGAATAGTTTAATATTCTCTACTTAACAAGGCCAACCACGTGAAAATGGAAGCTCATTTGGCCCTTGCCACTCCCCCCCACCCCAAAATCACTCTAAATTCCTCGTTAACATTTAACATTCATTCATTCTTTCATCCATTAATAAAATATAACATTCATTCATTATCACATAACATTCATTCGTTAATAAATAATACGATTACAATCATTTTTTATTTTTTTTTAATTTAAGCTAAGTAAACACTAAGTGGAGCATCGTTTTCTTCATCATGTTTCCCCTCTTCAATTGTTTTGCCCTCTACTCGTGATCTTAATGTATGCCTAGTCTTGTACTCACAACAAGGATGCCTAGGCAAGGGGGGCTTTGTTGCAATAACAAAGAAATGGGTTAAATTCATAAGATTTTTTATTATTGTTACAAGTATTTCATTAATTAAAATAACATTACAGGGGTGCTCTTTACCTGATGGGGCCACATCATCTTCTTGATCATTTTGTCTAGCCTCATCCTCAACATATTGAACACCCTCTAAATCCTCTGGAGTTGAAACACACACGAAAGATTACATTAATCAATGCACCAATTGCAATTAAATTCGTTTAAAGGAATAACAGTGGTCCTCTTTACTTGATGAGGGCACATCACGTTCCTAATGTTGTCTACCCTGATCATACTCCACTTGTTCACCACGCTCTACATGCTTTAAAATAAAAACAAAAAAGGTTACATTAATTACTACACCAATTTCAATTAATGGTGTTTAACTGTATTAATAACTACATAAAAAAATTTGTATAGCACATGAATACCTCCAGTATCGAGATGCACACCACAACCTTCATCATGTGTAGGTTGTGTTCCACCCTTGGCAGGCTGCATTCCAATGCCATATGTATTGTTATCATTACTTGCTTATTTAAAACAAATATAGTCACTTTATGTTGGAAATTAACATCGAATAGATTATTGCTCAAGTATTCAATTTTGAATAATTTTCATTTAGCTTATTTACTTGTGTGATGGATGCATCGGAATCTTGTGTTTGCCTACTCAATTCTCTTAGGCGTTCAACCATGGCTCCATAGCCTTGCTGGAAGGCAATTTTCATGTCATCTTTTGTGGGCGCTCTATTGAATTCAAAGCCTTACATTTTTGCTTAATATCATGAATGTTGCTTCTATTGTTTGATTAAAAAAAATTGTTTGCAATTTATTATTTCGATGCGATATTTCATTTATTGATACTTACAATTCATGCGGCAACTTTCATATAACCATCAGAGTCAAGTTTGTGTTGCCCATGCTTTTCTAGTCTTTCCTTAGTTGCCTTCGATGTGTCGGGTAGCCTATGAAAAGTTTGAAATATGTTAGATTATGTAAATATAAAGAGTAATTAGTACATAATTACATTGTTAAAAGTATCACATACCTTCCTTCGCCCGATGGTGTATGTCCTTTTCTCTTTTCAGCTTTCTCTTTTCCATCTGAAACCAGGTCCTTCCACTCCCTCTCTGGAATCATGGGGGGACGCTCATACTTTTTGTTCTTCTCTAAATGTGTCCTATATTGGTCCCTCACATACTTTAGATATGTGTCAGTTTTTTGAATGACCTTGGTTTTGTTGAATGTGTCATTTCCGAACAACACAGCCAAACGGTTTATGAGATCATCTTTTAATTGTTGATTTTGGTCATTCCACCGTGTACGTATGGTGGGCCCAAAGATCTTCAATGTAATATCATTTAGATGTTTATAAAAAACATCATTGCCTGCAAAAAAATCATGGGATCATTAGTCCAAAACGAGTGATCAATAAGTAAATTACAATTGGACTATATATAATAATTATTTTAAAGTACTTGGAACCTTCTCTATCTTTATGGGAACAAGATCATCAGTCACCACAAATGTGACCGGCAACGTTCCCGTACTTGTAATACGAGAAGATCCAGGAAATGTTGCTAAAATATCACCACTAGTGGCCTCTGCATCCCCAGGTGCATGTCCTGTTGCACAGGTCGGTGTAGTAATTGATGACTGCATGTTGCGTGTTGTTGACATTGCAGTCAGCAATATAGGTGCCGATGATGAGGTCGGATGAGGTGGTGAATGCACGGGAACATGGACAACACCTAAATATTAATACATTAAATACACAATACATTAAATATAAGAGCAACAACGCATTAACGGAAGGACATGAACATGTAAAAATATGAGCTAGTGTATGCACAGAACATGGTCATCACCTGAACTACCTAGAGTACCCTGATCATGGCCACCAGCTTCATGAGGACGCAAAAATTCCTGTAAAAACAACACGTACATATTTTAGTTCATAACATAAAAGAGTATAAAATATAAACCATGAATGAACTTATGTTATAATTAAAGATTTCATGACTGCTTACTTGCAAGTTTTGTGCTCTCTCTGTCAATTGTTTCACCCTCTCTTGTATCTCATAAGTTTGAGGGACTATGAATAACAATTTAAGAATTTCTTTATTAATTTTTTTTTGTGCCTTTCTTATCATTTCAGCAGGGTTTGTGGAATATGTGATGTCATCATCGCATAATAGTGAGTCAACCTCTGTATTGATGTTCTCAACTACTGCAGGTGCCTTTCCCCGAACATCCATCTGTGACAAGAATATTAGTAACATTATCAAAATTAATCCAAAACCCTGAAAAAAAAAACATAATAATATAACATTTTGTTTGTATCTAATTTGTACAATTACAATGAGGTTTACCTACTCGATAAAAGTGCCTAGAGCTACATCCCAATCTGTGCTATGTGTCGAATCAATGTCGCGTTGTGACAAAAATTAAATATAAAAAAACATTACCGAAATGAAACCAATAGACTTACCAAAAAAAACTTAATAATAAAATGGTATATTGGAGTCATTAATTGGAGGTTGGTTTAAATAGTATATATAAGTACGCACCACCCCCATGATAGTAACTGTGTTTGTATCTATGTGATTCAAATTGTAATCGTTTAGCAGCTCTTCCCTTGCACTTATTGATTTTATCGCACATACGAATACACGATTTCCCTTGCGCGCTTTGAATATGCAATTGGGTTGCCTATAAGTTGACCCAGGTCGTGTACTATTTATAAAACCTACAATATTCCCTGTTGTTTTCGGCCTTTCGTCAATGTACATAGCCACTCTTTTACTTTGATCATTATCTTTTAGCTGTATATAATTTGTTGACAATGCATACTTACGCATACTTCGTGTATATCGAAATAGCTACATCCAATTTTTGTAATTGCAACAAGGTCCGACATACTCCATCAATTCAGCAACTTTTTTGTAATAGATCTTTATGTTGTCCATGGAAAATAAGCCCAAACCATGTAATTTTGATGGTGTTATGCGATATATCCTCCCGTTAACACAAAAATTAGTGTTTATTGGAGGAAGTTCCTTGGGTACCCATTGTTTCTGTAGATGTTTGTACCTCAAAGGCACATCAATGTCGCCTATGCTCTCGTCATCATAAGAACATGACCCCCCTTGAGCAAGAAACAATTCCATGTGTTTATGGAATTTTCTTCTAATCTTTTGACCTCTAGTTGATCTCCCTCTTTCAGACCTACTACATGTCTCGCTTTCCTCTTCTCTTCCTGAATTTCCCTTGCTCAAGAAAGATATGTTTGACAAATACCTATTTGGTGGTACCTACACTCCATCAAATGAGAGAGATAGTTAGGAGAAGGTTGATTGTTATTGTGAGAGGAAATAAATTTTAGAATTCCATGGAGAGAGACAACAAGAAGTTGTAATTGATTGTTCACCATATCTTGTTGATTTTTTGCAAATGCTGCAAATAGATTTGAGGGCGGGTTGTCAAAGGTCCTGATAGTCATATTTCAAGTTTAATCTAAAAAGCGAGCTGCCCCTTTCAAAAGCAAAGAAAGGTTGTTTATTTGATTGCAAATTATTCAACTGTTAGTAGTTTTGTCACTATTCTTGGGCGATTCTTATATATAAAAGAGTGACAAAATTTGTTTTAGTAACACTCATTTAGACAGTCGTCAAAAATATCTAAATTGCCCTTTTTGGAAAGATGATTGTTGCAAAAACTATAAAGCTATTATGAAATAATTTCCATTATTTTATCTTTTAGTCTATTGGAAATGGACATAGGTTATAGGTCTTCAACTAATCCTCCATTTTTAAGAAGGGGATATGACATTTGGCCATGCCAAAGGTTGAGAAAATATTTAGAAATGCCTACTTTTGTCAAGAATTGTATGTTCTTTGATTTTCACTAGTTTGATATTTGTGTATTAGCAACTATTCTTAATTGCTTGGTAAAGGATTGAAGGATACTATGTCATGTTCCACATAGTCTTATCGTACAAATTTTGTACCTTCTTATTAACTTTGGAGCAATTGTTTATCATCATTCTGAATATTTTGATGTCTATGCAGGAACTTTTTTTATCACAAAGAGTGTGAAGTTGCAATGTCAAGTGTAATCCTCTAAAATGTTCAAGTGGACAAGTAATTTAAGAACTTCACAATTTTCTTTTTCTTAACGATGTAAATATTGAATGCTTATTGCCTTAATTAGTTTTCATATTAACAACACTTGTTGCTTTGAATTGGAGTTTGTGCTTGGCAATCAATAATGTATTTTGCATTTGTGTTTCACATGCATATACTCATTTCAATAAGCCACCATGGGGACCAACTTGGCTAAGTTGGAAGTAGATAATCATATGTGGGAAAGATATTTCTTTGTGGCATTCTTAGTTAATTATCTAGAGAATAACAAGGCAAATGAATTATTTGTCATGTAAGAAACTCATAAGGAAAGGAACATGGCTAGATATCAGCGTTATTCTATTTTTATTATTTTGTCATTTGAACCATTATCTGTTGTTGTAGCATACGTTGTCTGTTTAGGATAATAATTATCTTGTTTAGACTTTAAAGCCTATTCAATATCTTCTTTGTTTTGCATGAAAAGTAAAGATATTCACTTAATTTTACATTTGGAAGTTCATTTTTTATTAAGAAATAGTTCTTATAAAAAGGCTTGAATGCATGAAATTCAGTCATCAAATTGCTTGTGAGCATCGTCAGGCCACAACATCATAAGCACACTAGCAGATGTTCTCTTTTTCTAGAAACTCTTGACGATTCCAACATTTAGACATTAAAAAAAAATGATTTCAAGATTTAAATGTTAAAAAAATATACTTGTGTTTGAACTTTGGATAAAGATATTGATCTTCATATGGGTTGATGTTTATAAGATGGATAGAGTGAAAGCTTGTCAACTTGGAGAAAATAGCGACAAGGTAGGATGATTGGATGCTGACTCATTTCAGAAGGCCAGTTTTCTGAAGGTTTGTATTGAGTCGAAATTGATTTGACAAGCAAGGACAACAGTTTCAGAGGCATAAGAGAATTTGGATAACCTCTGAGTTGGAAATGAAAGATCATGGATTTCTCGGTAAAATCAGAGGTTGCTTGTTGTCAGGGATTCTCATGGATTGTCAGCGATAAAGTCAAAAAAGCCTTCTTTGAGAAGATCTAAAAGAGGATAATTCGGTGTTTTAAAAGAATTCTGAAGCAAAGTTGCGTAGTCCCAGGACGAGAAGATCAAAACAAAATCATCCATGTAAGGTGAATCTTGACAGAAAACAAGTCGATTGATTTTCCTTGTGAAAAAGTTGGAATTCGATGATGTCTTGGGTCTGACATGCATGATTTCCCTAGTTCACAGCTGGCATGGTGAATAGATAGAAGCGAGCATTTAGGAAGATTCTTTTTGCATGAACAGACACCGTGAATTGATTTTGATTATAAATACAATAAGGTGGTAGTTCAGTTGGTAGAAGAGAAAAGAAGCCTCTTTTCTTTTTGAAGAGCGTTTTTTCATCATTGAAGATGGTGTTTGAGCAATATCGTGCATGGAGTTGTTGTGTGCTTGTTGATACCGGATGGATGTTCTTTCTCGTGTGAGTTTTCTTATTGTCAAAGGGGTTGTGAAAGTTCAAAAGATTGTCAGAGGGGGCGTGAAAGCCATTTCTTATCAGAAAAAAGCCACTCATGATACATCCTCTGCTTGCATTCTACCACTATCTGGCAAGGGATTTGAGGAAAGAGCCCACAGGGGAATGAAAGAAGGATTTGTTTGAGTGGGGAGCAGCAGTCAGACGTCTTTACGACGGCATGGAAGCTGCAACCCCTCCCCAACATATTATGTTTCCCTATAAGCTTTTCCTTCCACTTTCTCTGATCCTAGGCATAAAGGTTGGAGATCTTCCTCTAGTTTGGGGGCGATTTTACTTCTTGCTAGGATCCAGTTTCCCTTCCGGGAAGGTAAATGTTGTGTAGGACATAACGAAGCATCTCACAGTCTGATTGAAGACATCAGGATGATAATGGCATGGCTCAAGCACTTTTGTTTCTACCAATGTTCAGTTACAGATTGTGATTCTATTTTATCACGAGTGCTAGCGTATGGGTAGTTTTAAGGAATATTTTGTAACAAAATTGTGTATGGCTTTCTTGGCTTATTCATTCTAGATGACATGTGTCTCTTGGCCTCAAGATTTTTGCTCCCTTATTTTCTATAAAAAAGAAATCAAGGCCATTACAAAGGGTTCCAAAATCTTTCCAAAATCTCTAAATAGGGTCTCTTGTGTAGGTCCGGTCTACAAGATTAGGTTTCAGTTTTGAGAAGTCATGAGTAAAATAGCAGAGAATTGTAATGTCATTTTGTAGAGAAAAATAAAAGATAGTCATCAATTTCAAATTTCAAATGGGTTCTTCTGTAAATGAAATGTATTCGGTTATTTGATAGAAGATAGCTTTTGAAGTTAATACAGATATAATTTGAAAATCCTTACTCTCATGTGTATGATTTTATCTTCTTTAGAGTTAATGGAATCAAGGGTTTCATTTGCTTGTTGCATTGTTATGATGTATGTAATTTTTCATTTAATGGTTTAATCCAAGGGGTTAATTAAAATGCTTGAATGAGATTACAAAGGGATAAAGCTTGTACTAGGATTTGATAAGTAGTTCGGGTAAGAAATTGCAAACAAAATGATACTGTTGTTGCTAAAACCTGGCTTATTATTAAACCACTCCAAGATGGGTGTAAAGATAAAGCAAGCAAATAATAAATGGTTTATATAGGGTATATTGACCTATACCTGTCGATCCATGAGAAGAATCGTCGCCTTTCCTTTATGTAGACTGTGCAGGATCCTCGTCAAACGGGTTCATGTTCCTACATATGTAATTTATTTATCTTATGTTAGCTTACATCTTATATGAAGGTCAATCATAATTAGATTTGCATAAGTCACATGATACGTATGCTAAAAATTACATAGTAGACAACATGAATAGATTTATTTCTTGTTACAATGTGCAGTCATCATTGTTTATACAAATACTAGAATGAATGGTAAAGAGTATTCTTCAGGACAGTAAAAAATCAATCATTTCATCACACTACACAATACACAATTAGGGGTAGGTAAAAGTAACTTAATTACTAATTAGAATCAGGTACATACAACTAAATACATGTTTGTCTTAAGCATTTTATCAAATGGTTCACTACCTTGCATAGACAAGGCAGCGAACTGTTTGAAAAAATGTCTCAAAGAAATGTGTTCTCATGGTGATAAAATGCCTTGACAATCCATAGTAATTTGACTGTCATGGAATTCCATCACCATGAGACCGCATTTCTTTAAGGCATTTTTTCTAAAAGTTCACTGCCTTGTCTATGTTACCACATTTTTCACACATTGCTTATATTTTTCTTTAAATGTTTAATATCCCATAGGTCAATTTTAATTTTTACATATAATTATAATTACCCATATAATATCCCCATTTAATTATGCAATTGAAATATCCCATTTAATTATGTAATTGAAATATCCCATTTACATATAATTATAATATCCCATAGGTCAACGGTGAAACTCAAAGGTGCGTTGCGGGATAAGAATTGTGAAGGGGAAAAAAGAGAAAGCCTTATCCCACGCTTCCCCATGGAGATAAGAAAGACGCTCCCAGATAAGAATAGGCTAGTTCAAAAGCTTATCTCGCAGATGATAAAAACGCAAAGAAAGGGGCTTGCAGGAGAAAGGCAAAAAGAAGGGTTAAGATCAATGTGGGATAAGATATCCAAAGAAAGCAAATAGAATCTTATCCCACGAAGATAGAAGGAATGGCTAGTGACACCACAAGATAAGTAAAACAAAGGAAAATTACAACAGAAGCTTATCCCACAAGAAAGTTAAGATGGCTAATTTGACATGAGGAACTTTAAGAGAATGCCACGTCATTATTCAGGGAAGGCCAATGAGCAATCCTGATTGTCAATTGCTAGATCGATAGATGAAATTCAAAGATGGTGTCAATGATTACCTCTGTCCAACATGAATGAATTAATGGTGTTGCAATAAATTGAAAATTCAGTGGCATTCTTTCTTACCTTACATCCAAAGAGATTTCAGAGCAGCATAGAGCGAGAAAAAAGGCAAATTTCAGCATTCCAGCATTTTTCACTTGAAGAGCAAACTAGTAAGTGTTTTTTTCTCGCTTGTGTGTATTATTAGACTGTTACAATAATATCTTGAGTTGCCTGCGTGTGTGCCCTAAAAGTCAGTAGATTTTACTCTTGCATTTGCTTTCCAAGTTTTTAACTAATCCAAATTGTTAAGATGTCATCCCCTGTTGAGTAATCTACTACCCCTGCTGCCAAGAAAGCCTGCGTAATTGAGGCAAGCTCCTCAATTCCCATCACTGAGGATACACCTCTAGATATGGTTCCCCTCATGCAAGAAATTGCAGGTGCCCCTTTTGTGCAACCAAGCCCTAAAACCATCCCACAAGTATTAGAGGAAGCCGAAGCTAGCTCCCCTCCGAAAGAGAAGGCCACAAAGAGAAAAAGAAAAACCGTCTGAAAGATCATCACCATTATTTTTGATAGTGAATCTTCAGATGAGCCCTCTCCCGCTCCTAAAACAAGGAAGCCCACTCCAAAGAAGATGAAGAGCACCAATAAGGAGACAAGGAAGCCCACTCCAAAGAAGAGGAAGAGCACCAAGAAGGCTTCAACCGAAGCCGCCTCTACTGAAACCCTGGCATCCCCCACACATGCTGCTCCTATTCCAGTTAGTCCATCTGCTGAGGAAACCCCAATTCCTCAAAAGCCAATCCCACAAGGAGAAAACCCTCAAAAGCCAGCCAAAGAGGCTGCTCAAACAAAAGAAAAGACCCCCAAGCCTGCAAAGTGCTCTAGGAAGTCGTCCAAAGGGCATTCATCATCTCATGTGGAGCAGCCACCAATGCAACCTACTGCTCCTCTTTCTCCTTCCATGACCCCTGAAGAGTTGCAACAAGAGGTTGAACAGAGATTGGAAGAAATCGCACGGAGGGTAACCTGACAGACTAGGAGCCTATCCCAAGACCTGTTGGAATTATTTGAGGGATTCACAATGCAGGATCATCTGAGGAATGTATTCAATGGCAAAGAGGCAGGGTGTAGGGATGCCTTCACCAAGGAAAGGGGCTGGGACATTTTTCAATCATTCTATGGCAATAGAGACAAGGTCATCCCAGTGTGCAACCCCTGGACTCTAAACCTTGGCAAAATGGCAGTGCCCAATGTTTTTATAGAGCCTATGCTCATAAGGGAGTTGGCAAAGGCATATGATGTTCCAAGCCATACGGTTAGGACTACTAAAGGATATGTCCTACTAGACATCTCTCTCGGGTCTATCATTCAATGTTTTGATTTAGATAAGACTGCCCTCACAATTATAAACATGGATATTTTGAAGAGAAACTATGAGAAAAAAAAGGATAGGTACAGGAAGGATCTTGTTCCTCATTTCATAAGGAAACTTTACAAAGATTCATGGAATTATGTCCTACCATCTGAAAGGGGGCCCTTCAAGCTTGACTGTTTTGAGCCCTATTTTGTTAAAACCTATTATGCACTAGGGCAGGTCCTTGGAGTTGATTATAGGATCACCAAATTGCCCATTGATTTTATGGTGATGGCCATCAAGATTTAGCACCCCTCAATAAATGAATTGTATGATTTTGCAAGTCCTATTCATGAGAAGATTCATGAGGGATTGTTGAGAGCTGAAAATAAGGATAAAAAATTGGAATTCTTGCATTATTCTTTGGTGTGCCACTTAATTCTTTATCAAAACAAAGTATATTGGGGCCCAGAGTTGAGAATAAAGACAAATGATCCCTACACACGTCTCCCTTAGCCGGTGCAAATATGGTCCCAAGTTTGCGACAAGGGATCTAAGTTTGGTGTTTTTTGTGTATTTTTCGACCATTTTGTGATGAACATTTTGACAAGACTTGGGTTAGTACTGTCAAGGCTGTCTAAAGAGATAATCACAATATTGAGAGTAAGGAGTTGTAGGGCTGAGGGTGCATTCACCCACAATTTCGGGGATTTTTCTTTTATGGCAATTGTACAATAATAAGAATTTATGGATGTGAGTAGGGGCCCCTGCATGTATTGCCTATTGTTGTCTCTCCAAGGTTAGCATTCCTCGAATTCATCTGGAAAATGATGTGGATGGAGAGGGAACATATCAAATCTAATAGAAAGGGAAAATTATCCTTAGGGTAACAGTTTTCAATGAATTCAGTGTGGGTTGTGAGACCTTGGAGAAGGTACATAATTGTTTGATGAAGAATTACAGGCTGAGGGTTGCCCAAGATGGACATTTTGACCCTGAAGGATGCATAAATGATATTAGAGTGAACAAAGTGAAGGAGAAGGGATACTTTCATTCTTTTGTAGAAAGGGAGGACCTAATAAGAAATGCCCATCCACGTGAGGCAGAGCGAAGGAGGAAGAAGTGGGACCACATGAATAAATTTGAAAGAGAAAGGAGGCAAGAGGATCCCAATTTGGTAGGTTCCTTCTGGCATTTCGGGAATGATTTTGCTAGAATGTCTTTCATGCTAAGAAAGGAAGATGATATAATCAAAGATGAGTTGAAAAGAAGAGAGACCATGGATAAAGGAGTTGAATAGAAAGAAAAACTAATTGATCCAGCTCCTAAGGCTCAGACTGAGGAAGCATCTAAAGAGTCCTCCAAAGGGGGTATACAGAAGGATGAGGGGGGTGACATCAAAGCAGGTTAGGAAGATTGAAAGAGGAAAGGCTAAAATATCTGACTTTACAGATATTCAGGAGGATTTTGATACTTCGGTGTCGCCACCTTCTCCTCCAAGGGAAACATTTCAAGATGATGCAAATGCTAAAGTTTTCAATGATCTAGACAGGGCTCTCATCCCAAGCACAATCCCTATAGAAGAAGCGGATGATAAGAGGATTATTGCTTCAAACAAATTTATGGCAGATGACAATTTTGTTAATACCACTAAGTTTAGATCATTTTGGCTAAGGGAGAAATTGAAGAACATGTCTGATGAAGAAATCAACAATTTTGACAAGAACAATTTTGATTGCACTCCTCAAGAGGGTGGAGAAATGGTAGTGAAAAGCGGAGTGCTCCTTGTCCCAACGTGGAATTTTGAGAGAATATTCTTGTTAGATCAGATCATGCGGAAAAAGGACCCCAATTTTGTTAGAGAGTTTGGAGATCATGGCTCCAGTGTAAATATAAGTTCAAAAGATTTTTCTTTATGGTCAAAGGCCCCTGGCACTAAAAAACCCATAGTTTTGCAAGGGGTGCAACACAAAACAGGGGATGTTGTTGTAAGGACCTTACAGGACACTATTTCTTCAGAGGTTGTAGCAATTTCCAAGCATGCAACCCAATTTGCTCAGCTGGTAGTAGAGGATTTAGAGAAAAAGCATATAAAGCCAAAGGATATGCATGTTGTTTTGAATACCAAGTACAATGAATTATTTGTTGAGAACATTGCATTGAAAGAACAAATAAAGAAGATGGCAGCTGACTCTTCTGGAGGAATTAGACCCGAGGAGCTTGAGAAGATAAACAAAGAAATGCAAAGGGTCAAAGATGAAGCTATAAGCAATTATTTTAAAATCAGGAAAGATTCAATTTTGAGAATTTCAAATAAAATCATTGATAAATTGGATGAATTCCACACTTCATATTCTTTGAAATCCAAGTTCTTGAGTCAGTTTGATGAATTCATTGCATTCTTTCAACCAATGAGAGCTACGTGGTTATCAAAGGGTGAAACCCTGAAGGAGGTTATGTTAGCAGTAAAAAATGTGGCTCAACCACCTCAGATTGTATGGGTAACTTGGAAAAATTATAATTTATTAAATAAGAAGTTACCCAACATAGAGGAGGAAAGGAAAAAATTGATGGGAATGATTGATTCTTTCCAGAGACTCAAAAAGTGGCATGTCCCTACAATTTTGATAGATGGTAGGCAAATTAAGAGCTTAGAAGAATGGAAACAGGGTTTCCAGGAAGCAATAAATGTCGTCTTGACATCCTTGGAAGGTGATCCAAACCAAGGAGATACATTTCTTAATATTGTTGATAAAATTATGGAAGTAGAGCAAATGTATCATAGCCTTTTCCCTAGAAGTAGCAGTTGTGCCTGCCCACAAAACAAAGGAAGCTATGAATAAATTGCATAGTGTGAAGGGTTTTTATTGGCCAACTGATGAGATTGAGGCGCTATATAAAAAGTACTTCTCCTTGGAAGAAGAGAAACCTGAAGAGGAGGACTAGTCACAGTCTTTCCATTTTTTCTATTCCTAAAAGTTATGTGCAGGATGTTCGTTTTGGGAAAATGATTAGAACACTCAGTCAACAAGGAGCAGGCTCCAAGACACCTACCACCGCATGCGAGATTGCATTTTTTTATCCTAATAGAAGCAGATATGAAGTACAGATGTGAGAACATCTTTTGCAGACCCACAACTCGAGCTTCCAGGATGATGACTTTTCACACACCATCATTCAATGCAGGTTGCACACAGAGGTCAAGGTCTTAAGCTTTAGGTATTTTTTGTAATGCAATTAGATTTTGACATGTGTCTTCTTCGGCTTGAGGCTTGTTTTTCTCCCTTGTGTTATAAAAGGGAATTCAGGGCCAAGACGAAGGATTCCAGACTCTTGATTTGTATGCATTAGAGAAACCTTAATATAACAGCAAAGAGTCTTCTAGAAGTTTTGGTGAGTCACTATAATATTTTCATGAATGTATCAATTTTATATTGAAAATTGATAAAGAGAACATTCTGTAGACACCTAAAATTGTCCAGTCTAATTAAATAAATATTTTATTTATTTAATTATCTAAGCTTAATTCTTCTATTAATTAAATAAATCTTTAATTATTTAATTAATTCATTTATCCTCTTCTAGCCTTATTTCTCATTTAAATAAATACTTTTATTTATTTAAATTATCCTTTTTCCTAAATTAAATAAATATCTTATTTATTTAATTATCCCACTTCTTCTATTAATTAAATAAATCTTTATTTATTTAATTAATTCATTAACCTTTTCTACCCATGACATATGTCATTCATCTCTTAATTCATACACTACCTACCCCTTTCATTATTTTATTATTTCTTTTACCTACCCTCTAATCATAGCCGACCTCCTTTTACACCTCTCAATCTTATCCCTCCATTTCGTACAGTGTTTTCTATATAAGAGGATACTTCCTTCATTATCAAACCCTAATCAATCAATCTATGCACCCTCCTGTTGACTACTTGACTACACTATGCTTTTGAACATAGGTGATCCTACTTGCAACCACATTCTGTTCTTTGTTGAGCTCTTGTGCACATAAAATCTAAGAGCAAATATATCAAGCAAGATCAATGGAGATAGGAAGAATGGAGATCCAAACCCTATTGGACATGTGATGGTATAATCTTTGTGATTTCGTTTGATTTGCATTGACTTAGGTAATCTTCATGTGTTATGGTGGATCTTTGTTGTTGTTAGGCTAGGGTTTTGTGGTTGAATTCATTTAGCCTTTCAATATCGTTATTATTGTTATCCATTTTCACCATATACACATTCATTTCTAGCAAATCTCTTTTGTGTTATGTTGTATGAATTGTTGTGTTAATGACATATACAATTTGTCTTCTCTAAGGGGGAATGTGTATTTTTGGATGGGTTTCATTAAATAAACTAAATTTTGTCTTGAATATTGCAACAAATTTTGAGAGAGTGTGAGGAGGTTGTGAATGCATTCTCAATCTAAACATTTTAAGCAAGTCTTAATTGTTTAGCATTGGACTTTAGTGTTAATAATGTTACTTTGTTTGCCACTAGGATTGTGATTTGACTCTTTTTTCCCTTAGAACAGGCACTGATCATACTTTCTTGAAGTTTGTGGGTCACCTTGAATACTGCAATAAATTATGTTTTCATTTCTAGCTAAATGATTTAAATTTTGTCTTGAGTACTGTAATAAATTTTGTCTTGAATACTGCAATAAATTCAATGGCATCCTTTAATGCAACACACATTCCCTAAGGTATTATCTACAATAGCTCATGCAAATATTATAGACTTGTTAAAATATCAAGATTGGAAAACATCATCCTCTCGAATTAGATTAAGAGCATATATACAAAATAGTATCAAGTGCATCATACATCATAATAGGAATCATTGTGTTATTGCATAACAAACCATTAAAATGATTCATCCATTAAATTTTCCATAAATATCTCAGCAAGGAACACAACATGATGCAAATATTTGTTATGTAAAAGTATAAATGACTTGACATGTAAAGATACTCACAAAGTACAAGTCCTCCCACACAATTACAAACAAGTCCTCCCACATAATCACAACATTTAGATTTCACCAAAAAATATCAAGAAATCAATATCAAATAGATAATATACTAATCGCATACATCATACATTTAAATCATGTCATTGATATTCTTCTTCATCCAACTCTTTGTATGTATCTTCCGATCCAAAATCAATATTGTAAGGATAATTGGTCATATCATCATCATCATCATCATCATTGATGTCATCATCATCATCTTCATGAACATTAACTCCTACATCATCGTGATCTTGTTCCTCTTCTTCGACATCTTTGTAGGGCACATCATCAACTACTTGTTGATCCTGATCATCATGTACATCATCTTCTAGTTCTTTTGTATCTTCTTCTTCCATGGAATTATACTTTATCGGCCTTCCTCTAGGATCATGTCTAACAACAAATGACCATACCTGCTCACATTGGCTTGGAATAACATAGAGCTCATTTCCAACTCGCTCAAATGACCTTGTATTGACCATTGTAAATCCATTAACATGTTCAATAACAGTTCTATCAGGTTCATTTTCATTCAATCGTAGCCTATACTATTGGATGACGAAAAAAACTAATTTGAAGGACCCAAAGTCACACTCAAGTATATAATCCAAAATCCCATAGTATCGATTTTCTGAGACTTGAGGATGTATGTCGCTTCTAGATGCAACATTAGTCACCTGAAATACTGCAGTTATCCCACAAGTTTTCTTCGTGTCATCCAACTTTTTGGTGTGAAATTTATGACCATTGCACCACATAGCCTTGTGGTGTTTAACCTACAATATGTCAAACATGTAAAAATTATTGCATTGCCAGTTGATAAATATATTTATTCTTGGTCGTATGTATGCAAAAAACAACACACACGCGCGCGCGCGCGCCACACACACACACATATACATCATTAAAATTGAAAAAAAATTAAAAAAATGGGTAATTAATATATTTATATGTACTTGTTTATCTCTTAAACTGTATGACAAATCAATTTCCCTTGGTGTAACATTGGAATCTCCATTATGATGAGCTTCTTTAACTAATGAAGCCACACCTTCCCATGTTAACGCACAACCAGATTGTTGACATCGTTCAACCCATACCGTCATCGAATCAAGATTTTTTGCGACATACAAATGTAGTGCATCCCACTCTTGAGCAACTGTAGAAAATAACTAGAAATTTACAAATGATGTATATTAAAGATTAAAAATTAATTAACTACAATATATATAAAAAGAAAATGTAAAATGTATTCAGTTTAATGTCCATGAACATCCAATAATTACCTCTCACTTTCCTCAATCTACCTTTCCCCATCAAGTACTCCCCTTTGAATTTGTTAATGGAGTTGGGATCCCAAATGCGATCTACATGGATCTTTGTTGCAAACTTAGAAAGATATTCAGTAATGCACAACATAGTCTGGTATACCATATATCCCTCCACCATAGAACCCTCAGGATGTGCTCTTTGGTGAACCAAAGCCTTCAAAAATTTCAAGTGTCTCTCAACCATCCACATTGACCTTGTGTGTATAGGTCCACACAATTCAATCTCCTCAAATTGGTGTATGAGGTAGTGTTCTTGTGCATTGAAAAATGTCGAAGATAGACACTTTTTTATTTCACACATTAGACGAGGAATTTTTGTCTTCCAATATTTTATATCTTCTTTATGGATTTCTTTAGATGACAGCCATCTACAAGTGATTTGAGACGCAAATATATTAACAAGAATTAACAAAATAATATACAATATATTACATAAAAAGTAAAACAAATGTCAAATATAATACCTATACAACAAATTGAACAAATAACATTACTTACCTCATGTATTTTCCAAATAATACATTATTGTCGAAGTGGTCTGGGAGAGATAGAGGTAGAACGTATTGCAACAATTATAAAATGATCCTTTCATTGTTTTTCCAAAACTAGTACTAAACGTAATACAATGAAAAGTACATGCAATATAAAAATATATAGAAAATATACAAGAACATGAATTACCTTAATGAAGGTATTCCAATCATGCACTTTCATCCCTGACCCAAATTCACTTTTCTTTGTTATGAGATTGTTTATGTTCGCAGCAAATCTTGTGGGAAAATGAATTTTTCATATGACCTCTTTTATAGCATTGCTTTGTTGCTCCGTTAATAACCAAGGAAGGGCACTTATATTAATTCAATATCCATCTCTATTTAATTGAATGACATTTTTAATTGCATGATTGGATTCCTGAATGTCACTACAAATTTTGACAATTTTTTCTTTGTCATGCCTTCCATCCAATATCTTCCATAACGTCTATGTTATATTTTTTCCAATATGCATAGTATCAAACAAATGCAGAATTTGTAGATGCTCATAGTAGGGTAGCCTACTAAATTGTCTGGGATAACTTTTTAGTCCCTTTGGAAGGTGGTGATTAATGCCTTGATGACCTTCATGAAGCATATAAGTTTAAATAGTTAACAACGACAATCATCGTCAATTACAGCATGAGTAAACAAAACACAATATAAAAATATAAATTTTAAACATATCATATATGATAGATAAATAATTAGATTGAATGACATTACCTTGACGATTAATTCTATTATATTCCAACTTCCATAGGCGAGGTGTCATTCTTCATGGTTTTGATGTAGTCTCTTCTTTCCCATTGAAAAGATGTTTTTCAATAGTTTGATACTTACGTTTTTTGTGGAGGAAGTGCCTATACTCATCAAACACCTGTTTTCCTAAACTTGTTGAATGAGGAGATTTCATCTTTGAACCACAAACTGGACATGCAAATTTTCCCTTTGTTTGAAGACCTGCAAGATCATGTATAATTGGATTAAATATGCTAATTTTTATAATTATATATATTGAATGGATTTGTTTAAAAAATCCATGATTTATACTTTAAAAAATTAAACATTATTAAAGTGCACAAGTTGAACATTATAACATACCACAAAAATGTGTTAGCCCTGGGGCATCATGAATTGTCCATACAAGCATTGCATGGAATTGAAATTGTCTTTGTCCTATTGGTCTAGAGACGTCATACATAGTGACACCATTCCATAACTCTAGCAACTCGTCGATAAGAGGCTCGATATACATTCATATCTTTAACTTGGTACTTACCTAGTTGAATGAACACAAACATTACATAATTATTATAACCATTTTACTGCAATATATATAAGTTAATGTACATGACTATAAAATGAAAAAAATACCTGGAACAATCATTGCTAACATTATGTGCTCCCTCTTTGTTGACATCCATGGAGGAATGTTATTGTTGATAACAAAAACAACCCACACCGGGTAAATAGATCTCATCTCTCCAAATGGATTGACACCGTCCGTTACCAATGAAAGCCTGAGATTATGAGGTTTTTCTTTAAAGTGTGGCCATTTTTCCTCTATGTCCATAAATGCAGAACCATCCACAGGCATTCGAAGAATGTCATCTTGACTTCTATTGTGTGCATGGTAATCCATAAATTGCACCAAGCTTTCACACCTTAATAATCGTTGCAAACGTGGAATAATGAGAATATAACGAAGAACCTTTGTGAGGCACCTTTTTTGTTAGTTAATATGTTCGATATCTATTGATATGACATTCAGGGCATTCAGCTGCAAATTCATGTTGTTTATAATATATAATATGATCATTGGGACATGCATCTATTGTTTGATACTCCATTCCAATATCTTTCATAATGGCAGATAATTCTCGATATGAGCGAGGTAGAATATTTGATGGTGGTAACAAAAAATCACCTATCAATCTAGAACAAAAAAAAAAATTGTTAATATAAATAATATTAATGGTACATATTTCACCTTTTATTTACTAGTGATGAAATAACAACAAAAATAGATGAAAAAAGATACATATATGGCATACCTTAACATACATGAGATTGTTATGTTGGATAAACCATTCATAACCTTCAAGTTCACCAACAACAATACAACAAAGAGAAGAGTTGTTTGGGAGCCTTCGTAAAGGGGCTCATATGCCTTCTCAAAGACAAGTAAATCATGAGCAACATCAAAGTCATATTGATCAACTACACCAGTACTAAATCTGTCATGGATCAATGTATTTGTACCATCATCTTCAATTGTGTTTTCTGGTGCATGATCAACTTCTTCCATAGGATCATTATCTTTATCTTCGATATTCACACCTTCGTGTTCCTCCACTTGAAAAACCACATTCTTCGGGTCGTGGTAGTCCATATCATGTGCCCTAGGGCACCCCACCTATATAAAAATGATCAACATAAATAAACCATGATCATGGTCTCATTAACAAGTGATTTTTTATGTATATAAATTGTTAAAACGATATAAACATTTACAAATGCAATCAATATAAACACATATAATGAACATCTTACTAATGGATGATAATCATGCCTGCCTTCATTGTGACCATGTTGCCTACAATGTTTCTTAGTTGTTGTGATTAAAAGTCTTTTGGTCTTTAAGCCCTTACAATTTTTGCAGGGACAATAACATTTCCCATCACCTTTTCTTTTCAAGCTAGACCAAAATCTAGCAATTGTCTCCTTATTTTGTTCTTCGCTGATATTATCTGACATGATTTTTTTTTCATAGGCAAAAAAATCAGGCTATGGAAAATTTGGTCTAGAACCTTCACAAACCAAGCAAAATGATGTTTCAAGTACGGAAAACACTGTTTGTGCGCTTTTTTTTTTCACTTTCCTATTTTTCATCAGAATTTCGACAAACGTTGGGCATGATTCCGACGATAACGGGTTTCGTCGGAATTCTGAGGAACGTCGGGAAATATTTTTTTAAAAAAAATTGACACAAATTGCCTTGTAAGATCCAACAAAACAAAATAAATCCCATAGTTCATTGAAATTTTTCGTCGGATAATGTACCCAAATGAGTTGGTATTGAAACCCATGGCTGAAAATGAAGCCATTCAATTTGTTGTCCTACATTTGGAGGGTGTTGCCTATGATTGGTGGCATCATGGATTGGTCACTCAGAATCGTGCCCTTATTCGTTCATACCCAGAGTTCACAGAGAGACTGATTACCAGGTTTGATAGGAAAGATGTGGAACTTTACTACAGGGATTTAGCTCTCTTGAAATAGTCAGGACATATGGAGTTGTATATTAATGAATTTCAGCGTATAGCAATGATGGTTCTTGAGATTCCCAATAAGAGGGTAGTGATTCTTTTCATGGAGGGTCTTCAGGAGAGATAGTGTGGTTTAGTCAAGGCTTTGAAGCCTAAGACTCTGCAGTTGGCTACACAGCTCACTTTGGACTTGGAAAACATACCTCCACCTCCACTTTTCAGCAAAACAAAAACTTTCCTAGGAACACCAAACCCTTCCAAAAACCTTTTAATCCACAGAAGGGGAACACATCTTCTCCTAAGATTGATCAGGATTCTAGAAATGAATTGAGGAGAAAGAAATTGTGTTTTAATTGTAAGGAACCTTGGGAACCAAGTCACAGATGCCTTGGAAATGGCAAAGCCCATCTCATTGAGGTGAGCTCAAATGTGGAGGATGAGCACATACAAGACACTAATTATGAGGGAGTGCATATTGAGTCGCCACATATAGAACTTGATTCTACTGATGCACAAGCTACAACCAATGTCACCATAGCCACTCTCTCGAGTTATCCTAAGTTCCACGCCTTCATATTGAAAGGAACTATTCAGGGACAACGTGTAGTGTGTTTGGTAGATACTGGAGCAACCCATAATTTTATTGATCAACACCTGATAGAGAAACATGGGTTGCAGACAAAGGAATTTTTAGGATTTGGTGTGAAGGTTGCAGATGATGCAGTGTTGGGATGTACCAGGAGGATTCCTGAGCTTAGTATCTAGATGGGAGACTACACGTTGAAAAATGACTTTTATGTTTTGCCATTAGAGGATTATGATGTAGTTATCAGTATGTAGTGGTTGCAAGGGATTGGCAGATATGATATTGATCACCGCAAGATGCAGTTGGAGTTCCTAGCTTATGGTAAGAAGATAATATTAAGGGCGTTGTTAGATGGAGGCCCCAATAAGGTTTCTTCTTGCAGGATGGAGACTATTATCAAGCACAAAGATATTCTTTGGGCTACACAGTACTTTATTTCATCTAAAGCACCTTCATCTCATGATGGCAAAACTTATCACATTGATATACTACAGTTTTTAGATAAGCATGGGGTGGTGTTTGGTGATATACCATCTATAAGGAAAGCACAGTGCGGAAAAATGCTTCCCTAATGTCAATTTGCAGGGGAAATAAGACTAGTATGTTTTAAAACTTTACAAAATACTAAGATTAGCATATACAAAATAGAAACAATATCAGAATTCAAACACACACAGACATAAACACCATGAATTTACGTGGGAAACCCTTTCGGGAAAAAACCCACCACCTACAAACAGAGCACTTTATTCACAGCAAAGAATCTTTACAATAAAGTTTGTTATCATAGCATAGATGTTCACTCTGATCACTTTGGCTACACACCACAGTATATGGCTTATCATCAGAACAACAACTATGTTCAAGTTTCCTCTTGGCTTCATATACATTTTCCATGTCGATCGCTCAACTGTCAATTTGCACCAATCGTTTAGACATCTAACTGTCTGTGTAGGTCTGCATTCGTGAGAAAACAATTATCCCACATGCATCCAAGAATCGAACTGGTTTGTATTCAAATACACCGGCTCAGACAAGTCGACTCCATCGGGTATCAACGTAACTTCAAAAATACATCTTCGATGGCCGATGACAGACCCAGTCACCGAAGGTGAATTCATCAGGTATCGATGTAGCAAACAACCAGTTCTCTCGATCTCTGATAATACCCCGATCATTGAAGGCAATTCCATCGGGTCATCGGCAAGACAACCAAACAGCTATCCCAATTGTCTGATCTTCCTTGATCTGCTCGATCTCTCTTTCTACGCTCCGCCACATGGCACCCCCTGATTGGCTCCGGGGTCCTTGCCCTGCCACCTTAGCATGGCCTCACTAACTGCCCAAAATGAAGCTCTTCTTTGTCGAGCCCCACCTTGGTCTCCAAGTCGCGGAGGATAAACTTTGTGCATCTTGCCATAGCGGTATAGCGACAATCGTCTAATCATCCCGAACTTGCTCACTTGTTAACTCGCCTAAGCTGCTATCTTGTCGGGACCCACCACTTGGTCGCCAAACCGTGATGGATAACGTTCGTGCATCTCCATCATGCAGTATAGTGATGACCGTTGGATCTGGATCTAACCTAGATGCCTTTTATCCTTTTGTCCATCCGATAATTGATGCTACCCCCGATGACCGAAGACGACTTCGTCGGGTCATCGGGATGACTTCAAACCTGCTACTCCAAGCTCTATTATACTTAAAAACATAGGAAGGAGGACTCATCAGGTATCGGTATAGAAGACCAAGATCACTCCCGATAGTCGATACCTACTCTGATATGTCGAGTTCATCGGTAAAGGTTGTGCCGATAGAGCTCGCAGATTTTCTTCGCACGGTTTCATTGGCCAGAGTTAACCCAATCAATATGAACAAAGGTCAAGTGAATTAGAGGCACATTTCCAACAAACTCCCACTTGATGAGGAATTCACTGGACTACTTGAGCACTTTCCAAACATTATAGAGAGGGATGGGTACTGAGACCCATTGAGTTAGAACACCACCTGAACTTGTGAGTGCTCACCAGTTTTGTTAATGCGTCTGCAACATTTTCCTGAGTGTCTACCTTGTTCAGATTAACCTTTCCATATTCTACCATGTCACGCACAAAATGGAATTGCACATCTATGTGTTTAGACCTGGCATGATATGTAGGATTCTTCGCTAAACATATAGCACTCTAAATCTCACTTCGTACTTCAACCTGCCCTGCATCAAAACCAACATATGTACTCAAACATCTGAGCCAAATAGCTTCTTTACAAGCATGTGTGGTTGCCATGTATTTTGCCTCTATAGTGGACAAAGCGACTACAGACTATCGCTTGGTCATCCAACTTATTGCTCCACCATTCAGAACAAAAACATATCCACTAGTGGATCTTCTACTCTCAATGTCCCCTACCCAAACAAAATCCGTATAACCACAAATGCTAAGAATTCTCTTTGAATCATTCAGATTACCATGATAACATAATGCAAAGTCTAAAGTACCCTTCAAATATCTGAAAACTCTCTTTACAGCACCCCAATGCGGTCTTCCTGGGTTTGACATAAATCTGCTTAATACTCCCACTGGCTGGGCAATGTCTGGCCTTCTACAAACCATTTCATACATCAAGCTGCCAATAGCACTTGCATAAGGTATACTCTTCATTTCATCTATCTCTTCTGGAGATTTTGGACTGTCATGCACAGACAGTTTGGTTCCTTGCAAAATATGAACAACCTGTTGTTTACAGTCAGACATATTAAACTTATCAAGAACACTAGTGATGTATTTTCTCTGGCTGGGCCAAAGTTTTCTCTTGGACATGTCCCTCTTGATTTCCATTCCCAGAATGTAGTTTGCTGACCTCAAATATTTCATTTTGAACTTCAAGGATAATTGGGACTTCAAGTCTGAGATCATACCTTTGTTATTTCCAATGAACAACATGTCATCAACATACAAAGCAATAATAAGTATCTTATCATCTTCAACCTTGTAGTACACACAATGATCAACTTTCGATCTCACAAAACCCAAAGACAACACAAACGTATCATATTTTTGATACCACATTCTGGGAGACTATTTCAAACCATAAAGAGACTTATTTAGTTTGCATACCAAATGTTCTTTACCTTTTTTCACAAAATGCTCAGGCTGGGACATATAGATTTCTTCTTCAAGGTCCCCATGAAGAAATGTTGTTTTCACATCCATTTGCTCGACTTCCCAATCATATACTGCTGCAAGTGACAAAAGAAATCTAATAGATGTCATCTTAGCTACAGGAGAGAAGATTTATCCATAGTCAATACCTTCCTTTTGAGAATACCCCTTCGCAACCAATCTGGCCTTATACTTGTCAATGCTGCCATCTGAACCATACTTCCTTTTGAAAACCCATTTACAGCCCACTGGCTTTTTGCCTTTAGGCAAGGATATCAGATCCCATGTTCCATTCTTGTCTAATGATTTCATTTCATCATTCATGGCTTTCAACCAAGAATCTGAATCTAACATATCCATGGCTTCTTTTACAGTCCTAGGCTCATCAGTATCAGCAAGTAAAGCATAGGCACAATTTACATTCAACATTGAAAAATTATACCTATCTGGAGTAAACCTATCACGTTGTCGTCTCTCTCGTGTGGATCTTCTCAACACTTGTGGTGAGGCTTCATTTTGTTCTTCTTCTGAACTTTCAAAGCTACATGAACTCTCTTCAATCTCATCTTCAAGTACATCTTGAGTTTTCACTTCTTCTCCTAGTGGAACTTCAACCACATCCTTCTCTTTTTCCTTCTCTGTTGGTTTATTTATAGACATAGGTTTCAGCTCTTGGAATATGACACTTCTGTTGTACACAACCTTTCCAGTCTTAGGATTCCAAAGTTTGTATCCTTTAACTCCAACTCCATATCCAATGAAAATACATTTGACTTCTTTGTTATCAAATTTAGATCTTTTAACATCAGGCACATGTGCATATGCTTGTGAACCAAAAACACGAATGTGTCTTAGAGAAGGTTTCTTACTATACCATGCTTCCATGGGTGTCTTGTCTACTAATGTTGTGGTAGGTGACCGATTCAACAGGTAACATGTTGTAGCAACTGCTTCTGCCCAAAACTTTTGTTCCAGCCAGCAGTACTCAACATGCTTCTTGCTTTCTCCATCAAAGATCGATTCAACCTTTCAGCAACTCCATTTTGATGTGGAGTATAAGGCGTAGTTCTATGTCTTTTGATTCCATGATCTCCACAGTACTTGTCAAAATCTGTATTGCAATACTCACCACCATTATTAGTACTTAAACATTTTATTCTTCTTCCAGTTTGATTTTCAACCAAGTTTTAAAATTCCTTAAACCGACTGAACACTTCTGACTTACTGTTCATAAATAAACAAATGTCCTTCTTGAATAATCATCAACAAAGGATACATAGTACTTTGATTTAGACAAAGAAGGTACATCCACTGGACCAAACACATCAGAATGCACATAGTCTAGAATGTCAGAAAATTTATGAGGGTTTGAATAAAATTGAACACGGTTTTGTTTTCCATATAGGCAATGTTCACAGAAATCAAACTCAAGGTTACAATCAGTAAGTCCTACCATATTTTTACTCTTTAAAGTTTTCAAACCTTTTTCACCAATGTGACCAAGCCTATAATGCCAGAGCATTGTCTTTTCTGCAAGAAGTTTAGCTTCCATAGAATTTACATCACATGTCAACTCGGTAGTTCTATCAGATTTCTCAGTGACTATATTACAGCACACAAGTTCAACATCTAACTTGTACAATGTACCAATGCATTCACCCTTAGCCAAAATAATAGACCCTCTAGTCATCTTACAACCACCAGACACAAATGTTACCTGGACTCCAGCATCATTCAGCTTGCTTACAGAAAGTAGATTTCTTGTCAAACCTAGTATGTGCAGAACTCCATTGATTCCCTTTATTCTCCCATCAGGAAATTGGATTTTAATTCTTCCTCCCCCAACAATCTCCAGTGTTGAGTCACTTGCTAAGTACTCCTTCCCACCAGCATATGGTTCATTCTTTGAGAGCCACTCCTTGTGAGATATCATATGGAAAGATGCCCCTGAGTCAATCAACCACACATTGTCAGAAGCATGCATTGCCAAAGCTGCTACAAAGGCATCTGCATCACTGTGAGAAGATTGATTATCAAAAGAGTTCTTTCTCTTCTTCTCCTCTTTGCAGTCCTTTTGAATATGACCCTTTTGTCCACAGTTCTAGCATTTCACCTTAGACTTCTTTCCAAGAGACTTGGACCTCTCTTGAGACTTGGACTTGGACTTCTTGTCCTTCTTTTTGCCTTTGTCCTTTGGCCTGCCTCGAACAGAGAGTGCCTTTTTATTTGTCTCAGAATATTTATTCCTCATTTCTTCTGACAACAAAGCAGCAACTACCGTATCCATCTTGAATTGGGTAGTTGTGCTTCCAATGGCCATCACCAAATGTTCCCAAGAATCTGGAAATGAGCATAGCAACAACATGCAATGTTCTTCTTCTTGAATAGCCACACCAAATGATGTCAATTGAGCGAGAACCATGTTGAACACATTCAAATGATCTGCCAAGGGTGTTCCTACATCCATTTTCGGAGAATATAACTTCTTCCTAAGGAAGAGTTTATTCACCAAGGATTTTCCCTGATAGATGTCTCCTAACTTCTTCCACAAATCTCTTGCAGTCTTCTCCTCATGTACATTCAACAAAATTGAGTCTACAAGGCATAGTCTTATGAGTCCTCTTGCTTTCCGATCTACTAAGTCCCAATCTTCTTGCTTCATGCCTGAAGGTTTTTGTCCACTCATTGCAATCCAAAAATCTCGGTCAACCAATAGGTCCTCCACTTTAAGTTTCCATAGCTCAAAATTGGAGCCATTGAACTTCTCAATATCCATTCTTCCAGAAGTGCATGCCATCTTAATCTATAAACAAGTAGACACACTAACAGACTCCCATTGAAACAAACTAACACAAAAAACCAACCCTACCCAACAAGGATAACACAACTGGCCAGGCTTTGATACCACTTGTAAGGAAAGCACAGTGCGGAAAAATGCTTCCCTAATGTCAATTTGCAGGGGAAATAAGACTAGTATGTTTTAAAACTTTACAAAATACTAAGATTAGCATATACGAAACATAAACAATATTAGAATTCAAACACACACAAAGATAAACACCATGAATTTACGTGGGAAACCCTTTCGGGAAAAAACCCACCACCGACAACAAGAGCACTTTATTCATAGCAAAGAATCTTTACAATAAAGTTTTTTATCAAAACACAGATGTTCACTCTAATCACTTCGGCTACACACCACAATATACGGCTTATCATCAAAACAACAACTATGTTCAATTTTCCTCTTGGCTTCATATGCATTTTTCATGTCGACCATTCAACTGTCAGTTTGCACCAATCGGTTAGACATCTAACTATCTGCATCGGTCTGCATTCGTGAGAAAACAATTATCCCATATGCATCCAGGAATCAAACCGGTTTGTATTCAAATACACCAGCTCAGACAAGTCGACTCCATCAGGTATCAGCGTAACTTCAAAACTACATCTCCGATGGCCGATGACAGACCCGATCGTCAAAGGTGAATTCATCGGGTATTAGTGTAGAAAACAACCAGTTCTCCCGATCTTCAATAATACCCCGATCACCGAAGGCAACTCCATTGGGTCATCGGCAAGACAACCAAATAGCTATCCCGATCGTCTGATCTTCCCTTATCTGCTTGATCTCTCTTTCTACGCTCTGTCACGTGGCACCCCTTCATTGGCTCCGGGGTCCCTGCCCTGCCACCTTAGCACAACCTCACTAACCGCCCAGAATGAAGCTCTTCTTTGTCAAGCCCCACCTTGGTCGCCAAGTCACGGAGGATAAACTTTGTGCATCTTGCCATAGTAGTATAGCGACAATTGTTCGATCATCCCAAACTTGCTCGCTTGTTAACTCGCCTGAGTTGCTATCTTGTCGGGCCCCACCACTTGGTCGCCAAGCTACGATGGATAGCATTTGTGCATCTCCATCATGCGCTATAGCGACGACCATTGGATCTGGATCTAACCTGCACACCTTTTATCCTTTTGTCCATCTAATAATCGATGCTACCCGGATGACCGAAGACGACTTCGTCGAGTCATCGGGATGACTTCAAACCTGCTACTCTGAGCTCCATTACACTTAAAAACACAAGAAGGAGGACTCATTGGGTATCGGTATAGAAAACTGATATCGCTCTCGATAGTTGATACCTACTCCGATATGTCGAGTTCATCGGCAAAGGTTGTGTGGATATAGCTCGCAGATTTTCTTCACACTGTTTCATCGGCTAGAGTTAACCCAATCAATATGAACAAAGGTCAAGTGAATTAGAGGCACATTTCCAACACCATCTAGTGTACCGCCTGATAGAGGATTTGAGCATGTGATAGAATTAGAGAAGGAGCAAAACCAGTCATGACCACTCCCTACCGCCATCCTAAAGCCTACAAAGACGAGATAGAGAAGACCATCAGGGAGCTTCTAGACATGGGATTCATTAGACCGAATTCTAGTCCCTTTGCTTCTTTAGTTGTGTTGGTGAAGAAGAAGGATGGGACCCTACTCATGTGTATTGACTACCGTGCACTTAACAAGAAAACCATTAAGAAACAGTATCCCATTCCACACATAGATGAGTTGTTGGATTAACTTCATGGCTCAGTTTATTTTTTCGAAGATTGATCTTCGATTGGGGTACCATTAGATTAAGGTGCAAGAATCAGACATTCACAAAACAGCTTTCAGATGTCATTACAGTCATTATGAGTTCTTAGTGATGCCTTTCGTTCTCACTAACGCCCCTGCTACATTTCAGTTATGCATAAACCACATATTTAATAAGCATTTGCATAAATTTGTGATGGTGTTTTTTAATGATATCATGATTTACAAAAAATCAATGGAGGAACATCTGAGGCACTTAGATGAGGTGTTGAGCATTATGGAATCTCAGTCATTGCATGCTAAGACGTCCAAATGTGAATTTGGGTTCACAAAGATTTTATATTTGGGTCATGTGATAGGAGTTGATGGAGTCAAAGTTCATTAGAAAAAGATCCAAGCTATTCTTGATTGGCCACCTCCCAAGAACATTTCAGAGTTGTGTGGTATTCTTGGGTTATGTACTTATTATATGAGGTTTGTTAGAGGTTATTCTCAGCTTGCAGCACCTTTGACAGATCTCACCAGGAAAGGGGATTCAAGATGGACTCAGGAGGCACAGGAGGTATTTGATAGGATTAAGCAGGTGATGAGCACTTGTCCTATGTTGGCACTTCTTGATTTCACCCAACCTTTTGTTCTTGAATATGATGCTTCAGGAGAAGGTGTGGGTGCAATACTTATGCAAAAATCATCATCCTATTGTGTATGAGAGTAGGAAACTAAAAGACAATGAAAAATTATACTCTACCTATGATAAAGAAATGTTGGCTATTATGCATGCTCTCAGAAAATTCAGATAGTATTTAGTGGGAAGGAAATTCATTGTTAAAACTAATCATAATAGCCTTAAGTACTTCTTAGAACAAAAAGATCTCAATGAAAGGCAACAAAAATGCATCAGTAAGACCCAAGCATATGATTTTCACATCAAATATGTCAAGGAGAAAAAGAGTGTTGTTGTTGATGCATTATCTAGGAAGCCTTCTATTGTTGCTCTTTGTTCATTGAGTGAGATTTCAGCGGATTGGAAATCTCAACTTTTGGTAGAATACTCCAAAAATCAGCATGCATGTGAAATCATGGATGGGATCATTTAGGATAACAGGTACACGATTGTGGATGATGTGAATTATTACAAGGGAAGAATATATTTGGTTCCAGAATCTAAACTGAAAAATTAGATTTTACATGCTTTTCATGACACTCCTGTAGCAAGACATCAGGGGTATGGTAAGACTTACATGCAAATTAAAGAGAGGTTCACATGGAAGGGCCTCAAAGATGATGTTTTACAACATGTAAGGGAATCTATCACTTGCCAACAAAATAAAACTAAAAATACATACCTTGCTAGTCTGTTGTGATCATTACCCATTCTGGAGAAAAAGTGGACAAGAATTTTGATGGATTTAATCACTAGACTTCCCAAGGTACAAGAGAAAGATTGTATATATGTAGTTGTGGACAGGTTGACAAAATATTATTTCTTTTCCATAGCAGCAGATTATACAACTTCACAAGTTGTTGATCTATTTTTCAGAGAGATATTTCAGCTCCATGGTCTTCCAAATACCATTGTCAATGACCGTGATAGCAGGTTCATGAGGTCTTTTTGACAGGAGTTGTTTAGACTCACTAGCACAGAGTTGACACCTAGCACCGACTATCACCCTTAGATTGATGGACAGACTAAGACTGTGAATAAGTGGATTGAGGGGTATTTACGCAACTATGTGTCAGGACAACAACGCACATGGGTTCACTGGTTGTATTTAGGAGAATTTTGCTACAACATGACACATCATATGTCTATTGATATGTCTCCTTTTTGTGCACTATATGGTTATGATGCTATGACATTTATGGATTTGGCACTAGGTGATAGTAGAGCACCATTGACACAGGATTGGCTTCAGGAGAGCCAAGACATACTTAAGGCATTTAAGGAAAATATTCAGCAAGCCCAGAATCAGCAAAAGCTATATGCTAATCACCATAGGATTGAGAGATCATTTGAGGTTGGAGAAATGGTGTTCCTGCGCCTCCAACCTTATCGGCAAAGTTCTTTGAAGATGAGTGGGGCAAAAAAGCTCAAGCCCCAATTTTATGGACAGTACCATGTATTGAGGAGATTTGGGGAAGTGGCGTATGAGATTGAGTTACCATCAGAGAGAAAGATTCATAATGTCTTTCATATATCTTGCCTCAAAAAGGCAATTGGACAGGGCACAACGACTTCTTCAATGTTACCACCCTTGGATGAGGAAGGGAAGTTGGTTATGGTTCCAGTTGAGATCCTAGATAAGCATGAGAGGAAATTGAGGAATAGGGTGATCATAAAATATTTTGTTAGATGGAAGGATTTTCCCATAGACGATGCCACTTGAGAAGGAGAAGTTATTCTGCAGCATCCATCTCTTCAGTTGCTTGAGGACAAGCAATCCCGAGAAGGGAGGACTGTAATGTCCCCACTTCTCTAGTTGCTATCCAGATGCTTAAATTCACCTATCACCCATCTCCACAGGTGAAGTTCAGTGTTGGGAGATGTTGGGTTAACCAAAGGGGACCTATACTTAGACAAATTTTACTTTGGTGGGCCTTCTATAATAAAAATTAATAATATTAAGTTATAAAGTTATTTTTTCTAAATTTGGAAAAAGTAAATAAAAGTGACTTATAAGTTACTTTATCTTTTAATAAATGACTTTATATTAAAAGTCCCTTGCACACTTCCCTAGGTGATTAAATATTTTTAAAAAGTGGGCCATGTTTAATGAGGAATTGACCATCAAGCAATTTGAACTTATGAGGGGAGAAAAGATTTCAATGGAATCTTCTTGTGATGCCCAAGGTGGATCAAATTAGGGTAAGAAGCATAAAAGAAGACTTGGAGTCTCATTTTTGCATTATATGATTGAATATTTTTTAGAAGAAAACTATTTTTCAAGTATGCAATGTAATTTGTAGGTGTGTGGATTGGAATTGGGGACGTAGACCTTCATTTCTGAGAGAAAGGATGAAAACCCTTTCATATTGTCAATTTGGAGTGTTGGGAATGCTTATATCTAACCAACAAGGGTACTAATCAAAGGAATTTTGACGCTTAAAATAGAAATTAGTCATGAGAATCAGATATGAGTAGTTTAGAAGGCAGATTTTGGTGAATTGATGTAGTTTGTGGCCAACCATACCTTTTCTAGCCTAGCCGTACACTTCTAGCTTGCTTGGGAATCCACAGAAAATAAACAAGAGGGTTTACATCTAATTTTTTTGTGCAAATTTCATTGTCAACATTAGGAATTAAGAATAAAATCATTCTTTCAGGTTTATGAGCAAATCAGTGGGGACAATTGACCATTTTCAATGAAGTCTCCTAGGGGCCTAAGGGAAACAACAACAGTTTGATCTATTTGTATAAGATTTGTTTTTGGTAATTATTGTTTAGGAGAATAAAACTCATTGGAGTAGTTAGGACTCTTCAGAAGCTCCTGTAGCAGCAACTGGATTCATTTAAGTCAATAAAGAAGCCCTCCAGGCAAGGCATTGGACTCCTGGTAGGCCAATTTTGGCATATCATTGTTGAATTCCCTTATTTATTGGCATTTGTTAATTGTTGTTATAAAATCAGTCAATCTGAAATTTTATTTTCAGTCATTAGTTTATGTTTTATCATTGTTATTCAATTGCATTGTCAAATTCCCAAGGCATATATATTGCAAAAACACAAAAACAAACATAAAACCTCAAAAACAAACATATAAACCAAATTCCCCTACCGCTGACCTAAGAAATCAAAATCAGAAAATTAAATCAGATTGCTTCAATCAATGGTTGGCATCTTTCAATATTGTGAAAATTATTTTTCTTTAGGTTATTGTTAGATGTCAAATAAATACTTGATTTTACTTTTTATTGTCACTGTTGGATAAATGGAAGATAAAAGGTAATGCAACTTATCCCACGTATGACATATAGTGTTCCACACTAAGGCAGTGATATCAACTAATTGGTTTAGGACTAGATCTACAACATGATATTCAAATGAAATGAAATTTGTAGTTACAGAGGACAAGCTATAATTTGTCATGGAATTCAAGGGTAAAAGATGTAAGAAAAACAAAAGTCAGCCACAAGCAAGAGAAGTGGCTATGATAAAACTGAATATAATGAGCAGGTTTTTTTTAATTATGGAGCTCTTGATTGATTTTTTATGATGTAATTCTATTGATATATTTTTACATGATTTTTACACTAATATTACTTATCCAAACAACTTTCTAAGTTACATTGACTTACATATTTTCAAATAATAGAGCAAATTAGAAACATAGCTATAAAATAAATGTTTGCAAAACTTTGAAGTTTGATGCATGGTATTTAGATGCTCATTTTTGTATGCTTGTCTTGAAATCGTAATTTACTTTTGTTAAACTAATGAAGAGTTTAGTGAGCAACCTTTTGACTAATAGGATAAAAAACATTCTAAGAGTTGTGGTCTAAGGACTTGTGTCCTTTTTGTTGTTAGAATAATATAGTTAATATAACTTATTTGCATTTGATTATTAGAATTTAGACAAGATAAAACAAAAAGTATTTTACTAGAAATTGTTAGCATAAATATATTATAATATACAAGTTAAAATACAATAACAAAATATTTGAATATTCTTTTTCTTCTTGTTTCGGATAAATATAAAATATAATTAGCCAATAGGCTATATTGTGGGGGAGCCCACTGATTTTGTGTGATGTCTTGAACGCAACTATTTGTTGGCAATTGACACTCATTTGATTGGTTTCATATGTTGTCATTGATGGCAACATGTTCCAGCTTCATTCTTTGGTTTGGTACTTCACCGACAGACACTTCACCGACACTGATAGGTATCTTCACTGGTAGGAAGGACTTTATGGGTACCAGCATTGAAGGCCGACATGATTTATAAATCAAACAAGTTAATCGACAAATAGGGTACCGGTATAGGAGGTTGTCATCATTGGGAGATCTGGCAATTGGCAATTCATTTTGTTATTTATGTATATATGTAATGAGTCGACATGTATAATCATTTTGTAATATCTATATAAGTCGACATGAGTCATGAAGTATTGTAAGGGTATATAGGTCAATTGATTAGATCATTTTTTATATATGAGTATGTGGTATTGGTAGTAATGCGAAGATCATGTGTATGAGGTCATTTATGTATGAGATCAATATTATTTAATGATATGTAGATGATTTTGGATGTGAAGGTTACTCTGGTAAGGGTTTAAGGTTGCAGAACTAGAACAGTCAAAGCTTGAACTAGAACTCAATCGGGCATAGCAGATGCATTAAATGAGTTCAGTTTTTTGTTTTCTTATTCAAAGTGACTATAGTCAGTGAGACTCCTTTGTGTTGAGTAGTGTACTCTAAACGGTAAGCCTTCCTGCATGTGCAGGCCCCCATACTATGTAATATCTTTTCATATGACCAGTGGAATGATATTGTGGGTCACAAATCCCACCGTGGTTTTTCCTCTTTGAGGTTTTCCACATATAAATTCTCTATCTTATGGTGTTAATTTGTGTAATTGGTTCATTGATTGCTTTACTTATTTCAATTATATATGTATTGGTTTACCGGTTGGTGAATGCATGTTATAATAAGGTTAAAATTGAACATTCCGACAGAACACCGATTCACCCTCCCCTCTCAGTGTTCTTGGATTTCAACAATTGGTATTAGATCCTTGTGCCTCAAAGGAAGTCTAACAGCTTGAGGAAGATCCCGAATCTAGGATCCATGGATATGAGTATGGAGAAGCAACTTGAGGTAGCACTTGAATATTATGATGTTGAAAGGATGAAGAACTTGAAGTTACAAGAAGAATTAAATTCTGCAAAGGAATTCATTCTTATCCTACAAGAGAGGTTGTCATCTGTTCAAGCTAGGAGGATGGAACTTCTGCAAAATCAGGATAATGAAGAGAAATATGCCCTCAATGAAAAATATCAGAAGCTGAGTCAAGAGAATATGGTCATGAGGAATGAAATGCAAGCCCTAACTATGAGGATGTCAAAGGAGATTGAAGATCGGAAGATGAATGAAAAAAACCTTGGGAGATCTCTGAAAGATAGATCTGAAGAATGCATCTGGTTGGCTCATGAAAATGATATGTTGAGAACAGAATTAGTACAATCCCAAAGCAATGAACAAGAACTTGAAAGACAGATGATAATCCTAAGAGATGATCTGAGTATTGCAAGTGAGTACAAGGACAAATTCAAGGTTAGTTCAACACAACTTGATGAATTATTGAAAATCCAAAGACAAATTGGAAATTCCAGTGGACTTGGATTTGAACAAGGTCAAAGCTCTGGTACTATAAATGAAGATCAAAACCAGAAGACATCGGCAAGGTAGCTTAATGCTTACAAATTCAATGGTAGATGTTTTGTTTGTAATAAATTTGGTCATATGGCTAGGCAATGTAGAAATAGAGCAAATTTGAACTATAACTCTACTCCCAATCAATGTTCTAAATGCAATAAGTATGGTTATAAGACATAAGATTGCAGAATGAATGTAAAATGTCATGCATGTGGAAAATTTGGACATATGGCTAATCAATGCAGGTCAAGCAATTATACCGGTTATAGTAAAGCAATTTAAAAGAACAATGTTATATGTTATGCATGCAATAAGATTGGACACATAGCTAATTTTTGTAGAAGCAAAATTCCACCAATTAACAATGATGGATCAAATGATAAAGGGAAATAAAAGATCAATGAAATTTGGAAAGATCATACCAAGAAATGGATCAGAAAGTCAGATGATCAATCAGCAGATGGAATTGCTCTGGTTACTCAACCAGTAGAGGAGATCGCTCCTGCACCGGCAAGAAGCTCATTCGGTAACTAAGGCAGATGCCTTAGTGGTAGGAAAATTATGAAAATATTGCATAAGCCCCAGGAAGGAGATCTGGAAGAAGTTCCAGACATTGAAAAAGGTTTATCTGGTATGGAGATGTTCAACCGAGATACAGTATGTTCCACCAGAAGACATTCATATCAATGGTGGATTAGGGTTTTTCAAAGGTTAAAAGGTTGAATCCACTTCAATTTTTATCACCTTGCATTCAGAGCAATTAAGAGCCATTAAGGCCAATTTTCAAGCAATGCCCGCATATTACCACCTTGGATGATTCGGTTGGCACATTTTCGCATGTTTCGAAAGGAGTTGTTTATGTGGAAGACGTCAGAGCATATATTCACTACCACAGTGAGGATTTGGGTACCAGTGACATCAAGAACATTGTATATAAATGAGTTGATGGGTAATCCGGAAAGACCAAGCCCGAGTATAAGCACATTGAGGATCTAGGGTTTACTGGCATTCTTGATATCCCTGAATTCAAAGATGAGATCATCCGATATGTACTAAGCAGAGTTCATGGAGAGTTCATTTCGTTGGATAGGCCTTATAAGATCACGAAGGAGGCCATTAGGGCCATCACCAGTTTGTTACAAATTGGTCAGCGTAGAAAAATATTTCAAATGATCAAGTTAACAAACTCACCGACGCAACTTCAGACCGGCGATCGATGAGGGTCAGCACCATTACTGATTGGGACATCAGAATTGGCAGCATGATCATTGGGTATAAGGTAACTCAATCCTATCATCTCAATTCTATTTCTAGCTCCTGCATATATACCACACATAAGATTATGAGGGAAAATGAGAAAATAGATCTATGTTGATGGATGATTGATGAGTTGTTAATTAACCTTGGAAAGATTAAAGGAGAGAAAAAGGGGATATTCCAATATGGGAATCTCATTGTCTGCTTAATGATATTTTTCCTTAATGAAACTCCCAGTTTTGGGAAGAGATAGTGGGCATTTGATATCCTAGTTGGCATAAAATTGAAGCAATATATTGCTAGCTTGGGTAGCCTGTGAGATGATAAGGTTTGGGGTTACTTCAAGGCATTTCAAAAAGCAATGAAATTCAGAGAGAGGGTTCATAAACACATTGTTGAGAAATAATCAATCGAGATGTACTTTATGGTCAAAAAGGATGAAACCTTAATGGAAGAAGTTAAACCCTGAAAGATATGGATAGAGGAGATGGGATATGAGGTTGATGCTAAGATTCTGGATGCTTATGCTAAAATGTTGATTGATGCTCCAATTGATGAGGATGAAAAGTCTTTTGGTACTGCTAAGAAAAAGAAGCAAGAGGTTCAAACTAAATTCAATTGGAAGAAGAGGGAGAAACAACAAGGTAAGGCCAATAAATTTGTTGAACAAGTATCCCAGGACATCAAGGCCTTAATGGATGTTGTTCCATTAAAAGGAAGGAAGAGGAAAGAGCTTGAAATATTCATTGAGCCTATTCCATCAAACTTTGGAACTGAAGATGACACTCCTCTAGCATTCAAGAGGGTATTGAGGAAGAAAGGTGAGGAGTCTAAGGTGGAAGCAAGGAAGCAACCGGTAAGAAAGGTCACAGTCAAGGTATCAGCCAACCAACCTGGAAAGAAAAGAGCTCCAAAGGAAACATCTCTTACACCTTCTGCACCATCCGGTTCCAGTAGAAGAAAGAAGGATGGCATAGACCTTGCTATTGTATCTGGTAATGTATCTATAATCCCACCCAAGACTTGTGCAGAACTGATAGATGAAATCACCAAGGATGGTATATTGAAAAATGTACAATATTATTATGAGCACTCAGATGATGATGAGAAAAAAGAAATTGAGGAAGCAGTTTTGTTATACCTGGATATATTTAACAAGGCTTTGTTAGAAATTGATAAACAAATACCGACACAACTATATGACAATCTAGATGCTAGGAGATTATCTACTATGGAGGAGGATAAGCGCATAAAAATTCAAGATTTATTAACTACCTATGGTTCAATTACTCCAAATGAGTTGGATATGACCCTTGAAGTTGCAAATAGAACAATTTTCCATAGCAAGCACAGGATAATTAGCCTTATGGCAGGCAGGGTTAATGAAATAATCACTAAAACTCACAAGGCATGGGTTCAATTCTTTGTCGATAACCCTGATTTCTTCTCTTCACTGAAAGCCAAGACTTAGACTCCTGACATCTTGGTTGAAGGGAAAGGAAAAGGTATAGTAGGTACCCCACCTACAATTTTGAAAGATACTAAGGCATTGGATGTAGAGTCCCCAACAGATACACAAAATGTATAGGTTACAGATGTTGAGGACAATGGTCCTCTGGATCAGAATGTACAGGTTGAGGATACAATTCATGTGGAACCGACAGTAACAGATACTGTACCAAGTGGCGAAGCCACCAGTGCAATAGAGGATGTTATTAAAGGTATTAAACCATCAAAGGAAAAGGGAGAGGAATCTGGCAGGGAACCGGTAGCCAGCACATCATTATTGTCAATTGACACCTCCCAGGTAGAGAAGAAGACCATAACTGAGATGAGTTCTACTGAGCTCATGATGATGCTTATCAAAATATGATGAAGGAAGGATTAGTGGACAAAGGAATAATTTATCAGTCAATCCCAGTTTTGTACAGACTTGTCCCGGAGTGCCAATCTGACAAAGGAGAAAGCCCATCCGGAAAGCTCAAAATAATTACCAAGCACATTTTGAAGGATTTTCAATCACTGTAGCAAATATCTAACCAGCAAGCATTGGAAATATTCACTCAAGCCAAGAGAGCTACTTTTGATCAGTTGATTGAATCCAAGAAGAAAGAGATTACTGACAAATTGAAGTTAATTGATAATGCTTTAAGGCAATGCACAAATATATACAGAGTATGTTGTGACACCAGATTACTTACTATAGATATAGATAAAGGGACTAAAGATTCTCAAGATAAAATTGTAGGTATAGTCAATTCTTTTGATGGTTCCAATTCTTTGACTACATCTATTGATGGGCAGACTTTGGCATCAAAAGCTCAAATTTCAACTCTTGAAAGGGAAAGAGACAAAATCATAAGGAGAGCTAAAGGGCTCAGAGGATTGGTGAGTCCCTGATTGGACTCCTTGAGTGTACATAAGAAGGAATGCATTGATATAGCTGGTAAGACCACATCGGCAGAGCTTAAGGAGAAAGAGTCCCATGCTCATATGCTTAGTGGACTTGTATCAGTATCTGACACATTCAAATTTGGTTGGGACACTTATCTAGAGATTTTGGAGAAAGCCTATCCAGAAATTTTCAAGTATATCAGCTTCGGTAAGGTGTTTTGGTACACATTCTTTGTACAAAATTTCATTATTCGTCCCGGTTTTTGGTGTTTTTTTTGGCATTGATTTCAAAGGGGGAGGTATAGGTGAAAAATATATCCTTGACATCAGGAGATATGGAGTATTTGTACAGATCATGATTACAGATGAATATTCAGCTCAGGGGGAGTAGTCTCAGGGTGAAACTGACAGATGGAAACTATTATCATTTTTCACACAAGTGTTGCCATCAATGCCAAAGGGGGAGATTGTTGGAAATTGACACTCATTTGATTGGTTTCATATGTTGTCATTGATGGCAACATGTTTCGGCTTCATTCTTTGGTTTGGTACTTCACCGACACTAACAGGTTTCTTCACCGGTAGGAAGGACTCTATGGGTATCAGTATTGAAGGCTGACATGATTTACAGATCAGGCAAGTTAACCGAAAAACAGGGTACCAATATAGGAGGTTGACATCATTGGCAGATCCGACAATCGGCAATTCATTTTGTTATTTATGTATATATGTAATGAGTCGCCATGTATAATCATTTTGTAATATCTATGTAAGCTGACATGAGTCATGAAGGATTGTAAGGGTACACAGGTCAGTTGTTTAGATCATTTTTGATATAGGAGTATGTGGTATTGTTAGTAATGCGAAAGTCATGTGTATGAGGTCATTTATGTATGAGATCAATATTATGTAATGATATGTAGATGATTTTGGATGCAAAGGTTATTCTGGTAAGGGTTTAGAGTTACAGAACCAGAACAGTCAAAGCTTGAGCCGAAACTCAATCAAGCATAGCAAATGCATTAAATGAGTTCAGTTTTATGTTTTCTTATTCAAAGAGTTTGTAGTCAGTGAGACTCCTTTGTGTTGAGAAATGTGCTCTAGGCGATAAGTCTTCATGCATGTACAGGCCCCCATATTATGTAATATATTTTCATATGACCAGTGGATTGATATTGTGGATCACAAATCCCACCGTGGTTTTTCTTCTTTGAGGTTTTCCATGCATAAATTCTATGTGTTATGGTGTTAATTTGTTTAATTCGTTCATTGATTGCTTTACTTCTTTCAATTATATATGTACTGGTTTACCAGTTGGTGAATGCATGTTATAATAAGGTTAAAATTTAATATTCCGGCATAACACCGATTCACACCCCCCCCCCCTTCTTAGTGTTCTTGGATTCCAACACTATTTTGGCTCCAAAACGGTAGTGTCGTATCGAGGACATGCATGGAATACATGGGAATACATCCATGCCCATGACCACTTGCAGAAGGTTCAAACGCATGGGTTGTGATGAGCTGGACATGGCGGGGGCGCAAGTTGTGATTACATGGACATGTCGGAGGCAATGTTCACACCACGTCATGTCATTGGATTTAAAGCGTGTATAACACATTTTTGAATACATCAAACTGTTAGAAGTCCTCGTAGACTGCGAAACCTTGGTGGGAATATACAGTTAGACGGGAAAGTACAGTGGGAGATAATTGTCTCACACTATACGCATAGCACTATGGTCAATAACCTAACCACTGGAGACTTAAAGAAATAAATAACCTACAAATCTTGGAAGACAAGAAACATGTTAATAACCTATTGGCAGAATTCGATAGCAAGATAACATACTGGAAGCACGTGTACGTGATTTTTTCAACCTGCCCATCTGTCCGACGATTTCTATTTTGGCTTTTTCTTTGTGATTCTTTCGACCTGCCCATCTATCTGACGATCTATGACCTGCATTTCTCTGTATCAAAAGTCACCAAATTGGTGTTTTTGGGGTCAAACTGTTAGGGGGTTTTCAAGAAAGGTCGAGCCATTCAAAGGCGCATAATACGAACTATAAGTGTGGAAAGGGAACGAATGCCAGACGAGGCAAATGTGTATGTGAGCAACAAGGGTAGAAAGACAATTGGTCCCAGTGTAGATACATTTAGAAGAAAGCATCAAATATATCATTTTGTTCTTATGCATTGGGGTTTAGGAAATATGGTGCTAACACGAGAGTTATTTGTGTAGTTATGAAGGTTTCAGAGGTGGGCGGACTAGGGTTTGGCAACAATAGCGTGGGGTTGGATGGACCAAGGTTTGGTGGCTATGGCACTGGGAAGAGGCAAGTCTAAATGATATGCATGATATGAATATTTTTTCTATGTATAACTTATTATAGGAATGGATTTTTCTATGTAACGCATAACATGAATTGATGGTCACTATATTTTTTATAAAATTATAAAGGAATTAGAGTTGAATTTTGCATTTTGTTAAATCACATTATGAAAAAAAATAGCTTTGTCTTCATATAGGTGAATGCTAACATTCCTAAAAAATATCCTAATACCTAGTGGGCGCAGCTAAACTGGCTCCAAAATGGTCGTGTTATTGACTTTTTCAAAAAAATTCGAAAATTCAAAGTCGCGGCTAGTTCTATTGATCACGATCAACAAGATGATCTATAATTTTTCACTAATCTTCATGTTATTGACTTTCCGTGACTTTTTGGAGTCAATTTCGTTATGGCCGCTATTAGTAGCTTTGTGTAAAAAGTAATTTTGTAGAAAGAGTTATTGTTGAGGTAAGTAATTATCAACTATTTTTAATCTTAGATAATTTGTCATCTCAATCAAAGTTATATAAGGTAACTATTTATTTCTTTTATGAATTATATATGTAAAATTATCTTGGACTATTTGATCAATGGATAATTTAGTAATTAAATCTTATAAATGATTTTATAGAAACACATTCACAAAACAATAAAAATTGGTAACTAAATCATATAAATACCATAGTCACCATCTTTGATACTCATTATTATTTGTTATATGAAGTTGTCTTTTACCACAATAGAGTGGCCAACTTAATTATTGCACAGTAGATTGTTATTTTAATAAAGTTCAAAGAATTTGGTCTGTGTGGATAAAGGCAAAGGCAAAGAAAACTCAGTGGTGTATTTTTTAACTCGAAGAGCTGAGCTAAAACAACTCTATGTATCTAGCAATCTACAATTGAAACCCTTATGTTTTAAGAATCTCACTATTCTCTGTTTAATTTTAGGCATTTAGCAATATAATCTAGAGTGGTTTCAGCATTCCTATAAGATGATAAAGGTTTCATCATCCAATGTGTTAAGTAAACCAATACATTTAAAACATAAATGATAAAAAAAAAAATATGTCATAAGAATGCCTGCGTACATACTCAGTTACAGATAAACACATTAAAGAGAAAGGGTGGAAATTAAATATGCCCAGACCTGTCTGTTTAGAGACTCCGATGACAACTGACTAGACATTTGACTGACCTCTGCAGGAACCAAAACCAAAGGTGAATGCTAATTTAACAATGATTTCAACTGCAATATGCACCAATTCTTGATAGGTAAAGAGAATTATTTGCAAAAGAAAATTTGATAGGTAAAATAAACAAGAACTCCTATGTTATATTTTGAAGGGACAAAATTAAAAGATAATACAGGATTATTGAAAGATGATCTTAGGAAAAAAAAAGCACAAAAAAATATACTCTAGTCCAGTTAATTTGAAACACACAAATGATGTAATAGATCCAATGTAACTCCGTGGTACAAAAGTTTTAACTTAAAACTTTAGAATCCTTTGAAAACATAGTTACTAAAGCAAAATCTTGGGATGATAAAGATTTCAATACAAAGTTTATCATGGGTAACATCTCTAATTTATAACAAAGTTGATCATGAACAACATTTCTAATTTATAACGAAGTTGCTCATGGTTTATATTTCTAGCTTTTACTGAACCAAAAGTAGGTTATCCATGGTCCAACAAAATAATGATTGCTTAAATGCAGATCAACATAGTAATTGCACTCTTTCTTTCAACAATAAAGTATTGGGATGAATTTTTCCTCATCAAAGCTTGCAAACAATTCCAGATGAAACAGACCAGAATTTCCTAGCCTCCTTGTGCTTCAGAACATGACTTATTCTTCATTACAATTCCTGATGAAAGGGTAAGTCATTGTGAGAAACTTAAATGGCTAGGACCAACAAGAAGAAAGAGTTAAAAGACAATATAACTTGTAGGAATCTGTGTATTATTATCCCATTTAGAGAGAGCATTTCCTCTATTATAAAAGTATCAAGCCTTTCAAACATATTATGTGACTTAAATTCAAGTCTTGAAAAGATCTATTTATAAAAGTCTTGTCTTTTCTTTAGTAGTGGCAAAACTGTAAAGACAGTAGAAATTGTTCAGATGGGTTTGCTTGAAGAATGTTTCCCTTTTGTCCCTAAAAAATCTCTTTGTGAAAGTCTTATCTTTGATTTGGTAGGCACAAAAGTGTAATTGCTTGCTATTGTAGAAATAGGTGGGAGAAGTATGCCAACATTATGTTTCCTCATTAACCCAATCATAGAGTTGCTAAAATGAAAAGAAAAAATGAGGTATTGATCAAGGTAGAACCCACTTGAACTAAAATTAGTACTGATGGAGATTCTAATGGTAATCCCAGTGCTGCAAATTCTAATGATTGGATACAAATGTAGATGATGTTTCCTATTTGTGGTGAAATCTACCAATAAATTTGAAGTAGGCTTGAGCCAGAATAGTGCAAGGATAGGTGACCTCTTATGAAGTCCTAGTGCTTCATCTCTATGAAGTCTGTAATTTAGAGCTATTGGTTGGTTGGCGTCAGTTGTCTTATAAATAAAATTTATTGTTATGTAATTCTTATAGTTTTAAGACTGTGTGCCTACCATGGTCAAATAGGTTTCCCCTTTGAGATATTTTAGTTTACAATGGCCTTCATAGTGTCACAACTATTGAAATTCATAAATCCACAAGAGGAAAACACATGTAACCATCTTTTTTGTTTGGTATTTTTGTGCTCTTTACGTCTGATTCAAAAGAAAAAGTGAGTTCACTGCTACATTGATGAAGCTCTGTCACTGCTCTTAGTCTTGTCTTCCAACTGATTTTTGTGCTATGTATGGATTTTTTTTTAAAGTGTTGTCTGGATCATTAAATCATAGAACATAGTGATAGTGGGTTGTACTTTTATTTGTTGTTCCTAAGAACTCACAAGTCACTCTATCATTACCAATACATGGAAATGAAAAGACAGATCCCTAACAAAAAGTCTTGTCCTTTAAATAAATCCCATAAATGACCAATAAAAAGTGAATGCACCATGTAATCTCAGTCTATTGTGTATGCCTTGAGCAGAAAATAAAGAAGAAAATAGCAGAAAATAAAGAAGAAAATAGTCATTTTACTCTACCACGACTTTATTCACCTCTCATGAAAGAAGAGAGCTAAGAAAAGAGAAATAACCCGGGAACTCGTAAGTCAAATGCATAACACGAAGATTATTTTTTGTGTTATTTATTTGGTAATCAAGCTCAGAAGATGTATGTCAAAACATAACATTTGTTATACTCCATCTTTTGGTATAAAATTGCTCCTTGAAGTGGAGGTCATGATATCTTTAACTTATTTGCATATTCGGATAGAGCTTTGTGATTTGAGATTGAGATTGATTTTACCTTAATTAGGTGTTGGAGAACTCAAGGATTTTGAATACACCTCGTAATATCTCAACGCCTTAAAGACTTTGCATGAATAACTTGTTTATCAATGGTTTGGCCTTAGTCACCAATACAATGATCTCGACATCAAACTACAATTTTCTTTTGAGAGGAAATGTTTTTGATTGTATGTGCATCCCTGTTGTAAGCTATCATGGACCAAATTTGGCTCTTTATTGTTGTTACTGTCTCTATGAATATAACAATGTACCGACTCATTGTCAAATCTTCTTTGTGTACTATGCCATTGTTCGTGAATTGGTATCTAATTCAGCAATATTGGTTGATATGTACTTCACTAAGATGGCAAAACACTAAAAATAGAAGTAGATGTTGGGATCGGAAGTGCAAGATGGTGGTGAAGGTCTCTGTTATTTGTATTCTAGGGATATTCAATGGACCCCAATTTGTGTCGAAGATGATTCCATGATAGATCTTTGTGTAGTGATTCCACTTGCTAGATTGGATGCATTCATCAATGGGGAATCATTGCTTGAAGGTGTTGAAACACGTTTGTCCAAAAGAGGCACTCTGAAGACCATAGTATTGTGCACAATAGCCATACAACAAAGATGTACAACTGAATATTAGACACATTCTTTGCTATTCTTTGTCTATGCTTGCTGATATTATGACTCATTGATAATATGACAGTTTTTTTAAAGGTATTGGTGTGCATATGGTCTAGAAGACAATAGGAATAAGCCGCCACCTCAGAAGTGAGATTGTCCATATCAGAAAAATGAGGTTGTACTTGCCACTTCATTGTTAAGGTGTTGTATGGTAGGCTAGACGTGGCCATCTTGACATACAAGGTATCGTTGCTGTAAGGAAGTTAAGTAGCGGAAACAACTTCCTACACTAACCTTGAGAGGAGGGTAATGCAAAACTTTTTCAGATCATTACAACAGTTACAGAAAATAGAAATAGATATAATAGCAATCATACCACAACACAATGATTTACGTGGGGAAAACCCTTTCGGGAGAAAAACCCCACCCTCCAAAAGCAGCTCAATATTTTATTCAGCAATCAAAAACAGATTACAAAATACTTGCAGAGCAAGCTCTTCGCAGGAGTAGCACTAATCAGAGATTCAGAGGCAACTCAATAGCCATAAGACTCTTACACACAACCTCTATCTCACACACCTCATAAATAGGAGATACAATACAAGAAACCGTCAAACGGTATTACAAAACCATGGGCTAAAACCACCCAATAAGGTGTAGCCGACCTTATCTCCCTTCTATGACATGTTAAAGCACACATCAACACGTGTCGCTCCCTTTTACAGCTCATTTATGTATTCGATACAAATTATTTTTCCTATTTCAGGAGTACAAACTTCCGGAGGCCATAACTTGAGAACCGGGTGTCCGATTGACGAACCGTTTGAAGCGTCGGAAAGCTCGTGAAGTGCTCTATCACCTCGTAACCCGCGTCGCCAGTTATGGCAACTTTTCAGGGCGTTTCGGAGCCTCTAAAGTCCCCAAAATTAAGTTTAAACATTTTATTGCACCCCTCCAAGACGAAAACTTTAATATCTTCAAAACTAGCTGTGACCTTGCGACGCAATTTTACCGGAATGCTTATCTAGCCAACCAGAAGCTTCAGGGAGAGTTTCGCACCGTTTCGTGCTCAAATAAAAACTTACTATAAATAGTAACCTCGCATAAATGCAAGGTTGAGACACTATTTTTCCCAACAAATCTCCCACTTGTCGAACACCTTGCATGAGCGGAAGGGAATGTCAACACAATGAATCAATTGCTAGGGGCCATAAGGCCCATAGACTCTGAACACCATCTAAACTTCTCTGTGCTCACAGCCTTAGTTAAAGCATCTGCAACATTCATCAAAGTGTCCACCTTAACCAGCTTCACCCTACCATCTTCGACCATATCTCTAACAAAATGATACTGAACATCAATATGTTTGGTCCGGGCATGAAATGTCGGGTTCTTAGCTAGGCTAATTGCACTCTGACTGTCACAGTAAACTGTCACTGTACCTTGTTTTATTCCAATATCCGAACACAGTCTCTTAAGCCAAATGGCCTCTTTACAAGCATGAGTAGCTGCCATATACTCTGCTTCAGTAGTGGATAAAGCAACCACAGCCTGTCGCTTACTCATCCAACTAATTGCACCACCAAACAAAGTAAACACATAAGCACTAGTGGATCTTCTGCTATCAATATCACCTGCCCAATCTGAATCTACATAACCATGGATATCAAGGGAAGTCATGTCTCCAACTGAATTACCATGATAACACAAAGAATACTCTGAAGTACCCTTCAAATATCTGAAGACTCTTTTGACTGCATCCCAATGAACTCTACCAGGATTAGACATATATCTAGAAAGTACTCCCACTGCTTGGGCAATATCTGGTCTAGTACAGACCATAGCATACATCAAGCTTCCAACTGCACTCTGGTAAGGCACTCTGCTCATGTCTTCCATCTCCAATGGGGATGTAGGACAATCTGAAACAGATAGTTTCATTCCAACTGTAAAAGGAACACTCAATGGTCTACAATTCTGCATGTTGAACCTCTGTAACACTGAATTCACATACTTACTCTGGCCTAGCCATAGCTTTCTGTTCGCCCTATCTCTTCTAATTTCCATCCCAAGAATGTGCTTTGCTGCACCAAGATCTTTCATTTCAAATTTAGCAGCGAGCTGAGACTTCAGTTCTGAAATCATACCTTTCCCTTTACCCATGAATAACATATCATCAACATACAATGCAATGAATAAAAAATGATCACCATAAGATTTATAATAAACACAGTGATCTGATTTAGAACGTTCAAATCCCAAACTCAACACATATGTATCAAATTTCTGGTACCACATCCTAGGACTTTGTTTGAGGCCATACAAAGATTTCTTCAATTTACAGACCAAATTACTTTTGCCTTTCACCACATAGTGCTCCGGCTGTGTCATATAAATATCTTCCTCCAAATCACCATGAAGGAAAGCAGTTTTCACATCCATTTGCTCAACCTCTAAATCATAAGCAGTAGCAATAGAAAGCAAAAATCTAATGGACGTCATTTTTGCAACAGGAGAAAATATCTCACCGTAATCAACACCCTCAACCTGAGAGTAGCCTTTTGCAACCAACCTTGCTTTATACTTCTCAATGCTTCCATCTGAACCAATCTTTTTCTTGAACACCCATTTACAACCAACAGGTTTTCGTCCTTCAGGCAATGGTACAAGATCCCATGTATCATTCTTTTTCAAAGCTGCCATTTCTTCTTCCATAGCAATCTTCCAGGATTCTGCATCATTCATACCTAATGCCTCTTCTACAGATTTCGGTTCATCCACACTAGTATTCAGAGCAAAAATACATCTCCAATCATCAGGTGAATACCTTTCAGGTGGTTGTCTATGTCTTGTAGACCTTCGAACAAGCTGAGTTGGAGGTTCTTCCTCCTCTTCTGAAGATTCAGAGCTAGACGAGCTCTCCTCAAATTCTTGCCTATCTAGGGGTCTTGATTCAACTCTTTCAGGTGTAGAAGGAAGTTGAATCACATCTTCTTTTTTAGTCTGTTCTGGCTGCAATGTAACAGAAGGAGACTTAATTTCTCTAAAAATAACACTTCTACTGTGAATTACCTTTTGTGCAACAGGGTCCCCAAGCTTGTATCCTTTCACACCATAACTATACCCGATGAAGATACATTTCACAGCCTTGTTCTCCAACTTTGTTCGCTTCTCCTTTGGCACATGTGCATATGCCTCGCAACCAAAAACTCTAAGATGTCTCAATGAAGGCTTGTGACCTGACCATGCTTCCATAGGCGTTTTATCAACAAGAGCTGATGTAGGAGACCTGTTAATCAGGTAGCAAGCAGTGGCAACAGCTTCAGCCCAAAACTTTTGTTCAAGACCAGCACCACTCAACATACTCCTAGCCTTTTCCATCAGTGTCCTGTTCATTCTTTCTGCAACTCCATTCTGCTGTGGAGAATACGGAGTTGTCTTCTGCCTGTTAATTCCACAGTCTTTACTGAATCTATCAAAATCATTAGAGCAAAACTCACCGCCATTATCAGTTCTCAAACATTTTATTTTCTTTCCAGTCTGCAACTCAACCATTGCTTTAAATTCTTTAAAACGACTAAAAACTTCAGATTTACTCTTTAGAAAATAAACCCATGTCCTTCTACTAAAATCATCAATAAATGAAACATAATATGTGGATTTTCCAATCGAAGAGACATCTACTGGACCAAACACATCAGAATGGATAAGATCCAAAACACCACAAGTTTTATGAGAAGTCGAGTAAAACTGAACGCGGTTTTGTTTTCCATAAATGCAATGCTCACAGAAATCAAAGTCAAGGTTACAGTCATTCAAACCTTCAACAAGGTTTTTATTTTTCAAGGTCCTTAGACCCTTTTCTCCAATGTGGCCAAGTCTCTGGTGCCATAACATAGTCTTCTCTGCAGGTAACTTTTCTTCAGACGAAAGTGCACCCTTAGGTACCCAAAAACCATTTCCATCTGCTGAAGGTGAAACCTTCAAATCTTCCAGTGAGGTATCCACAGATTTACTTTTTACAGAAGTGCTATTACACTCAACAGTGTATGCTTCAAGCTTATACAAAGTGCCAAACCTGACACCTCTAGCAACTACCATAGCACCCTTAATCATCTTACATCCCGCTTCAGAAAAGACTACCTGCACACCTGCATCTATCAGTTTGCTCACAGATAACAGGTTTCGTTTTAATCCAGGGATATGCAGCACACCATTAATCCTTTTTATTCTACCATCAGAAAACCTGATTCTAACTTTACCTCGACCAACAATGTCTAGATGTGAATCATCACCCAAGTACACCTTACCTCCATTAAATCCTTCATATTCAGAAAACCAATCTCTATTGGAAGTCATATGAAAAGATGCACCTGAGTCAATTAGCCAGGCATCATTACCTGCATGAGTCGCCAAAGCCGCAATAAAGGCATCGCCATCTTCCTTGTCGGACTCAGAATCAGAATCGAACTTTTTCTTTTTCTTCTTCTTTTCTTCTTTGCAGTCCTTACGGATGTGACCCGGTTTACCGCAATTCCAGCAAATGACTTTGGACTTTCCAGGAGATTTCGATCTCCCTTTGGATTTGGACTTGCCGCGCTTCTCATTCTTCTTGCCTTTCTCCTTAGGTCTTCCACGAACGGTTAGGGCTTCCTTTGAACTGATGGATACCTTCCTTCGCATCTCTTCACCGAGTAGGCCACCCACCACGTCTTCAGATTTCAAAACAACAGAAGTACTACCGATAGCCATAACAAGAGAATCCCACGAATCAGGCAAAGAACAAAGCAAGATCTGACATTTCTCCTCCTCGTCCATCTTAACACCGACGGATACTAATTGAGCCACAATCATATTGAATGCTTCTAGGTGGTCTGCAATTCGTCCACCCTCTTCCATCTTCAAAGAATACAATTTCTTTCTTAAGAAAATTTGATTTAATAAAGATTTCACTTGATACATCTCACCAAGCTTAGTCCATAGCTTCTTTGCAGAGTTCTCTTCATGGACATTGATTAGAACAGAGTCTGCCAGGCACAGTCTGATTAGACCCTTGGCTTTTCGGTCCATAACATCATACTGAGCTGCCGCAGTAGGATCTGAGGGCCTTTGGACATTCGCATCAACAGCATCCCAAAGAACTCGATCTATTAACAGATCTTCCATCTTCAGCTTCCACATCTCAAAATTACTTCCATTAAATTTCTCCACCTCTATTCTCCCTGACGAACTCGCCATCTGAATATTCCTGCAACAAGATCAAAAAGTGTCTTCTGCACAAGCTCCCACTCAAATCTGGATTAGTTCAAAAAACCCAACTGCCCACAATTGAAACCAAAGGTGATCAGGCTCTGATACCACTTGTAAGGAAGTTAAGTAGCGGAAACAACTTCCTACACTAACCTTGAGAGGAGGGTAATGCAAAACTTTTTCAGATCATTACAACAGTTACAGAAAATAGAAATAGATATAATAGCAATCATACCACAACACAATGATTTACGTGGGGAAAACCCTTTCGGGAGAAAAACCCCACCCTCCAAAAGCAGCTCAATATTTTATTCAGCAATCAAAAACAGATTACAAAATACTTGCAGAGCAAGCTCTTCGCAGGAGTAGCACTAATCAGAGATTCAGAGGCAACTCAATAGCCATAAGACTCTTACACACAACCTCTATCTCACACACCTCATAAATAGGAGATACAATACAAGAAACCGTCAAACGGTATTACAAAACCATGGGCTAAAACCACCCAATAAGGTGTAGCCGACCTTATCTCCCTTCTATGACATGTTAAAGCACACATCAACACGTGTCGCTCCCTTTTACAGCTCATTTATGTATTCGATACAAATTATTTTTCCTATTTCAGGAGTACAAACTTCCGGAGGCCATAACTTGAGAACCGGGTGTCCGATTGACGAACCGTTTGAAGCGCCGGAAAGCTCGTGAAGTGCTCTATCACCTTGTAACCCGCGTCTCCGGTTACGGCAACTTTTCAGGGCGTTTCGGAGCCTCTAAAGTCCCCAAAATTAAGTTTAAACATTTTATTGCACCCCTCCAAGACGAAAACTTTAATATCTTCAAAACTAGCTGTGACCTTGCGACGCAATTTTACCGGAATGCTTATCTAGCCAACCAGAAGCTTCAGGGAGAGTTTCGCACCATTTCGTGCTCAAATAAAAACTTACTATAAATAGTAACCTCGCATAAATGCAAGGTTGAGACACTATTTTTCCCAACAGTTGCATGTAGACAACAATGGTGAATTTTGTCATGGTGTGCACGATACCAGCAATGAGTTGTGCTCTCAATTTGCACCAAAACTGTTCGACAAATCCAAAGCATATAGAGAGAGCTTGTTGGTGATGGAAGTCAGTGTTGATGCTATAATGGACAGACATCTTGATGGTCCCATTTTTGTAGCATGTTTTTTGAAGAGAGATTCATTCGTAACACGCAAGGATGTTATGAACGTGCTAAGAAGGGTCTGCTCCATTTGATCATTAAAGCATATGCACGATGTCGCTAGCATCTTAAAATGGAAAAAACAAGATGAGGCTAATTTTTCTTTTTTTCCAGCAACCACAAGGTCCTGACACACCTTTCATTATGGGAATACAAACATCCTAGATGCTCGACACGACGGTTTGACACTCACATGACTCAATCATCTCAATGCATTCCACATTTGCAAAAATAAATATGGGGCAAGTCTCAAACTCCTTCTAATGACTCTTCATCACATTTTCAAGTTGCCCTTTGCATTTGTAGACGCTAATGACTTTCGTTGTTGTTTCTTAAAACAGTACCAATTGTATTCATTGCTTATTTTCTACGAGCAGCAAGCGGGGGTGCCCATTGCATGGGCAATGACATCGAGGAACAAGATTGAGGACATTTAGGTGTGGTCGGTGGAGTTGCTGATACGAGCAAAGGAAAATAGGCCTGACTGAAGGATCAATGCATTTATCACAGATGATGCAAGTGCAGAGATTCAGGCGATAGATTTTGTTCATGTTTCAATCATTTGTATTGATCAAATCAAACAGTAAGATATGTTGCTCTGTGTTTTACTCTATATGATCAATCCTAATTAATTGTTATGTTCGAAACAAGATCGTTTTTCAATGTCATGTCATACTTTGTATTTGGCACATGCGTCGAGCATGGTTGAAGAATGCCTAAAAGTATGCAGCAAAGGAAAGAGAAATGTACATTTTTCATCGTCTAGGGCAAATAATGATGGCAATGCATGTAAATGAAGAGAGCACTATGTATGGTGAAAAGTGAATAATGGAAACAATAATATTGAAAGACTAAATGAATTCAACCATAAAACCCTAGCCTAACAACAACAAAGATCCACCATAACATATGAAGATTACCTAAGACAATGCAAATCAACAAAATCAAAAAAATTATACCATCACATATCCACTAGGGTCTGAATCCCCATTTTTCCTATCTCCATTGATCTTGCTTGATATATTTGCTCAAAGATTTTATGTGTGCACAAGAGTTCAACAAAGAACGGAAATGTGGTTGATAGTTTGATCGCAAAAGGCTTGATTGCATAAGATTGATTAGAATGCTAGGAGTGCTTAGGAGGATTGATAATGATAGAGAGTATCCTCTTATATAGAAGACACTATAAGATATGGAGGGATAAGATTAAGAGGTGTAAAAGATAGATGGTCGGCTAGGATTAAAGGGTAGGTAGAGGAAAAAAGAAAATAATGAGAGTGTAGGTAGTGTAGGAATTAAGAGATGAAGGGTAGGTAGAAAAGGCTAATGAATTAATTAAATAAATAAAGATTTATTTAATTAATAGAAGAAATGAGATCCATTAAATAAATAAAAGTATTTATTTAAATGATGAAAGGCTTAGAAGATGATTAATGAATTAACTAAATAAATAAAGATTTATTTAATTAATAGAAGACTTAGGATAAAATAATTAAATAAATAAAAATATTTATTTAATTAGACAGGACAAATTTAGGTGTCTACATTTTGCCCCTCTTTGAGATAATGCAGCTTGTCGCATTGTTTCAAAGAAGATAAGCTGAACTTATACAAAGTTTCCCCAAGACGGGAATGATATGCCCCCTCGAGAGATTGGATGAAAATGTTTGAAAAGATCATAGACAATCTCTCGATAAGAAAGAAAGGCTAGAAAGGACTAACAAAATAGGATAAAGTGACAAAGTCGCGGGATAAAGAAGACTGAATTGAGATACTAGGGGTAGGGTAGTCTATAAGATAGACTACAAGGGAAAACATCCTCATTTTCATCCACACACCTAAGAGATCAGAGTGCAGAGAGAGCAGAGAGCATTTAGCAGTCAGCAGCGATGGCATTGGTGCATAGATTCGATTGCATTCGTCGATATCAGAGGCCAGCAGATGCAGGAGAGCCATTGAGTACCACAAAACCTCCATGTACCTTGTTGCATTAATTATTTTCATAAATGCATGTTAGGTAGATCAATAAATGCATATTAGGTATGTTGTAAAAAAATTGTCAAGTGGGTAAAAAGACGGGAAGGCGTGTCTGCGTTGGTGCCAAGCGCGTTTGGGTAGGTTAGGCATGTCTGTGTCTAGTGTAAACGCATGTATGTCATCAAGTTCAAATCGACAGTTCTATGATAAACATATGCTATCGATTGGATAAGTTGCTTAGAAGATACAGTCAAACAGGTCCTCTAGGGAAGACTAGGATAACAAATAGGGTTGGGATTGACAATTTTGTCATAGAACATACGTTGCCAACCAAGAAACTACTCAAAAAGATACACTCAAGTAGGGGCCCTAGGATAGGATAGAGCGAGGCACTTTGTGATGAACAGGGAGTACCATAGAAATTGACAATTTTGTGATAGAACATATGTTGTCAATTGGATTAGCTATTGAAATTGACAATTATGTGATAGAACATACGTTGTCAATTGGATAAGCTACTCAAGAGGATACACTCAAGTAGGTTCCCTAAAAGATAAGATAAAAGAAGCACTTTGTGATGAACAAGGAGTACTACTAGGATAGAGTGTCATATGATAAATATAAGCACTAGGATAAAAAGTAGCACTTTGTGATGAACAGGGAGTACTACTAGGATAGTGTCATATGATAAATATAAGCACTAGGATAAAAAGAAGCACTTTGTGATGGATAGGGAGTACTACTAGGATAGAGTGCCATATGATATATATATATATAAGCACTAGGATAAAAAAGAAGCACTTTGTGATGAACAGGGAGTACTACTAGGATTGACGCAGTTGATTTGCTTGACTGCAAGAGGACCTACCTATGTTGGAGTCACAGGAGAGATACCCTTCGACTCAAGGATTATGAGTAGAGATAAAATTTGAGGATAGAGCGACAGTTGAGGCCATGGGCTTGCGATATATTATGTATATGTCTGAGTTTCGAGCGAACATGGGGTTGCTGACTACATTAGTCGAGAGATGGCACTTAGAGACATGCACGCTTCATTTGTCAATGGGTGAGATGAAACTCACCTTAGAGGATGTGTACAAGATACTATAGATACCGATTGATGGGGAGAGTGATTGTAGCCATATGTTGTATTGGCATCATTGTATCATGAAACTTATGGTTTTGATACATACATATATATATATATATGAGATGATTCGTCCATGTTTCTATGTTATGCATGTTTCTATATGATTATTATGATATGGATGCAAATATGTACATATGATGAAATGCAATATTTTTGTTCTTTTATATTTTTAATATGTTATGCAAATGTGAATATGTGAAATGCAGATGAATATGACAATTCAAATTAATATTGACATGATGAGAATGTAAAATGTGCTAACATGAGTTGTGTGCAGGATATGGTGCAATTGTTGATATCTGTATGTATGTATGAAATGATAATATGTGGTAATACAAGTGTAAACTACATGAAATGCAAATATTTTTGGTGTGTCGTTATACTCAGTCATGTGATAGCAGACTACATGGACTCAGGAAGGACGATGGAGGTCAATCAAGAAAGGGGGATGGAAGATAGAAGATATGGAAGTGAAAGAGCTTCTTGTTCTTTATCATCATTGAGCTTATTATGGCAAATAGGTTATGACAATCCAAATATAGGTTTGACCCAGAAAGTCATTGTACCCATTTGCATGGAGATCGGACAGTCGCAAACAAGGAATGCCCCAGTTCACACTAGACTCACAGTGTCCTCATATCCTTGGAAAAGTCATAACATTACTAAGAGACAATCCACAGACAGAAAAACAAAAAGTGAACATATCCCATCCTCGCCTTTCTAGTCAAAGACATCCTGGAGTTAAAATCTCTAGTCAGAGACATCCCGAAAAAGCTAAAAGACATGTTACCAAAAAGATAAAATCAAAAGAAAACCAAGACTCGACACCAACATCCACTATAGTCCTCAAGTTTAGTGTCTCTTGTCACTTGTATAATTCAATTTGATTGTGGTCACAATGTTTTCGCTCACAAAAGGATAGATAGCACTGAACCATAATATTGTTTGAGTCTGTTGAAAGAGTTGATTTGTTGAAGCCCATTGCTGCTGTTTACATCTCATCTAAAACTGATGCTTTATAGCGGAGAAGAGGAAACTTTATTGCAAACTTGTGATGTATGTGTTGCTTTATTGTGGATTGTGCATGGATAGACTGAAGAAAACTGGAAGAAATTATACTCCTTAGAACGTGTGATGCTCTTAGTTCCACACCCATCACTAGACTTAGGATTTTCCTTAGCCACAAATAGGAGTTGATTTATTATGGATGGAAAGGGGGTGAAACAGAAGGATTATTATGAATGGCTAACCAATCTTAGGGAGATCAATAACAAGCCATGATGGGAATGGGTAAGTTTATTATGGATGGATAGGCTGTGAGTGTGTACAAAGGTGAAAGGATGAGATTGAATCCTGGAGGAGAGAGGAGCAATGTCTCTACACATGGCACCAGTAACCCGGTTTTCACCATGGTACTTTCCCAGGGCACCACCGAAGTCGTTTTCATTGTTGGACAAATTTATTTCTCTTTACTTTTTTCAATTTTTCAAAAAAAAATTTGTCACAAAGCGCCTTTTTGCCAGGTTTTCACCAAGTAACGATTTTTTATTTTTATGATTTTTTTGCATTTTTGATATTTTATGATTTTTTTTGTATTTTTGAATTAGGATATGGTGAAGAGCTATGTGTAAAACCTGCAAAGGTGCATGTTGTTGATTGGGTCTTCCAAAGGTTCACCATGTAGGGTCAAAAGCTGATATGCACCTGATCCATAGACTATTGTGATGATGTAGGGACCAAGCCAATTTTCTTTGAACTTGCCATTCTTTTCTCCATCTTGCTAATTTCTAGGATTTTCTCTGAGAACTAAGTCACCCACCTCAAATGTGTGAGGCTTTACCTTATGATTGTAGCTGCATCGTTCCTTGACTAAATGATATGTAGTTCGAGTGACTGTCTTCCTTGATAAAGGAACTGAGATAGAATTACTAGTGTGGACAACATAGGCCCGTATGCGTGTCACCTAAAGAAGTTTGGGCATACCTGATAACAAAGTCCCTCGAGGAAGCTCCATTAAATCTCCATGAGGTATTGCCAGAAGGGAATGGATGTGTGAAAAAAGTGGATGAGTTATGAAGGCTTATGATTGCGAAAAGAAGTGAAAGTATCATGACATGATGGAGACTTAGGATCAACAAGTATGCTTTTTGACTTAAAATTGTAGAACTTTTGCCCCCAGTTATTTTGATATTAGGGGAGATCCACTCTTTCTCTTTTTCTTTCATAGGATTTTTATCCTTGACCTTGATTTTTTCAAAGTCCAATACCTTTTGATTTTGATTTGGACTGAAGGACTTCTCTTTATTTTTTACTTTTAGATTTTTCTTTTCAAAGCTTGATTTTTTATCCGTAATGAGTAAGGGCGTTTGCAATTCTTGTCGATCCAAGTCTGGAAGTGGAGTGGAAATGAAATGAGTGGATGATATGGTAAAGCTATGTGATTTCTCAAGAGAGCTAGCGATACGCTCAATAGATTCTTTGCTGGAACCACTCTTAGGATTATTGATATCAAGAGTTGCTTGCACCACTAGAGGAGATTTGCATTCGGACTTAGTAACCACAACACTAGGTGGTTCATACACAATTCCTTGCAATTTGTTTATAGATTGTTCTGGTTGACTGAATACCTTAGGAGATAGTGGGAGTTGATCAACATGAAAGATATACTCACCACATCCCATGTCTTTAATCTTGAAATTTTCTTTGATCTCTCCTTGTTTTGATGTAGAAGCTTTCAAGGATTCTGGATCAACATATGTTGAAGATGGAACATCTTCTCGATTGATTGGGATTGTTATTTATGATCTAGGGCGCAGATTGTTGCAATATATGAATGGGTTTGGATCAACTTTGATGGTCACTTCAACTCCATTGTGTGGGAACTTGAAACATCAATGATATGTTGAGGGAACAATTCTCATTTCATGAATCCTTAGGCATCCCAAGAGTATGTTGTATGTGAGATCTAGATCAAGGACTTGACAAACCGCATCCTTCGTAACTAGCCCAACTCTGAGAGGTAAAGTGATTGTGCCTTTGGATGAACGCTCTTTGTAATCATATGCCTTGATGGTAATTTTGTTTGTAGCATTCATAGCTTTATCTAGATATTCCAATTGTATTATTGTGTTCAAAGTACATATATTGAGACCAGCTCCTCCATCTATCAAGACTCATTTTATTTGATTTTTGTGCAAGAAGGCTTCAATGTGTAAAGGTGCATTAGATGGTTGGCTTACGGAGGCATCGTCAACTTCGGTGAATGTAAGAGAATGTGGAATAGAAAGGTATCCCACCATGGCTTGAAATTGGTCCATGTTTAGATCAGTAGGTACAAAGGTTTCTCTTAGGACTTTGTCAAGTATGGCTTTATGCAAAGGAGAGATACGCAACAGTTCTAGGATTGAGATAAATGTGGGTGTCTTTCCTAACTATTCTACTAGATCATACTCAGGTTTGGCGGATGAGGAAGTGGTGATTTTAGCTGGAGCACCTTGCAAGGTGACCTCACCTCAATGAGTTGTGACATTACATTCAAAGGTAGATTCAGAAGAAGGTCCAATTCCTTTTTAAGACAACTTTGGCTCTTTGAGTAGAATTTTCAAGCATTTTGTCGTTTATGATAATAGTAGAAACATAGTTGTCCATCGAAATGTGATTAACGCTTGAATCATAATCATAAGACACTTTTCTATAGTTAGCTTTCTCATCTATGGCTTTGGCTTTTCCTTTGTCATGTTTAGGGAATGGTTCCTTAAATATCTCATGTTCTTGATTAGATGTATGTCCCTCAATCTCAATATCACCTCTATCAATAAGATCATGTATAATGTTCTTCAAGTGATGGAAATTTCCTATTTTATGTCCCTTGCTCTTGTGATACTCGCAATATTCATCGTCATTCCACCAATTTGGTTTGAATTTTGGCTCATATGGAGGATTGTCTGGAATTGTTATTATCTTGTTTGCCACTAGCTTCCTAAAAGTTGACTCAAGTGGTTCTCCCAATGGGGTGTATTTCCTTCATGGTTTTCAAGTTCCTTGAGTATTTAATTGGTTGTTTATAGAAGAACTTGATCCTGAAAGAATAATTTTTGGTCTTACTGTATTAGCATCAACAACACCATCATTTACTGTGCTCTTGTTCTTGTTCCAAAATCATGGCTTGTCATTTCCTTTAAAATCTTCTTTATTTTCTTTGAATAGCTTGATAATACCTTGCTCAATTAAGACTTTCTTTGTTGCTAAGTCTTTCTCAATGACATCCTTGAAAGTGGACAAACAAGCTTTCCTCAATTCATAACCAATTTCTCTGTTGACATTCTGTGTAAACATCTCTACCATTTGTTTTTGTGGAATTTCACAAGAGCATCTGCTGGCTAAATTCCTCCATCTTTGTAGGAATGATGAAAATGACTCCCCATCTTTTTGTTTAGTGTTGCATAAAGTGGTAACTAATATATCTGTATCTATGTTATATGAGAAATGTTGTATGAAAGCTTCTGCTAAGTCACCCCATGACTTAATTCCAGGTGGAAGTTGGGAGAACCATTCCATAGCTTGTTCACCTAAGATTTGTGGAAACAATCTCATCAGGTACGTTTCTTTTGTTGCTACCTCAATGCAAGTTATGAAAAATTGTCTTATGTGTGCCTTAGGGTCCCCTTTGCCTCTGTACTTTTCAAACTTTGGTGTCACAAAATGTGTAGGAAATGGAGGCATTGGAATGCTTCTATCAAATGGATAGGGACATATATCTCTCATTGTGTAAGTTGGATTTGGTGTATTGATGTCCTCCATTTTCTTTTGTAAGTCTTTTATCTGTTGTTCCAAAAAAAATTTGGGTGGAGACCGACTTCTTGGACCATATCCCATGCCTGAGCCACTGGGTGGAGGAGGAGGATAATGCATAAATGGATGGTATTGATCATAAACATGTTCATATGGAGGAGGTCTATAATGATAATGTGTGTAGGGACCACTTGATATAGGGTCATAAGCCATATCATGAGTTTACTCTTGTGTGTTGCCCCCAAATTTGACACGGGGTTTTCTTGTCTCCAAATTTTGAGCATGCCTCTAGATATCCAATTGCTTTTGAATTGGGTCCTTAGTGTTGGTATATGGTTGACTGTATTTATCTGCATAAGATTTCCATAAAGGTTTGTATAGATGGAGTTGTTCATGAGATGGTCTTTCGTGAGTATCGTAAGCTTGACCATGTGTATTTGGGATCTTAGGTTTTTGATACAAGGATGATGGTGACTTAGGAATGAAACGTGGTCCTCTATTACCTCCACTATTAGGTCTCCTTTTATCCATGTTGAGTTGACTTTCTTGAGTAGGGCATGTTGGTTCCCAAAACCACAGATTGGAAAACCAAAAGACTTGCTAAATCCTCAAGTAGTCCAATCAGCCTTGGCCAACGAACAGGGATGGTCAAAGACCAAATCCCTCTGCACTTTAGGCTCCACTAAACATAGGTGGGTATGCCTCTTCCTCTCAAGCACAAAAGAGGTTATTTATAGTGGATTTAAACCTTTTAGAAAGTTTACACAACTAGCAAATTATTGTTCTGCAACTATGCTTTATTATGTGTTTTAAACGAATGCTTTGAAAAGAAATGATTGTGAATGTATATTGAAAATGAGATTGCTTTCAGGACTTAAATGAAATCTGCATAGATAAGTTCATATAGGATTTGGAAAGAATGTTTCTCTATCAAGGACCTTGAATGCATACAGATCAAAACCTTAAAAGATCAATAACAGACCAATGCTTCTATCTAGGGATATATATATATATATATATATATATATATATATATATATATATATATATATATATATATATATATATGTATGTATGTATGTATGTATGTATATGACACTTAGTGGACAAAATATCTTATCAACTCAAGAGACAACTTTTCATCAACTATGAAGGTTCAATATGTGTTACACAAACAATAAGAACTCAATCTTTCACTTAATGCAATGGCATGTGATTCACATCATAGAAAATTTATAAATAGATTTATCAAGAGGACAAAGATAATCATCAACACAAAAGTGTACACAATATTTGGATAAAGAAACAGCAAACCTTGTATATTAATCTTCAGGAAATAATTGCATACATAAGCTGCACTTGCAGATACTCCATTACAGATTGTTTGCACAAAATGATACTTCTTCTTCCTCTAGACTTCTCTAATAAAAAATGATATGCAATCCTTACAGCAGTGTGTTGTTCTTATTGACTATATCCCCCTTTTACATATGAGAATGACTCCCTATAAGTACATAAATCAAAAGGCATATATGAAAAGACACACCCTTTCATACACAGAAGGGAGTTATAGACAGTTTCCCTCCAAAGGACACACCCTTTGGTTTAATAAATAATTACAAATGAGAACCCTAAAAATACTAAATGATACTTTAATAATGTGTCTTCTATTCTCCGCCTCAATAAAATTTCTCAGCAAATATTCATCATCTTCTCATTATTTTCTGCACACAAGATAAGCCAATCAAATTCCTTGATTTGAAAATAAAATGTATTCCACTTTAGATTTTAGTTTGAAAAATACTTGTTTAAAATAATTCATTAAAACCAAAGTATTTCCCTTTAACAATATTTTGCAAACATAGCATCCGTTCATATAAAATAATACCTTGCCCTAAAATATATATTCAAGGCACTTTATTCAGGATAAATACACATAAAATTCATCTTTAATGCACTTTCAAATAATAACGTAAAGCAGAGAATATACTTCCCTTTTCTTTCGGCCAAACTTCCTCCCTCGGCAAGTTGTTCTCATGTCCTATCGATTTTGTAGTTTCATCGATACCCTTTATTTTTTATGGGACCGCTTCTGATTTCTTCGATGACCTTCATGTCAATGAAACTGTTGCTTTCGGTGAGTCCTTTAGAGATTCATCACAGCCTAGGTTTGTTCAATAAGTCATTTTTTATGACATGCCACCTGGCTGCCACTTCAGTTGCCAACTCAGCACCACTGGACCCACCACTTGTCAGCCTCTGATTGGCTCTGGAGTCCCTACCCTACCACCTTAGCACGGCCTCACTGCCAAAATTTGGTCTTTGAACTGCTTCCTTAGCGGGCCCCACCACTCGATCGCCATGTCGCGGTGAATAAACATCACACATCTTCCAATCGCGGTATAGCGACCACCATTGGATCGACTCGGATGACCGTCCGATCTTCCTTATCTTCTCAACCTTTAACCTTGCCTGAGCGGCTCTCTCTTCTCTTTACCCATCTGTGTCGCGTGTCACCCTTTGGTTCACCCGCAGATCCACCTACCCACCACTTGGACTTGCCACTAGACGCCATTAGCCTTGCCACTTCATCCGCCACTGGACCCAGGTTCTTCTTCTACGCTCCGCCACATGGCACATCCTAATTCGCTTGTCGATCCACCGAGAAGACACCTCATCCTAATTCACTTTCCCTCCATGTGCACACGTTCACAATTCAGCATTCTAGTTTCACGAAGGCCAAGAAAGGCAGCTTAGCTATTCGAAGCACAACACAAGTGAGCTCCTGCTATCCTCACAATCTGTCCTCCACAATTTCTCATTGCACACCCCGCACCAGTTTGGTTAGGGTTGCCACAAGCGGTACCATCAAAATTTATCTTGGGTCAATTAGCATATGGTGGCTTTCACTTCACATCTTCACTTCACATCATTTTAAATTTGTAAAAATATGTTAAGCTTGTTATAACATGAAACATTTTAAGTCATAGCTTCTTCGCTTTGTATCATGGTAATTATATAATCAATAAGAGATTTTTAAGTAATATAGTTGTAAAAAACATGTTTACTTTTTTAAAAAAAATCTTATAAATATTGATGATATTTAATAGATCAATAAAATAATTGTTTATCACTTAGAGACGGTAATTTTACAATTGTAAATTTATTAAGATCGGCTAAAGCATCTTTCTTTAATTGTTTTCAAATTTGATTTATACAAATTTTCACCAATGATGAAAAATAATAATAATAATAAAACTTTACACAATCAAATTAGATCAAGAAATATCCAAAGATGGTACATGTAATGCTTGTAGACGTATAAAAATGACCACTTCTAAAATAAATATTTTATGTTCATTCCTCTATTTAATTAAATCCAAATTTAATTAAATTATCCACATTCTTCTATTTTATTAAGTAAATTACTCAATTTATTTAAATAAAATTCACTATACCATTTAATGAATAAATCATTTATTCAATTAAATCCCCCCCTAGCCACTTTTAATTAAATTCAAACACTTTTAATTAAATTCAAATTTAATTAAATGGTTATCCTAAATTGAATAAATCCAATTTATTTAATTTCTCCAAATTGCAACCAAATTGAATTAAATTACTTTATTTCAATTAAATCCTATTATCCCTCCATCCACTTGCAAAATCCCAAACCCCTTTCTAATCCCTTCTAGAATCTTCTAATCACTTCTAATTAACCTAACCCCTCCTCTAAACTTTGTCACATCCCTAAGCAAAGGGAAGTCACTTCTCAAACCTCAAAAGTCTCCAATAACCATTAAAGGCTTTCAACTTTCAACCACTTAAAACCTCAAAATCTTCAATAACCATTAAAGGCTTCCAACCTTCAACCACTTAATCCCCCAAAGTCTTCAAAAACCATTAATGGTTAACTCAAACCCTCTTACATGGTTAAAACATTTGTTTTAACTCAACCTTCACCCAACCCAAGGGTCTCATCAGGACTTTAATACTTTGACCATGATTATCTCTTAATCATTTGCACAAAGGTTTATCCTTAGATTAAATCTTAATCCATTGGGTAAGCCTAACTTAAGCTTAACCTTTATCTCCTAGATAACCCTAAGGTCTTCTTAGGCATTTAATGCCTCCAACCCCTTCTCTCAACCCAACCCTATGTTGACACTTGTCACCATTTCATTGGTGCAAATTGTGCACATGGATCCCCAACTTTCAAACTCAACCTTTGATTGAATCTTTCAATCTTGGCCATCCATTGCCCTATTTTTGTAATAAATAGAGCTCTCACTCCTCCATTTTGATCATCCTTAAAATTTGTAGTATCACATTTATGCTCAAACACATTCAAGCTTTCATATCATTTTTATGCTCATCATTTTAGCCTCTTTGAAATCAGGAATTAATCTAAATATGCATGTTTAAGATAATTTCTTTATCATTTAGCTCAATCATAGACTAATATATATCATGTTAGGATAGTATTTATACTAATCCTGTCATCTTATCATATAGTTTATTGCATTTTAAGATCATGTATAGCTTAGGATGCATCTCATACTAAAACTATTAAAGTATCCTTCATTCTTGCATTTGCCATCCCTAAACCATTTTGCTCAGTAATCTGAGAGCAAAAACATTGGTTTAAGGGACATTGTGAGATAGAGAACCATGGGACCCACCTTGGGAAGCTGAGTAACACTTTGTTACTCCATAGCTTGCACCAAGAAGTCATGTGTGTGTGTACTAGTATTTAACAATATTTTCACATATTGAATTCTATCAACCCACTTTTCCCGTATACATTTCTGGCACCCACCGTGGGGCCCGACCCCATATATCAAATCGGTTTTTAAAACTAACCACTTTTGCAGGCACGCGGAAAAATGAATTAGCGCGTTCAGTTCACGGTTTAGCGCATCCGGTTAACAGCCTAGTGCATCTAGTCCACTGTTTGGCGCGTAGAGTCCATCATCCAGCGCGTGAAGTCCATATTTTAGCGCATCCAAACATTAATTTTCCTGTAGGTCTCGATGCAAAAGAAAACCAGAGCAGCGCTTTCGGCGTACAAAATAGCGCATTCAGCAAACAGTGTAGCGCGTGGGTGATTAATTTTAGCGCATCGAGGGTATATTTTAGCGCATAATGTCTGTTATGTAGCGCATCGAAGACAGAAACAAAAAAAAAATTGTAACCAAAAATTAAATTTTAGACTTGTTGAAGTCCACAAAATCCTCTTTTTTTCTAACCCTTGCGGTGGTATTTTGCAGGATTTCTGACATTTTTATTGCAGGGAGAAGCTTAGTTTTTTTTTTTTTAGAACTATTAAATTGTTTAAATTTTACTAGCTTGTTCAAAGTTGGTTAAAATTTAAAGTCTTTTTAATTCTAGTTAAATAAAATTGAACTCACCTTATTTAGGCTATAAAACGAACCACAAAAAAAAACAATCTTTTCATACTTTTCCTAGGAGGGCAAAAAATTTTCATTTTGGGCTTTAAAAGGAACAAGTAGAATTTTCAGTTTTGCAAATAAAGGAATTTAAAACGAACTTCACCATCCTTTGGTGCATAAAAGGATTCACTTCAACTTCTTGCAAAGTAAAAGAATCACACATGTCCAGAGTCAGTTACTACTAAAGAGGGAAGATCTTCCCCTTTTTGATCGATTTCTTTTGTTGACAAAACATCGAATTTACTTTGTTGACCAAAATTCCTTTTCATAGATCAGAAAATCATTGCCTTGAAAGGATAAAATAAACACCATGTTTTTGTGGAGCAACATCTCCACATAAATTCTAGAAAATCACTGAATTGATAGGCTAAAAAGAATCAACTTGTTTGCTTTGTCTCGAAAGTGGAAGGAATATGCTCTCCCCTTAACTGGGTGATCAAAATTCCAGACCACTCTTACAGCTTTCTTTACTTCAAGCAATAAAACCTTTAGCAGGTCTGCCTTCCCGAGGAGTTGGAATCAACTCTTAAAATCGTTTATGGCCAGTGTGAAGGGAACGACCTAAGTGGTGAATGGCTTTGACGCCAAGAATTCCAACCCACTATAATCAAACGTGGAAAGTGATGAAAGTCTTTTTCAACGGTTGCGCATAGCGATTAGTCTTCCTTCAGTATCCTCGAGATACGTAAAGCCTTTGTTCTAAAGGTTGGGAAGCCTCCTGAGGGAGTTTATCATTGACGGCCGAACAAGAAGCCTGATTACGAACCATAGAAATAGAAGCTTTGAACCGAGTCAGTAACCAAACATTTATAACATCATAGTGCAAAGGTGGGGAAGAATCTGCCCCCAAGATTACTCACCATATATCTCCCAAGATAACTACTCAACTATGAAGCGATTCACTTTGAGTTAATTTCTGGCAAAAGGCAAAAAAATGGGTGCCCTCTAGGGGGTGACATGGTTGTTTGAGCCGATGGAGTATCTAGATTAGTGGGCTATGATGTTATTTATGACCCTTGATTAAAAAGTTTTTCTGAAATGTATTATTTGTATCCAAACCTGTTAAAACATTGGGGATTTGAACACATCCTCGCAAAACATACACTTTTTGTTAGAGTAGGAAAAATGGTTGTACTTTTTGTGTCGTGCTTGCATTTTTTACTTCAGAAAATCATCCATCAAACTTGAAAATTTCACAGCAAAATTTCAAAAAAAAATAAAATAAAATCATCCAATAGAAAAATCAAGGCAGTTTAGCGCATAAGAGCAACATCTTAGCGTGTGTGGTACTTTTGTTAGTGCATCAAAACATCAAATTAGCGCGTTGGGTCAAAACAGTAGCGTTTTTACCATAGGTCAAATTAGTGTTGAAACATTTAGCGCATCCGGAAAATAGTCTAGCGCGTGGAAGAAACATCTTAGCGCATGGAAACCAAAAATTAGCACATCCAGCTCAACAGTTAGCGCGTGACAGGCCCAGGATAGCACATAGACTTTTTAAAACAACTAGAAAACAATTTTAACAGTCAAAACTTTAGCGCGTGTCTGGGGGCAGCCTAGCGCGTGTGCTCATAATTTTAGTGCATGAAGACATTTCAGTAGCGCATGTAGTCTCTGTTCTAGCACGTGATTAAAAATAGAAAAACAAAGAGCAAAATCGAAAAAAAAATTGAAATTTTCAAAATATTTTTAGAAGCCTTTTTCCATCAAACATCATTTTTCATCAAAGCAGAGTGACAAACAAACCATTAAAACTATTTCTCAAGCTAAAATTTGTGTCAAAACCAAAGTTGTCAGAATCCTAAACAAATCGCACGATAAAGGACGTCTCTCCTATCATAATTCGGAAATCTCATCATCAGTGTCAACAGAATCCTTTACCATCTTACGGATTTTTATCTCAAAACACTTGTTTAAAGATTTCAAATTGTCAAATCAAGCTTCCAAATCGGGAGGCTTTTTTATCCATATCATTTGACATGCTTTGTCGTGAAGAGGCATCTAAAAACCTTCACTTTAATAGAGTAAGATTTGAAATTTTTGAAAACAAGAATCAACAGAATCCAAACCAATCAAAGGAAACCATTGATCACTCATGCATGACTAATCCCCTTATTCTAAGAAGAAAGAACATTTATTGTAACATCACGTTGAAGAAACAACAACCTAATTTTTCCAAATTCATCAAGAGAAATAAGTTTTTATACATCAATCGTCAACTCTTCAAATCTCATCGGGTATTCCTTCATCACATCAAACATTACATCCAAAACAAATCCAACGAATTTGACAAAGAACCCTTGAAGACAAGAGCCTACTATCAAAAATCTATTTTTAATCAAAAAATAAACCACGGAGGAAGGATCAATCCAAAATTCTTGCCCGACGAGTGCATAACTTATAACACATCTAGACCAGAACCACTCACCCCCGAGCAACACATCGAAGAGGATTTTGTCCCCTTTGTCACCGAAAGTTTCTACTAAAATGCCTGTTACTCGCTCTCAAAAGAACCAACAAAGCGAGACACCCGCAAAATCAAGTATGAATCGCAGATTGTCAAATCCTTTTGAAGTTCCACACTCAGAAGAGCCTGAAATTACTGAAGCACTTTTTAAGGAATGTCAAGAAAATCCTTCATTCCAAAAACTTGTCAAAAGGCTTATGGAAAATGACAAAGAAAAGTATCTACTCATGCTCACAAGTAAAGGCGTTAAACTTCCCGAAGATTTCAACGCAAACATTTTTCAAACTGGGTCTCGACAATATGCATATCAACAACAACAAAGAGAGGAAGAAACTCGCATACCTGAGCAACATATTCCAGAACAACGTATACCAGAAATGTGTATACCTGAGCTCGAAACTCCAGAACAACACATACCGTTTACCACACCTTTTCAGCTAAGAACAAATACAAGGGAAGAACTCTTCCCTCGGCAAGATAATGCGCCTTTGGTTGCTCTTACTCAACAAATGCAAATGTTGCAAAGACAAATACAAGATATGCAACAAGGGACAACAGTGCGGTACTCTATAAATGAAATCTGTCCTTATCCATTTGACAGAAGATTGAACATGGTACCTTTTCCTCCAAACTCAGATGTTCCCAAATTTGATAAATATGATGGGAAAAGTGATCCTCAGGATCATGTTCGAGAATTTTGCACCATGAGTCTTGAATTTTCTCATGATGACACTTATCTGATGAGGTTATTCCCAAGAAGCCTGGGAGGACAAACAATGGAATGGTTATCTAAGATTACACCACCTGTCAGATCATTTGATGAATTGGTTAACAAATTCATAACCCAATATTCCTATAACATTCAACATGCCATAACCATGCTAGATGTCTGTAACACCAAACAAAAGAACAATGAAACATTCATGGTATTCCTTCAACATTGGCGACGCATGGTATCGCGATATCCTCGAGATATTCCTGAAAAGGAGAAAATGGAAATCTTCATCGATAATTTGAATGGTGAAATGAGTTACAGACTAAAACTTCAATGCATACCATCTTTCGCTAAATTGATTGAAAATGGCATTCAAGTCGAGGAAGCATGTGTCAAAAAGGGAACACTCAAGTTCTACAAGGAAGGAACAAACTCATCAAACTACAATAATCAGAACAACACCAATCTTGATAAATCTCGATTTTGGACCCGAAAGAAAAATGAAGGCAACAATGAATCAAATGATCCAAAATATAAGCAACCAGTGCTTGCATTATCCGGAAATCCTCAAAATACGAAAAATCCTAAAAACGCTAATCTCGGTGCTAACACATATATGCACCAAACACTGATCAAGGACAACTCAACACAAACAACACCCTCGATACTCAAAACAGAAACATGAATCCAGGACCTAACAATAATTTACGCAACAACACCAACAATTTCCAAAAACGTATCTTCACACCACTGGGGCAATCATTAGAATCAGCATTCAAAGAACTTTTGGCAAACAAGATTCTTTATTTGCCTCCAATCAGCAACTATGAACCCCCAATCAAACCACCTTGGTGGAATGATTCACACTATTGTGATTTCCATCACAACAAGGGTCATAGAACAAACAAGTGCATGAGATTGAAACACATAGTACAGGACATGATTGATCGAGGTGACTTAACAGTGGATAGTCTGAAAACAAACGGTGATCACGGAGCCTTCAAAAATCCTCTTCCAAATTACAACAAAGATGGAGCATCAACTTCGGATGATACATGTGCGGAGCTCGTATCAATCACATTTACAACAACACCATAAACCACATCTCAGCTAAAGATCATCATGTCAATGTCATCACCATTCAAAATCGACATGATCATGAATCTGTCAATGTAACAACCAAAACTCAGAAATATGTCTTGAAAGGACATACTGCACCTGCAACTAGCACATCAAAAATCCAATATGACTTGTGATGCCCTCCTAAATGGACAAGGTTAGCAAATGATAAATAACACACACATAAGAAACCGTTAGTGTTAGTCAATCAAAAACTAATCTAAACAGGCATATCAAAAGAGACACTAAAATCATGTTAATATATATAACAAATGAAACAAAGATAATGAGGCATCTCCAAATGCCTCTTAGCATGTTCTTAGCTCCTTCTCCCTTGTTCCTCTCCTCTCCAAGTTCCAAAATAGTGTAGCTCTCAGCAGCTTTTTGCACTATGGATGCTTATGGAGGATTGAGATTTGAGTATTTTGCTTCAAATGGGAAATAAAAAGCTAAAATACTAGATGCTATTTAAAAATGATTGATTTTAACCAAATAATAAAATTTAAGTTTGCTATGCTAAATGCTCTCTAAAATGCCTATAGGTTAAATGCATACAAGTTTTCCAGATCTAGATTATGAAGAAATGGGCTCTATTTATAGGAAAAATGGAGCAATGGATGGTTGAGATTGAGTAATCTCAACAAGGGTCAGGATTGAATGATTTCAAATCCATGTGAGGGCTTTCAACCCAATCCTAGGATGACAAGTATCAATGTGAGATAGGTTGAGAGGAGAGGGAATAAGCATTTAATGCTTGAAATGACCTTGGGAGTTAAAGTCAAGGTTGGTTGAATGAATAAAACTTTTTATTCCAAGAATAAAGCTTTTATCCAATGAATAAACTCTTGTGCAAATGTGAAATGGATGAATATGGTCAAAAAAATAAATGTTTGGGGAGACAAGTTTGAAATAACCATAAATGGTTATGTAAGAGCCATAAATGGTCATGTAAGAGCCATAAATGGTCATGTAAGAGCCATTAGTGGTCTTGGAAGACTTTGGGGGATTAAGTGGTTGAAGGTTGAAAGCCTTTAATGGTTATCAAAGACTTTGGGGTCTTTGAGAAGTGACTCCATTTTGCTTAGGAATGTGACAATAATTAGGGGATGGATTAGGCTAATTAGGAAGGGTTTAGAAGAATCTAGAAGGGGATTAGATTTTGCAAGTAGATTTGGTGGGTGAGGAAAAATAGGATTTTATTAAAATAAAAATTCATTTATTTCAATAAATGTGTGCAAGTTGCATTTGTAGGAAAATGTAAGTGGGGGGGGATAATGATTTAAATAAATGTTTTATTTAATTTATTTATAAGAGGAATAGGGGGATTTAATTAAATAAATAGATTTTATTTATTTAATTGAATGGAATTTGATTTTAATGAATTAATTAAAATAAATTGAATAATTTATTTAATTAATAGAAGAATGTTTGGGGATGAATTAATTAAATATTAATTTAATTAACTGATGGCTAGTGGATTTTTAATCAAATAAATAGCAAATATTTATTTAATTAAGCTGGACAGATTTGTGTGACTACATTTGCCCCTCTTTGAGACGGTGCGGTTTATCGCGTCGTTTCAAAGAAAGAAAAATAGGTGTGAAGAAATGCCCCATAAAATGTAAATTTAATGGGTGGTATGCCCCCTCGAGAGATGGGCCAAATTTTTTTGAAAAATCAGGCGATCTCTCGAAAAAGAATGAAAATTGGTAGGGTGTTAGAAGAGAAGAAGTTAGGCATACGGGTGAAAAATAGAAGAAATCAGAGATAAAATGGAGAAACATCAAGCCAGTGAGTACCCTTAGGTCATGCAAGAGATACAGTGAAAATGTGGTGGTTGTTCTTTCGAGTGATGCTATACAATTGATCAAAATTGGTTGAACAATTTGGTGCAATCGGTTGAATTGCCTCGGTCAAGTCAAAGCATGGCAGTTGATGCCAGTTGTTTGCTTGGACAAGATAAAGTCTGAGTAAGTGAATCAAAGTGACCTGATGAGACTTAGGCAATTGATGCAATTGCCCGATGAAGTCAAGGTATATGAACCAAAAATACTTGTTGAGACTTAGACAATTGATGTAATTGTCCGTTAGATTGTGTTTGATTGGTTGATCAATTGATAGTGTGTGCGGGTGATGGATGGTTGTGGTTAATCATAGCAGCCCCATTGAGACTAGGCCATTATGATAAATGCCTGATGTAGTCTAGGATTACCATGATCAATTACCTGTTGAGACCCGAAGATACTTAATCAAAGTATCTGTTGATAGTCTAGGTGTGTGTGAGTCGATGTATCTGTGTAGATAGAGTAACTTGCTTGATTGTGTGGATGAATGAGGATGGGAAACACAATCCCTCCTATTAGAGATGGATGGTGATGAACGTGGCTTGATTGGGTTGATGGGAAATGATGAAGGGTATGTGATGTTGATTATCGAGATGGGGAGGGTTGGGAGGGTTCGATGTTAGAAGAAATGGAGGACCTATGACTCATTCCTATGGAAGAAGAGGAAAATAGAGTATGCATTATTATGACTATGTATGCATGATATGCAGCTATTATGAATGTATGGATGGTTGGAATGCAACGGAATGCAATATATACAGATGAGATGGAATGACGATCCATAGTGCTCTATTTTCATCATTGAGCTTTAAAATGTTGGAAGAGAATACAAGCATCTTGACATAATGATTCAAGATGACCTGAGTATTCCTTACATGGATTTGATATAGCAAGTTAATACAAACGACTTGATATAAGGGTCAAGTCGACCAGAGTATTGTTTGCGGAACAGACAAGGATTATCCTTGTTCATGCATGACTTGGATCGTCCTCCTTGATCTTAGGCTGATCATATCCTGAGACAAGTGCATACCGTACTAAGAAATAAAACCTTTATCCAATTTGGAGGGGGAGGAACCAAAGAATGAGCATTGTACCTGCAAATAAATAGTATATACATAAAGAATAAAGAATAAGGATCCTTGGTAATGGTTCATGCCCATATGGTCGAGATATACGATGTAGTCAGCAAGACGCAATGATCTATGACTGCATTTTGGCATAAGATCGCGTAGCTTAGTGAACTTCCCACGTAGACACCATTAGTACATGCCCCAGAACTTCATCAAAAATAATGCGCAAACGATACAAAACAATGTTGAAAAAATCTTGATACAGATAAACGAATGATTGTACTCACAAATCAACCAAGTATTTGATAGCTTAACATAATTTTCTTGTCAAAGAAAACGTCATTTTTGTCTTTGTTTTGGTAAGGAAGGATGCATCCTTGTTTTAAAGACGGTTTGATTTGTTGATGTTGATTGTGTGGTTTGATTGATAAGTGGTCATTTTGTGAGTATTGTGTCAACATTTGTTTTGCATCTGCTCGGATGAATATGTACAAGGTGTTGCCATGTTTTTGTTTGGATTTTTGATGGTGTTTCATTGTTTTTGGATTTTGTGGAACATTTTTTAATATTTTTGGATTTTTTGTGAGACATTTTTTTAATGTTTTTGGATTTTGTGAGACATTTTTGAATGTTTTTGCCAATGAATCATCAGTAATGTAGAATCCACTTCCATCAACTAGATTGAGAGGGTATTGCCCCCAAGTTTAGACATGACTATGAAAAAGTGGGATGCAAGACGCATGAAGTACTATCGCTGATTACAGATCAAATAACAAGCCATGGTTTGGATGGATGGATGAGTGTATGTATGAATGTGATCGCAACGAGCCTGAAAGATACTGGAGCCATTGTCTTTACGAGTAGTGCCTATTTGCCAGGTTTTCACCATCGCACTTACCCAAGGTGCCACCGGAGTGTTTTGTTCACCGTTTGGATGCATGATTTTTCTTTACTTTTTTGAATGTTTTTGTATTTCTTCAGGACATTTTTTGAATGTTTTTGGTATTTTCTTATATGCAGGGGAGCCTGATGCTCTGTGCCACTTAGGTATAAAACCGTTTGAGGTGCATGTTGTTGATTGGATCTGTGAGCGGTTCTCCTTCTGATGTAGCCAACTGATATGCCCCGGACCCGAATACAGCAGTGACAACATATGGGCCCAGCCAGTTTGATTCAAACTTTCCCTGATGTTCTCTATTTGGTAGGTTGTGAGGATTCTCTCATAGAACAAGATCACCTACCTCAAATGTATGAGATCTAACTCGGTGGTTGTAGCTTCTACTCATGCGCTACTGATAGGCTTTGAGGTGATTGTATGCAGCTTGTCGCTTCTCATCAAGTAACTCTAAGTCCTAAAGGCATGAGACTCTGTATGCTTCATCATCGATGAGAATGTGCAAGGAAACCCATAACGATGGTATCTCGACCTCAATAGGAAAGATAGCTTCTGCACCATAGACCAATGAATAAGGAGTTGCACCTGTAGGGGTTCGAATGCTAGTTCGATATGCCCATAGTGCTGGATTTAGTTGAACATGCCAATCATGGCTGGCATCATTGACTGTCTTCTTTAGGATCCTCAATATGTTTTTATTGGATGCTTTGGCCTGACCATTGCCTTGTGGGTAGTAGGGAGTGGAAAAACGGTGTTGGATATGAAATTTCTCACAAAGTTCACAGACATCCTGATTTTTGAAAGGAAGACCGTTATCTGTGATGATGGACATGGGTACACCATACCGAAAGATGATGTAGTTGAGGATGAATGAGATGATCTGCTTGCTGGTGAGTTGGGTAAGTGGAACAGCTTTGATCCACTTTGTGAAATATTCGGTGGCGGTAATAATGAATTTATGGCCATTGGATGAAGATGGATGAATCTTACCCACAAGGTCAAGGCCCCATTGATAAAAAGGCCATGGTGTTGTGATTGGTTTCAGTTCCTGTGCCAGTGCATGTATTAGGTCTCCATGAACTTGACATTTCTTGCATTTTCTGACAAAGTAGTAGGAATCTTTTTCCATAGATGGCCAATAATATCCAGCTCGCATGATCTTCTTGGCTAGTGACGGGCCACTTGAGTGAGTCCCACAAATTCCTTCATGTACCTCTTCCAAGGCCTTTGTTATCTCATCCTACTCTAAACATCGAAGGAGAGTACCATCAAGACCACGTCAGTATAGGGTTTCAGCAATAATGGTATATCGAGCAGTTTGGCAAATGAAGGTTTTATGTTGGTTATTCGATTGGTTGGGAGGAAGGGTGTGATCACAGAGATAGGTTTAGAATTCACCGTACCATGGGGATTCAAAAACGACAAGGCGACATATCATTTTGGACTCGGGGCTATCATAAGCGGGAATCCAAAGCTGTTCTACCAAGAACTCGTAGCGAGTTGAATTCTGTGGAAGATCTAGGAGAGATGCGATGGTAGCCATAGCGTCAGCAGCTCGATTCTGATCTCTTGGTATCTGCTCAAAAGTAATAGTAATAAATGATGTCTTTAGAGTGTCCACCATTTGCTTATATGGCATGAGTTTATCATCTTTGGTCTGATACTCATCTGTCGCTTGTCGAATGACTAGTTGGGAGTCGCCATATACTTGCAGTTCTTGTAATTTCCATTGTACGACTAGCCTGAGTCCTGTGATCAAGGCCTCATACTCTGCTATGTTGTTTGTGCATGGAAATGTGAGCCTGTAAGACTTCGAGATGCTGTCACCTTGAGGTGTGATAAACAGAATGCCTGCCCCCGAGCCGTGCCTAGTGTATGAACCATCAAAGTATAGTTTCCATGGTTGTGTCGTTGTGATCATGAATATCTCTTCATCTGGAAAATTGGAAATGAGAGGATGATCGCCTATGAGTGGTGCCTCAGCCAACTGATATGTAATGACCTGCCCTTTGATAGCTTTACGGTCCATGTACTCGATGTCAAATTCACTTAGAATCATCACCCATTTGGCCAAGCGGCCTGTCAATGCTGCTTTGCTGAGTAAATACTTGAGTGGATCAATCTTTGCAATGAGTTGCACTTTGTGTTAATAGATAGTGCCGCAGTTTAGTGGCTGCTAAGATTACTGCTAGGCAAGCTCGCTCAATAGGTGTGTAATTGAGTTCATAGCCCACCAATGTGCGAGAGATGTAGTAAACAGCACACTCTTTTCCTTCTATATTATGTTGTGCCAATAGTACACCCAATGTTGTACTTGTTACTGAGATATAGAGTAATAACAGTCTACTTGGATCTGGTGGGGTCAGCAATGGTGGATTCATGAGATAGTCTTTAAGCATCTGAAATGCTCGCTAGCATCGGGCATCCCACTGAAAGCGGATGTTCTTGTGTAGCAAGTGTGTGAATGGGTGACACTTATCAGCCAATTGTGCAATGAATCTTTGGATGGATTGAAGTCGCCCTTGTAATGTCCTTAGCTGACTGATATTCTTTGGAGGTGGCATGTCCATGATTGCTTTTACCTTTGCTGGGTCGACCCCAATACCTTTTCTTAAGACAATGTATCCTAGAAGCTTCCTGGAGGTCACTCCAAAGACACATTTCTTTGGGTTAAGTCAAACATGGTATTGTTCCAGTCTATCAAAGATTTTATCTAAGATGGGGAGATGCCCTTCTCTAGTGAGTGATTTTGCTAGTAAGTCATCAACATAATCTTCCATCATGGTATGCATCATGTCATGGAAGATGGTAGTCATTGCTCTTTGATAGGTTGCTCCTGCATTCTTTAGACCGAAGGACATTACATTCCAACAATATGTGCCCCATGGACATGTGAAGGCTATCTTATGTTGGTCCTCTGGTGCGATCTTTATTTGATTGTATCCTGAAAAGCCATCCATGAGTGAAAGCATGGCATGTCCTGCTGTCAGATCTACTATGATGTCAATATTTGGTAGGGGGAAGTCATCCTTAGGACATGCCTTGTTTAGATCTCTGAAGTCAGTACAAATGCGGATGCCCCCTTTTGGTTTGCCGATAGGCACAATATTGGAGATCCATTCTGCATAATCAATTGGCCTGATGAAACCAACATCTAGGAGTTTCTTGAGTTATGTTTTGACTAGCACTGCAATTTGGGGATGCATCTTACGAAGCTTCTGCTTGATAGGTTTGGCTCCTTCTGCAATGATGAGGTGATGCATGACTAAATCAGGATCAAGCCCAGGCATGTCTGCATATGACCATGCGAAGTTGATCTGACGCTTCTGGAAGAACTCTATAAATTTAGGTTGTTCCTCTGGAGTGAGAAGAGATGCCAGATGTATGAGATGAGGATTGTCAGGAGTCTCCACATTGTATTCTTTGGTTTCCTCGATGAGAATTGTTGATCGTTCCTGTTGTGCATTAGCAGGGAGAATGTCAAACCCTTCATCCTCAGGCACCTCAAAGAGGTTTTCACCGTTGGATGCGCTCTTTCTTTTTACTTTTGTCAGATCAAACAATGCCACTGTGTGGTTTTCACTGGAAGATCCATGTTTTATTGTTATATTTTTGCAGCTGAAAGGTTTGGCATCCGCCCTGAAGTATGTTGTGCTATTAAGTTCAATGGAGAATCCAGCTTTGTGATCCCCGCTTGGTAGGTTATCCCTTAATTCCAAAAATTCAATGATAGCCTCATCGTTTTGGAAGAAGTCAAGACATGGGGAATTTGGTTGGTTCCATTCGATGAGTTCAGGGTGAATAATGGGCATTACTTCATCGATTAGGTTAAGTGTGTTAGATGTATCAGTGAGGGTTAAGACATTATGGTGAAGGTCATTGATGGTACTCTCCCTATCAGAATCAGGCGTAGGATGAGACGTAGGGTCTATGGAAGATGTTTCCAGTTCAGAAACCCAAGTGGTCTTTATCTGTGCTTCTCCATAAATAGGGATGTCTTTGCGTGGTGGAGGTGGTGATGTGTCTTCCTCATCTGAAGTGTTAAGTTGTACAGAATCAAATTCCCACTCATGTGAGTCGGTCTCTGAGTCACTTTCCAGCATCCGATTACTATACTGCAGGTGTGATTGGTTAAATACTACAGGTGTGATTGGTTGATGTACCCTTGTAGTGATCGGTGCTGCAGGAAGGTTGATGGGGATCAAGGAATCCGATACGGGGAGTACTGATAGTGTTGACTCAGGTGCTTCTGTTGGAACTGCGGGTTCTAATATAGTTGTTGCTGCTAATGGTATTATTGATAGGATTGTTGTTGCAGACGGGATTACTGGTTTGATTGGTGGGATGAATGGTAGTGGTGATGGTTGTGTTGGGGTTGTGAGCCTCGATGGGGCAGTTGGGATGGTGCTTGAGGCTGCTTTAATGATGAAAGGTGTCCTTTTTGCAGTAGGCTGGCATAATGGTTTGCTGGGTTTTCCTTTGAATCTGAGTTTAGGAAAGATTTCTTTCTCAAAACCTAGGCCTATATTACCTTTGGGCTTGAATTCCGGCAGCAGAGGTTCATGTCGTCCTTGTTTGCAATATCCAAAAGCACTCTGACCATCATATCCCATTCATTGCATAATGAGGAGACCTTTGCCATACTAATCCGTAGGAAGTTTAACTGGTGAGATATCAGTGGTGATGGGATCTTTATAGATCCATTCCGCTAGGTCCTCATCTTGGGTTTCTTCCTCTTGACTCTTTCCAAGGATGAAAGGCGTCAAAGAACACGCTGGCATGATCAGTGGTTGTTGGAGTAACTGTTGTGGTTTACCATGTGTTCTAGGAGAAATGGGCATTTGTCCCACAAAAAAGAGTTGACTCAAGTTGTATTCTCCAGGACCTTCCTCTGCTACTTTCATCTTAAGCTTTTATTGCTTTGGTATAGTGGTGTTCGAACTGGCAAGAGAGGCGGGACTTATATATGATGTGAAAGAAATGGCTTCTCTATTATTAGGAATGGTAATCTCTGGTTGATGGCTGATATTATGGAAAAACGCGAAGGGATTTGCATCGCCCAGGATTGTGATCTCTACACCGTTATGTGGGAACTTGATACATTGATGGTAGGTAGATGGAATGGCTTGCATGGCATGTATCCAAGGTCTCCCTAATAATAGATTGTATGGCAGAGGAAGTTCCAGAACCTGATAGATGATGTGCTTTACCATAGGGCCTACTCGGATGGGTAGTACCACAGCTCCTTTGGATGAACACTCTGCATCATCATAGGCTTTGATAGTGATCTTCTTACGAGGATCCACTGATTCTATGGCATATCCCAATGCGTTGACCAACTGTAGTGTACAAATGTTCAAGCTTGCTCCATTATCTATCAAGACTCACTTGATCCTGTGCTGGTTGATGAAGCCTTCAATGTGTAGCGAAGCGTTATGAGGTTGCTGGAAGGAAGAGTTGTCACTTTCAAAAAAAGTGAGACAAGGTGATGACTTTAGACTTCCAACCATGGCTTGAAATTGGTCTATATTCAAATTCGCAGGGACTGACGCCTCTTGGAGTGCTTGATCCAAGATAGTTTTATGAGATGGCGATAGGTGCAATAGCTCTAAAATGGATATAAGTGCAGGCGTTTTGTCTAATTGTTCCACAAGGTTGTACTACTTTGGGATGGAGGTGGTACCTTGTGGAGCTGTCTTTATGGTGACCTTGCCACGACGTGTAACAACTTTGCAATTTGAGGTGGGATTTTTGAAGGTTATAGTTGCAACTTGTTCATTGGCATCATACAGATGATTTACAGTATAATTATACACAGCCTGTGTATAATCAGTGGTATCAGTGCCTCACCTAGAAGTGGAAAGACCCCTTTGATCTTGGGATGGAAGTGGATTTTTGAACATCAGATGATCATTATTGGTTGTTTTTGGGTCATGTCCTTCAATTTCAATTTCTCCTCGATCAATAAGATCCTGAATGAGATCTTTCAATCGGTGATAATTACTTGTCTTGTGTCCTCTTCCTTGATGGAATTCACAGTGTTCAGTATCTCTCCACCATGTCGGTTTGACCTGAGGCTCATAGTTTGATAGTCTAGGTAGAGTGACCAAATTCTGAGAAATGAGTTGTCGCAAGACAGTTTCAATGGGTTCCCCTAAGGGAGTGTATGTGCGTTTTTGTTTTTGCTGACGAGGTCTTGGTTCATCGTGAGATGTGATGCGACCTTGATTAGAAGGAACATTTGTGTTATTCTGAGGTGGAGGATTTGGCCCTACAAATCGAACCACAGGTTGTGCATTTTGGATAGTCTGGGCATCCACAACCTCATCGTTGACGATATTCTTGTTTTTATTCTAGAAGCTTGGTTTATCACTATTGAAGCGCAGGTGAGGACCATCTTTTGGTTCATTAAAGATTTTGATGATTCCTTTCTTGATGAGTGCCCATTCACATTTTAAACCCTTGGTGATCATATCATTAAAGAGTCTGTGTCTTTGACATCCAAGTGAAATTCCATTTCTTCGTTTAAGTTGGAAATGAATATTTCCACTAGTTCTCATTCAGGTAACTGAAGAGAACATCTGCTAGACATTTGGCGCCATCGTTGCAGGAATACTGAGAAAAGTTCACCTGGTTTTTGTTTAGTGTTGCACAGATCAGCCATGGTGATGTCGCATTCAATGTTATGAGAGTAATGAGCGAGGAATTTCTGGATGAGTTCCTCAAATGTTCTAATGCCACCTGGTAGTCAGGAAAACCATGATGTGGTTGTTCCTCCCAAGCTTTGGGGAAAAAGGCGCATTAGGTAGGTGTCTTCATATGCTACTTCAAGACAAGCTGAATGAAATTCTCGGACATGATCACAGGGATCTCCCTTTCCTCTATATTTTTCAAATTTGGGTGTTTCGAATCCTCGTGGAAAGGGTGGCATATAAAGATTCCTATCAAAAGGATAGGGACAGATGTCATTGAGTGAGAATTGGTTAGTCTTGACACCACTACGAAGTTGTTGGGCGAGATTCTCGACTTGTTGCCGCAACATTGCCATTTCATTTGGAGGAGGAGGTGGTGGGTTACCTCGAGGAATGTTATATCTGATGGGATCTCTACCTCTTTCCTCTTCATGGCGACTTTGTCTTTCTGATGCTTGTCTTAATTGGGCAAGATCAAAGTTAGAGGGGAGTTTTGCTCCTTCTTGAGCGAGTTTTAAGAAGTGAGCATCTGCATTGCTCCTGAGTATTTCGTCAAACAGTCTGTTAAAGAGAGGGTTATGCTGAGCCCTTTCTATTGTTGCAAGACTAGGAGTACTTGGGTTTTCGTCATTTGCATTTCCTCCAAGTGCTTCTTGAAATTCATTGAGATTTTCCTCTTCTTCCTCAATTTCGATTTCTCGTTGTCGTGACTATGATCGGGTTTGAGCCATTTTGCTTGCAAGTTTTTGTTGAAGTTGATTGAAGATGATGATGAGTTGTTGATGAAATGAAAGATTGATGGTTGGTGATTTGTGTTGTATGTGGATCTCTAGCACTTTTAAGGTAGATGTAACCAAAATTCCTTCTTTGAATTGCTTGTTTGTTTAATAAGTTTGGATGTGATAAGGTGTAGAGAAATCTGAGATGTGTTACAGATTGAACTACCTAGTAATGAGAGGATTCACTCATGAACTAGTTTTAATCTACGTAGATGTGTCTCTTAGGATGAGCTTATCCTAGATGTAGAAACAATCTAAAAAGTGATGTGATGTGTTTGATTCAAGCAATATCTAAAAAGGAATCTTGGGACAAGAATCTCTTAATGTTTTGAGAGTTGGAACGGATTGATGATGAAATGATGATGTATGAGTAAGATGATGGATGAAAATGTTTTCAACTTCAACAAAAACTTTGTGTCACAAATGGGACAAACTCTATCTCTTCCCTTTCGGGTGTTGGTGGTATTTCTCGAGCTGTGTTGTATGTGATACAGACGTTTGGGAAAAAGTTGGGATTAATCTTACCTCCTTGGTTTTTGTGATAACTCAGAGCTCTATATTGCATAAAAGCTTTGCGGTTCAATGTCTCTGAATAAAATTTATTTGTTTTGCCTTGAAGGTAGAGACGCATGCGATGCAGAAAGACTCTATGTGAGACAAAGATTTGTCTATTTATATAGAAAAATTTCCTCCTTTTGATCAAAGCCTTTGAGCTTAATGGTCTTCTTTTCAAGCTGATATTCTGATGACGCTTCTTCTTTCACAAGATGTGAAGAATGGTCATAAAATTTTGACTCTTTTTTGTTTGGTACTTTGTTTTTGATGTGTTTAGTTGGATGAATACTTTGTTTTTGGAAGTGATTTTCTGATTTTTCTTTGACAAGAAAACAAAGCAAGCACACAAACACAAGAATGTGGCCTAAAAGGCACAAATGAGTATGGGTCTAGATCAACCCAATCCTTGGACTTGTATATGACCCTTCCTTTAGATGTATTTTAAGGTGTATTTCCAAAGCCTAAAGTCGGCTCAATTTGCACTAGGTCTTTAAAATTAACACACTTCAAACACTTTTTATCCCTAAGGTCAGATGGCCAGTTGTGATAAATTTAGCCCACATCTTGATATTTCTTCGACTTTGGCACTACATACCTTATGAATCCTGTCGTGGCAGGTAAGGATGTGATATACTAAGTCTTGCACAAGCATAACAAATAGATGATCCCTATGATGGGGGAGTCACCACTTTTATCAAGCCACAAGTGACTTTTCAAAAAGCTATGTTTCTACTCAAGGAAATATGTATGGTGAGTATCTTGGGAGCAAAACCATCTATGCTCTTGCACTAAATTATATCGCAAATATCCTCAATCAATAGAACGGGTGGGCTACTACTTAAAGGTGTTTAGTCATGTTCGATGTTTTTGGACATAAGTTCATTCTGCAATGACTCACTTAAGAGCCTTGTAACTGGTGGTGGGGCCCATTTGTCCTTTCGGCCAGTTACACTATAGGAACAGCTATACCCAAGGCTACAGCTTTCGCTCTCACCTGATTTCTATAGTGGCTCGAAGGATTTACCGCTCGAGGTCATTCCCAAGAGTATCGATCCCTTGGCAGGCCTCTCTTAAAAAGATAAAATGTGAGTGTTACTAACACTTTTCTCTTGCACCTAGGACCACGAAAGCCAAGGGAGAGGATAGTGTGTGTTAGAGGTAGGACCACTCGACTGACTTTTTGCACAAGTGTGCCAAACACAAAATTCACTTGTTCTTTTTAATCCATCATTGCAAATGTGATCTAACTATTTGGAGATGTTGCTCCAATAGTCATGGTGTTCTTTTTAACTTCAAAAGCAATGTGTTTTGTAATCTAGAATTCAAAAATCCTGGTCAACTTAATAAAAAAACATGTTTGCTTTGAAGTAAAATTCGTTTGCAAAAATAAAAAATAAGTGGATTGTTCTTTTTATTTGCCCAAAAATTGAAGTGTGGCTTGTGATTTTTAAGTTTGATGCAAGGAAATCAAATTTGTTTGTTGATTTTAAGCACCAAAAGACAAGTTATCCTAACTAGAAAGCAATAAAATTTTATGTTTTTCAAATTTTTAATGCACCCAAAAGACAAGTTATCCTAACTAGAAAGCAATAAAATTTTGTGTTTTTCAAGTTTTAATGCACCAAAAGACAAGTTATCCTAACTAGAAAGCAATAAATTTTTGTGTTTTTCAAGTTTTAATGCACCAAAAGACAAGTTATGTGATTTTTTTTTTTTGAGTTTTTAACCTGCACAAACAAAAATGTGTTAGTAAAATCGATGTCCAAGGGGGGCTTCCACAAGCCTAAGAATTTCCACTTTTTTGGTTACAAGGTGATTTGGACGACACTCTGTTACAATAGTGCTAGTCTGTGTTTAAGCAGAGGTGCTACTTAACACAAAAGCGCTTAAAGAAGGGGAGAGACAAAGAGGCAAAAGTGCTAGAAGATTTCAATAGCACCAAAATAACTACAAACGCGCCAAAACAAGTCCAAAAGCATTGAAATGAGGACAATAGCGCTATTGTAAGAACAATAGCGCTAATTGCATAAATGTCGGTAGTGCTAGAACGTGTTCAATAGCGCCAAAGCGCAACCTATGTGACACTTTCAACAGTCAGACATGTTAGTTTGCTAAAAACAATGATATTTTTGGTGTTTGGATTCACGTCAGGTTCACCAAATGATGCCCTCCTAAATGGACAAGGTTAGCAAATGATAAATAACACACACACAAGAAACCATTAGTGTTAGTCAATCAAAAACTAATCTAAACAGGGATATCAAAAGAGACACTAAAATCATGCTAATATATCTAACAAATGAAACAAAGATAATGAGGCATCTCCAAATGCCTCTTAGCATGTTCTTAGCTCCTTCTCCCTTATTCCTCTCCTCTCCAAGTTCCAAAATAGTGTAGCTCTCAGCAGCTTTTTGCACTATGGATGCTTATGGAGGATTGAGATTTGAGTATTTTGCTTCAAATGGGAAATAAAAAGCTAAAATACTAGATGCTATTTAAAAATGATTGATTTTAACCAAATAATAAAATTTTAGTTTGCTATGCTAAATGCTCTCTAAAATGCCTATAGGTTAAATGCATACAAGTTTTCTGGATCTGGATTATGAAGAAATGGGCTCTATTTATAGGAAAAATGGAGCAATGGATGGTTGAGATTGAGTAATCTCAACAAGGGTCAGGATTGAATGATTTCAAATCCATGTGAGGGCTTCCAACCCAATCCCAGGATGACAAGTATCAATGTGAGATAGGTTGAGAGGAGAGGGAATAAGCATTTAATGCTTGAAATGACCTTGGGAGTTAAAGTCAAGGTTGGCTGAATGAATAAAACTCTTTATTCCAAGAATAAAGCTTTTATCGAATGGATAAACTCTTGTGCAAATGTTAAATGGATGAATATGGTCAAAACAATAAATGTTTGGAGAGACAAGTTTGAAATAACCATAAATGGTTATGTAAGAGCCATAAATGGTCATGTAAGAGCCATTAGTGGTCTTGGAAGACTTTGGGGGATTAAGTGGTTGAAGGTTGAAAGTCTTTAATGGTTATCAAAGACTTTGGGGTCTTTGAGAAGTGACTCCATTTTGCTTAGGAATGTGACAATAATTAGGGGATGGATTAGGCTAATTAGGAAGGGTTTAGAAGAATCTAGAAGGGGATTAGATTTTGCAAGTAGATTTGGTGGGTGAGGAAAAATAGGATTTTATTAAAATAAAATTCATTTATTTCAATAAATGTGTGCAAGTTGCATTTGTAGGAAAATGCAAGTGGGGGGAGATAATGATTTAAATAAATGTTTTATTTAAATTATTTAAAAGAGGAATAGGGGGATTTAATTAAATAATTGAATGGAATTTGATTTTAATGAATTAATTAAAATAAATTGAATAATTTATTTAATTAATAGAAGAATGTTTGGGGATGAATTAATTAAATATTAATTTAATTAACTGATGGCTAGTGGATTTTTAATCAAATAAATAGCAAATATTTATTTAATTAAGCTGGACAGATTTGTGTGACTACAACTTGGTTAGCCAACTATGCAAAACTTCGGCTCAGATATCTATACTCGAGTTATTGAAACTCTCACCAAAGCACAAAGACATATTGGAACAAGCGCTATTGGAAACAACTGTACCTCAAAATCTGGATACAGACAGATTTCAAGCCATGGTCGCCCATATGACAGGACCTCATAACCTCATCTTCTCAGAGCATGACAATACTTCCTTGAGTCATCCGCATAATACTCCTCTCCATATTGAAGTCATTGTTTGCAAACACCGAGTGAAAAGAGTCTTAATAGATGGAGGAGCCAGACTTAATATTTGTACTTTAAAGCTTATCTGTGCATTGGGCTTCTCAGAAAAATCTATTGATCCTTGCAAGAAAATTACCATAAAAGCATATGATGATGAGGAAAGGTCCTGTAAATGAACGGTGATATTACTTATTCAAGTGGGACCAGTGCAAAAGGATACTGTATTTCAAGTCTTAGACATAGATCTAACCTACAATATTTTGTTAGGACGACCCTGGATACATGAAATGCAAGCAGTACCTTCTACATATCACCAGTGTGTCAAATTTCCTTATGATGGACAAGAAATCTCCATATCAGCTGATCATAACCCATTTCAACATTGCAACGCAATGGGGGCAGCCCAAGACAGTTTGGTTCCTCATAATAGAGAAAAGAAGCAACCCTTGACATCAGATCTACAAACGGCAAAGCCCAACTCCTTGTTTGGAGACTTCAAGCAGAAGATGCAAATCAAAGACCAAGGCATGGGAGAATATTCTTTGGAGCCTTTATGTTTGGCCAAATTGTCAACATCACCTAGATCGCATGGTTTTCCTACTACATCAACACATCTGGCCACTCAGCCCATCACTAAATTTGATGGTACCTTCATCCAATTGGGTACTCTAGCACATGAATCAAAGGACAAGGACATTCTTAGCTGGTTATACAAAGATGAGGAAGAAAATCATAGAGCAGCTACTCTAGACATTGTTCTACCGACACACCTGTATGGAAAAGGATACTTGATCATGAAACAAATGGGATATGACGGTAAAGGACCTATTGGGAAACGCAAGGAAGAAGTCACTAAACCTATAGATCTTCCTTCACAACCTAGTAGAGACAAAGCAGGATTGGGTTCTAAACTCATGTTCCTATTGAAACGGCCGCCACACACAACTACAAAACCTCAATGGAAGGTAAAGAAGAAGTACAAAGAAGAATCCTAGCAGGAAGCACTCTTTGAATCAGCAGAAACAATCCGCAAGGCACAGGAACGTCAAGATCAGAAGTTACATCAGAGAAAGCTTCTAAATCATAAGAAGGCCATATCTGCAGCAGTAGCTCATATTCAAACACCAATGTCTCAAGAACAAATCATGTCATCTCCAGATACCATTATTCCTCCTCGAGGAAGCACAGTTTATGAACAAATCCAGAAAGTGGAAGACGGATCTGACACAGAATCAACAAAAACCATCAAAATGGTATCCATTATCAAAGATTTGTTTTCACCATACAACATACCTATTTGCAGCACAAATAGAATCTGGGAGGATGCCTATGAGACAGATTCCAATGAATATGAATGGGGTACCTGCTCCAATACTACTACAAATATCCTGGATGATACTATATCCCTTTCTCAAGAAGAACATAACGCAGAAGATAGACCTCTTGAATTTGGGCCACAACATATCTATGACGCTAAGGAAAATGAACAGAAATATTACGAACAAGTCTATGTGGAAGATGATACCATCGAAGACCTCAATGAAACCCTGGACTTCTTTAAAACCACGACCAATCACAATGAAAACTCTGTCCTAATGCTTACAGTAACAGAGCTTGATCCCCCCAACGATTCCTTACCACTTGTCTTTCCTGACCTCATCGACTTGGATGAACCTAAAACCTATGATCTACCAATTTTCCCAAATGATGAATCTATTATCCATTACCTATGTACCGCAAATCCCAAAACAGGCTCTACCAGTGAACACAATAACGATGTCTACAAACCAGGGAGTGCCAAGTCTCTTAGTCGCAAAAATGAACCAAATAAAGGATCTAATGCTAAAACCCAGTCAATGGCAGCTTTAGATCACAAAAAAATAAAAATAAAAGACACATCTGAAGGTGAAAACCTTTTTAAGGCACCTGACGATGGGAGACTTGACACTCTTCCTGAGCACTTTCATGAGCGATCACCCATATTGATTGAGCCCACTCAATCAATCAACATTGGTACCACAGAAGCAACCAGAAACATACACCTTGCAGAATCTCTGACAGAGGAAGAAAGATCGGCATTCATCATCTTCTTTAAAGGACAGCAAATTAACTTTGCTTGGTCATACGCTGATATGCCCGGAGTAGATCCACACCTAATCATGCATCACTTGTCCATTTCTATAGGAGTTAAACTAGTAAAGCAAAAGCTATGAAAGATGAATCCACAGGTGGCACTCATGGTCAAAACAGAACTAAAGAAATTATTAGACGTCGGATTCATCTGACCCATTGACTATGCAGAATGGATTTCCAACATCATTCCAGTATCAAAACCAGATAGTAGTATCAGAATATGCATTGACTTCAGGGACGTCAACAAAGCTTGTCCAAAAGATGACTTTCCTCTACCCAGTATCGACATAATTGTAGATCTCACAGCAGGCCATGCAATGCTCTCACTAATGGACGGTTTCTTAGGCTATAATCAAATTAAAATAGCTCCTGAAGATCAAGATAAAACAACATTCACCTGTCCTTGGGGAACGTACTGTTGGAATGTTATGCATTTTGGCTTAAAGAATGCAGGGGCCACTTATCAAAGAGCAATGACAACAATATTCCATGACATAATGCACACATTTATGGAAGACTATGTGGATGATTTACTAGCTAAATCCTTCACTAGAGCTGAACATCTAGGCATCCTAACCAAGATTTTTGATCGATTGGCAAAATTCCAAGTAAGGCTCAACCCTAAGATGTGTGTCTTCGGGGTTACATCAGGCAAGTTATTAGGCTACATAGTCTCAGCTAAAGGCATTGAAGTTGATCTAGCAAAGGTACAAGCTATTATGGACATGCCACCCCCAAAGAATATCAGTCAACTCAGATCTCTACAGGGATGACTTCAATCAATCAGGTGGTTCATCGCTCAACTAGTAGATAACAGTCTACCATTTAACCATTTGCTACACAAACATGTACCATTTAGATGGGAGACTAAATGTGTGGAATCTTTTTACCAAATTAAACATTACCTGATGAATCCGCCAGTTCTAGTACCACCAGTCGTAGGAAAGCCTCTTATACTATATATCTCCACAACAAATATATCACTGGGGGCACTATTGGCACAAGAAGATCAACAAGGAAAGGAATGAGCCATATATTACATCAGTCGGACATTGAATGGCTATGAACTCAACTATACATTCATTGAAAAGGCTTGCCTAACAGTAGTCTTCGCATCTCAAAAGTTCTGACATTATATGCTAGCACACACCATTAAGTTAGTCGCAAAAATTGATCCTCTCAAGTATCTACTCAGCAAGGCAACTCTTACAGGCCGATTGGCTAAATGGGTCATGATTCTCACTGAATTCGACATCCAGTACATAGAAAGATGAGCCATCAAAGGACAAGCAATTGCAGATCAGCTGGCTAACGCACCACTACCAGGAAAACAAACCATGGAAATTGAATTTCTAGACAGGGACGTTCTTGCTCTTTCTCCCAAACAATGGACCCTATACTTTGACGGATCCTATACACAACATGGTTCAAGGGCTGGCATTCTATTCATCACTCCTGAAGGACACACTATGCCAAGATCATATAGGCTTATGTTTCCGTGCACAAATAATGTGGCTGAATATGAGGCATTGGTTATAGGCATCAAAATGGCCGTCGAATAGAAAATCACAGAGTTAAAAGTCTATGGAGACTCACAACTAGTCGTCAATCAAATCAACAACAACTATCAGACAAAGGACGACAAGCTACTACCCTACAAGTGAATGGTGGACGACTTCAAACAGTATTTTGTGCACGTCACCTTCAAACAAATACCAAGATTGAACAACAAAGCAGCCGATGCAATGGCTACTGTCGCTTCACTACTACAAATTCCAGAGCAACAGAGTCGTTACGAGTTCCTGGTAGAGCAATTGTTCTCCCCCACCTATGACCACTCTGAATCCCAGGTCATATATGCCTTGACTGGTTCTGATTCTCCGTTATATGGACCAATATACGACTACCTCAAACACAATATTTTACCAATTGACCAATCCTGTAACCAAAAACGTAACTTTATCCGACAAGCCGCCCGTTATACCCTTACCGCTGATACCTTGTATCGTCGAGGTCTTGATGGTACTCTTCTCCGTTGCCTTGATCGTAATGATTCCGATTCTACTTTACATGAGCTTCATGAAGGTATTTGTGGCACGCATTCAAGTGGCACTACTCTTTAAAAAGCTTCTACGAATGGGATACTACTGGCCTACAATGAAAAAAGACTCATATCATTTCGCTAAGAAATTTCCTAAATGCCAGATTCATGGCAATCTGATACATGCACTAGCATAGGAACTGCAGCCATTTACAACATCCTGGCCCTTTTGTCAGTGGGGACTAGACCTGGTTGGCAAAATTCATCCTTCATCTTCAAATGGACACAAGTTCATTATAACTGCAACAGAATACTTTACCAAATGGATTGAAGTAGCTCCCATGACCACAGTGATTGGGAAACAAATTGCTTCTTTTATCCTAAATTATCTAATCTGCAGATATGTTATTCCAAGTTCAATCATCACAGATAATGGATGACCTTTCAAAAACCAAGATGTACAGGAACTATGTGAAAAATTCAAAATCCAACATCGGTTTTCTACATCATACTACCCACAGGGCAATGGTCAAGTAGAAGCATCTAACAAAACAATCCTGAAAATCCTCATGAAAACAGTGAATGATGCAGGCAAAGATTGGCACGTACAACTCAATCCAGCACTTTGGGCATACAGAACCAACATCTGCACACCTACAGGAGCAACACCATACTCATTTGTATATGGATCAGAGGTCATTTTACCCCTAGAAGTAGAAATCTCATCTCTCAGAGTCTCTTTGAAAGGTTTAATCCCAAATGAAGAGTATTGAGTTAACCGACTGCAAGAACTCAAACTATTAGATGAACGACGCCAACATGCTTACACCCATCTCAAAGCATATCAGCAACACATGTGCAGAAGCTACAATCATAAGGTCATTCCCAGAAATTTCAAAGTTGGTGACCTAGTCCTCAAAGAAAATCCAAGAAATCAGCAAGATCGAGAAAAAAAAGAGAAATTTGAACCTAACTGGTTGGGTCCCTATTTTATCATATCAGTCTATGGATCAAGGGCCTATCAGCTTACAACTTCAGAAGGAGACGTGCTCGACGACCCAACCAACAGCATCCATCTGAAGAAGTACTATACTTAAGAAGCCTAGTGCATGGAAAAAGCCAAAAACAATCAAAAAAATCAAAAAATCCAGAAAAAGAAAACACAAAGTACAATAAAAACAAAATGGTGAAAACCTGGTAAACAGGCGCTCTTGTGAAAGAACAGCTCCTCTATCTATCTCCATGCCATTTTATCCATACAAACGTTATCAGCCATCGCCCGACACTTAGCATATATTCATTCAGGACATACTTAGTGTAGTCACTATCCTGATTTATCCATCTATATCTATCCTCTAACCGCATTCCACCATGGCCTGGAAATCACTGTACATGATCATATCAAGGGGCACACTCGGCTAGGGGCATGTAAATCGTCTTAATATTGCAAACATTCAAGACATCAAGACTACTTGCAAAACTCAAAAACATGACATCCAACAACCAAAACTGCGCTTCATCGCAAAACCAACCAAAATAATTCACAAAAATATCAAGGATGGATGATTTTCTGAAGTACTAAATGTTGCATTATCGCATAAAAATTTTAACTAGTTTTGCATTTTGAAATTTTTTAATTATTGGATTCTCTTCCTTGTCTCACTAAATGCTTCACAGCTAGAGATCATGAGGAACTTCCAATATTTTCTTAGTCTTCTGTCTGGGAGGCAATCACTTGTATAGTGTGAATCCTTGCCTCGAGACGTGATACTTCAAATATCACTAAAGGCCTGATTCCACTTCACGCATACAAATGATTTAATCTTGTCTATTTACGCAATACGCACTCAGGTCGTCCTGGTTCAATTTTACCTTGATGCTTGTGCTATCTTGCAACATCAAATATCATGTAAATTTTTCTCAGGTCATCATGGTTCAATTATACCATTATGCTTGTATAAATTTTCAACATATCCTAAACAAATCAATGCTCAATGATGAAACTTACAAAGAAAGCAAATAAAATGGTTGTATCAGGATGGCAAAATACACGAATGAGGATGCTCCAAAAAAAAATTAGTTGCATATCATTTTATGATTAGTTGCATATCATTTTACAATTAGTGGCATATCATTTTGCACTTAAAAAGCATATCAAATCATTCATCTCATTTGAAGATACATCTCACAGCATGTTAAATCATACCAACAAAATCTAAAGCATACATCCATGCATCATACATTTACACATTGCATCATCATAAAGTAAAGACATGTCCCACATAACATGCATCCATATAAACACATCACATGATCCAAATGTACAAAAAGTGTCATAACACTATGTCTAGTACAAAGAATAACAATGCTCAAAAATACAATGGAGACCTTGTCTCTCAAGTATGACTATCCCCTGACGGAGATGGTCTCGCTCCAGATGTGCCTGCTCCTGGATCTCCAGGAGGGTCCTGTCTTGATGGCCCCATAACACCTCGGCTCTTAGATCGAGACCCAGTATCTCAAGATTCACTAGATCTCGATTGTGCAAAACTCTGTACTCGGCAATCCCTGGGTACCGCAGCCTCATAGTGTCGCCGATAGTACTTCGTCTCCCGAGCTCTCAGCGCTAGCTCTCTCAGGGTGTCTCTCATCGGGCCACCCGTCGCTGCTCTCTGCATGCTCGACACCAGATCCTCCGCTCGCCCCCTCCGCTCTATCTTAGTGTCCCGCTCAGTGGTCAATTGAGAAATCTGCCGCTGATAGGTCAAAATCTATGCCTGCAGCTGCTGTATAGTAATCTGTAGAGTTCGCATCTAAGCATCCTCCATATGACCTGGGACCCGAACTCATAGCGATACCTGTGCTGGAGGAACCCCTCCCACTCGACCTATTCTCGGTGCTGGAGGTGGGAGAACATCCGTCCTCCTCCTCTACGCTGGTCGCCTAGGCTTATCATCACCCCCCACCGCAGCTAGCACCTCCCCTACTCTCCCCTCTCCACCGGCTCTGATAGCCAATCCACCTCTCCCCCTATCTATCCTCCCCTGTCGCACCACTCTATCCACCGCTCTATCCCCTCTCCTCCCTCTCTCTCCTCGCCTCCCTCTGGCTCCTCTCCCTCGTCCTCCTCCTCCATCATCTCCATCGTCTCCCCTATCTCCCTCCTCCTCATCCGAATCAAAAGCCGGCCTCATCTCATTAGGATCAGATATCCTAGCCACTGCCTGCGCAGCAAACAATCGAGCAAACTCATCGGTCATGCCTGCATCCTGTATCTCTGGGGCATAATCCCATATCTGCCCAGCCAACCCAACAAACTCCTCCATCGCCACTGCACTATCAATGGTCGGCCCCCAATCCGCTACATCCTGTTGCTGTCATGCATATAGGCATGCTCCTTGTGGAATGCCCTACTAGCGCCCAAACTGCCTCAAAACTTGGGTCACCAAAAATCTCTTAATCACGAACGGGGTCCTCCCGATCAGATACCTAGTCATAAATACAAAGGGCATCTCCAGCCCATCCTTGGCCCACACCTCACATCCTGTATACGGTCGCCAAGTGACCGTATCTATGTCATCCAGCACTCTCCTCCAATGCTCTAGTTTGCCCAGCTTACGCTGGACAACTAGACCCTGTATCCATAGGCATATGCACATCCTACGGGCCTGTCCCTATCTGCTAGTGGCCTCGCCACTGGAATGTGCTCCCAGCACCATACTTGTAATAATGTCACGCCAGCTGACAAACTGCCATAACCGAGGTATATTACCTCATGCAAGCCCCTGTATAGATGGGTCAGCATAGCTGACCCCCATGAAAACCTCCTGCCCTGTGTAACCATCTTCTCCAACACCAACCCCCATCCCACCGAGAATCCCTTTGACCTGCAATCAGGACAAAGGATTCCACCAATAAACCTTGCTAGTACGGATGGCAGTGGTGCGTAATCCAGGTCTAGAAACTCCTGCCATGGGATCTCATAGCCGCAGACTGTATCATCTTGGAAAATGCGGCACAGTGCCTCTGTACCACCCTCCTCTGACTGCTCATATGGTAGTAGTGCACCTACTATAGGAATGCGCAGGATCCTGTAACAGTCCTCTGGTGTGACTGTCATCTCTCCCGTGGCAAAGTGGAAGGTGTTCGTATCGCTATGCCACCTCTCGACCAATGCTGTCAGTAGCCCCCAATTCACAGTGAACCGAGGCATATCCAAAAGGGAGGTCAACCCACATCTCTCAATAATATCAAGATCAGTCTGAGACAACCGCGGTATCAATGTCCACGGTCTGGGGAATCTCTCCCACGACTGAACCACGCCCAATCGCTCCTGTCAACAAGCAAAACAAATCCAATATCAGTTTCCACATCAAAATAAAGATATCAAAATCAAACTTACATCAACAACATGAAACGATTTGCTCATCTATATCAAAGTTCAACATCCTATCATTTCATATCAACTTGTAAAACAACTCAAGTTCTCAAAAACCATATCAAAACTTGTAACACAGCTCAAGTCTCCAAAATCACATAAACTTGTAAAACAACTCAAGTTTCCCACCCATATCAGCTTGTAACACAACTCAAGTTTCCAACCCATATCAACTTGTAACACAAATCAGGCTTCACACATCGAACTTGAAACAAAACACACAAATAAATCATATTTTGATCAAACACAACACATTGATATCTATACATAACTTGAAATATCGCAAATCAAAACAAGTTATATCGACACTCATATTGGACAAATCCATAAAATCATGACAGAAAACAAAACAAATTTACAAATCGACTCATCTCACAAAAAATTTCCAGATGCACTAAACCAGGCACCCAATGCGTTAAAAAACCCCCACGCGCTAAACTGTCTTTCCTAGGTGCTATTCTATCTACCCTATGTGCTAGACTGACTCTACATGCTAATCTTTTCCCCCCATGCGCCACCTAACCTACTCTATGCGCTAAACTTAGTCTACGCGCTAATCTACACCTCCCAGGCACTACCCGTTTAACCCTATGCGCTAGGTTAACCCTACGCGCTAAACCCCCTTACCCATGCGAACCTCTATGACCCCTATGCGCTAGGTCTACCCTACGCGCTAATCTGTTGACCTGACGCGCTACCCGCCTGTTGCCATGCGCTATTCTACATGTATGCGCTAACCTATTTGTTTTATGCGCTATCCTATCTATTTCGGACGCGACCCCTAATATTTGACTTGATGCGCTACTCTATAGTTCGTATGCGCTATTCTATGCCCTAGACGTGCTAAACCGGTAAACCCGAACTTTGAAAATCAAAAGGCGACTAAAAACAACCAAATGAAAAGTCAAAAGAGGGTCAAAAACGTTGACTTACTGGTGGTCCATATGCGGCAGGTCTCCGGTACCTCCGAACACGCTCGAAATGATGTCTATGATAAGGAATAGGCATTTTCTCTGTAGACCAAATTCTCTTTATCCAAAGTCAACAAAGCACAAATGAATCTAATTCAAGCCCTTTTCCCCTTTTATAGGAGGAAAATGAAATTAGGGTTAGCCAAATGGACCTGTAATATGGTCGCGGTCTCCCCTATACCATAACACTTGTAACTTATCGGGAGATAAATCAATTTAACCTCATTTCACATGCACGACATCATACACATCATACGAACCTCATCAATTTAAATCAAAAAAATTCAAAAAAAATTGATTCATCTCCCGAGGGGGCATCACCATCAAATATCAAATCTGGGGCATCACACATCAAATCAAATCCGGGGCATGACTGGCAAATCATAAGAACGACACAAAAATTGCAGTTGATCATAAATCACAAAAACACATCATTTTCTTTGAAATAACATGTGCACACACGTCACTTCAAAGAGGGGCAAAATGTAGACGTATAAAAATGACCACTTCTAAAATAAATATTTTATGTTCATTCATCTATTTAATTAAATCCAAATTTAATTAAATTATCCACATTCTTCTATTTTATTAAGTAAATTACTCAATTTATTTAAATAAAATTCACTATACCATTTAATGAATAAATCATTTATTCAATTAAATCCCCCCTAGCCACTTTTAATTAAATTCAAATTTAATTAAATGGTTATCCTAAATTGAATAAATCCAATTTATTTAATTTCCCCAAATTGCAACCAAATTGAATTAAATTACTTTATTTCAATTAAATCCTATTATCCCTCCATCCACTTGCAAAATCCCAAACCCCTTTCTAATCCCTTCTAGAATCTTCTAATCGCTTCTAATTAACCTAACCCCTCCTCTAAACTTTGTCACATCCCTAAGCAAAGGGAAGTCACTTCTCAAACCTCAAAAGTCTCCAATAACCATTAAAGGCTTTCAACCTTCAACCACTTAAAACCTCAAAGTCTCCAATAACCATTAAAGGCTTCCAACCTTCAACCACTTATTCCCCCAAAGTCTTCAAAAACCATTAATGGTTAACTCAAACCTTCACCCAACCCAAGGGTCTCATCAAGACTTTAATGCTTTGACCATGATTATCTCTTAATCATTTGCACAAAGGTTTATCCTTGGATTAAATCTTAATCCATTGGGTAAGCCTAACTTAAGCTTAACCCTTATCTCCTAGATAACCCTAAGGTCTTCTCAGGCATTTAATGCCTCCAACCCCTTCTCTCAACCTAGCCCTATGTTGACACTTGTCACCATTTCATCGGTGCAAATTGTGCACATGGATCCCCAACTTTCAAACTCAACCCTTGATTGAATCTTTCAATCCTGGCCATCCATTGCCCTATTTTTGCTATAAATAGAGCTCTCACTCCTCCATTTTGATCATCCTTAAAATTTGTAGTATCACATTTATGCTCAAACACATTCAAGCTTTCATATCATTTTTATGCTCATCATTTTAGCCTCTTTGAAATCAGGAATTAATCTAAATATGCATGTTTAGGATAATTTCTTTATCATTTAGCTCAATCATAGACTAATATATATCATGTTAGGATAGTATTTATACTAATCTTGTCATCTTATCATATAGTTTATTGCATTTTAAGATCATGTATAGCTTAGGATGCATCTTATACTAAAACTATTAAAGTATCCCTCGTTCTTGCATTTGCCATCCCTAAACCATTTTGCTCAGTAATCTGAGAGCAAAAACATTGGTTTAAGAGACATTATGAGATAGAGAACCATGGGACCCACCTTGGGAAGCTGAATAACACTTTGTTACTCCATAGCTTGCACCAAGAAGTCCTGTGTGTGTGTGTTGACTAGTATTTAACAATATTTTCACATATTGAATTCTATCAGCCCACTTTTCCTACATACAATGCTAAAGCGAAGATTTTTTATAGGAATAAAATAGGGGAGAGGACCCAGTAGTTGTGCACCCTAACTTTGCGCTTCTCAAAATCTTACATGGAAATTTCAAATCCCTCCCAATTTTTTACAGCTGCTTACTTGGCAAGTCCCTTGCTTCTAACTAAGATTTTAGGGCCAAATCATCAAATATGATGCCACACCAGCATATTTTGCCAAGCTATCCAAAACAGCCCAAAAAAATAGTGAGACCAATAGTCATGCAAAAGGGGCCCCAATACTTGTGCAGTTGATGTGGCATCACATGATTGGTTGTTTTTTACAACTAATGGTATATTTCATTCTGTTATTGGTAGTCATCATAAGCAATAACTTTAAAGTCACAACTATTGGTACAATGTTGTCAAAAAAATTGGACATTAAATCAACAAATATGGATATCAAATTAACAAGTATGAATATCAACAACTTTTATCACCACAATTGAAATGCATTCAACTACTAGATCCTTTCCCCTAAATTGATGATTTCCATGTGTGCGATATTGCTAGTCAACTTCTATGGGCTCCACTCCTACCAATGCTAATTTATTCTCCTACGCCTCACTTGAATGTTTGTAGTCCTTGACAATCCTAGTTACCAGAAACGCGACAAGAAAGCCCCGTTTCGCGTTTCGACGACAGAAATGGTTTCTTGTTAGAAACAGCCATTTCTAAGCCATCTGACCGTTTCAGTCGGCTATGAAGGAGTTTGTAGCAAAAATATCTGCCAGTTTTTTGTGCTTGCCACTGTCTGTTGCATCCTTTTAGGCTATTAACTCACCACTTACACGAGTTAACCAGCAATTTGTCATGCATATAGATTTAATATATTTTTAAGTAGCGGATGACGTGTTGATTTTCAACTAAGCTAAGCAAACAAACACTGGTAGATTTTTACAGCAACCCTTCTTTGGTAGATTATGCAGAGCATTGGACAGACAAATGAGGTCCTCGCCCTAGGGTATTTTAGAGATTTATGAGTTTATTTCTATAAAGTATTTAATATCTATATTTAGCATTTGTTTGTATCTTGAATTTTTTAATTTTTATTTCTTTTTATATTTTGATTTTATAAAAGAATTATATATATAATACTGTTTCTTATGCGCAACCTTTCTAAATTCCGTTTTTGGTTGCGTTGCCGTCACGTTTCACGTTTCTCGTTTCTGGTAACATAGCAATTACCAATCTATTTGATTTTAAAGTATCTGCAATTCAAACAATGACCTTCCTTTACGCTCATTCATTTTTAAAGAATTTGATCGAGACTGAGAGTAGACATAAAAAAGCACTTGAAAGTTTGTTCTTTTTATAAACTGTTCGATCTTGTAAACATCAATAAAATTTCTTCATTCATTCTAAACAGTTTATTTTCTTGTATATATTCAAGATCACTATTCCACTGAAACGATGGCCTTGACACTGAAATAATTGCCTGCCGGCCGTAATCATCTGAGACTGATCTTTGTAACAACTATTTTCTCTGCTTAAGTTGATGAAGGTCTACAGATAAAACATCTGTCTTTGATAAGTTTTAAGCTAGTGGCGCTGTAAAATGCCATCCCCACAACATCTATTGTACTGTTAGAAGGCAGGCGTTAGTGAGACAATTTGGAAAGTAGAAAAATGGAGGCAGAAGCAAAAAGTATTGTAGCAGAGAAACAGAGCAAGTCGAAGGGTGTGTTTATGAGGACCCATTTGCTTTTGTCCAACAAAGCAAGCAGCGCTACCATCATCATCACTCTTTCCACTTTTGCTGTTAGTTCTTCCACCGACTTCACTTCCAACCATACAGGACGCTCCCGCACATCCACTTTCTTATCAATAACCATAGGTAGTATAACTATAAATATAATTATAATTATATGATTTCAGATTAAATTTTATGCTTCATAATGATAACAATTTTTTTAATAAAAATCTTATTGTAAACCAGTTTAAACAAGTACAAGTGATGGTCTCAAACCTGTAAGACAAAGAGTCCAAACAAGCTAGATCTGCGATGAGGGAGTCTGTAGGGTGCATTTGGAGGGATGTGAAGATTGTTAATGAACAGTTCGTATAGACCAATGCCGAAGATGAGCATTACTGTTCCGAACAAATATACACCTGAACCAAACAATTAAGCATCAGCATGTATGTGGGCGTTTATGAAATCAAAAGCTTTTATACAATTACTTCTGGATGATTTTCCTAATCAAAAAGATTTAAAACAACAAGAACGATGATGAAGCTTCAATTGCACTCGTACCTATTGCTTCTACAAGTGGTATAATTCCATGGGCCGATTCTAATCCCTTGAAAATAACAAGACGATGAAAGTATTCCAAAAAAGATTTCCACATAAGAGCACAGCCCTGTAAACAATGAATATTGATTTTAAAGACAAAAAAAATTGAATTAGATTGTTGGATTTCCAAGTGCATTTCATGATAGAATGATAGATCATAAAAATGTGATGACACGTTAATGAAAAAAACTCACGTAATCCAATAAAAATAACTCCAAAGATCAATCAATTTAAAGAAGGAACGTAGTGCAAAAGAAGTGATACCCTCAAGAAGCAGAGAATAGAGCCTATGAGTGCGCCGCTCACACCCATCAAGGTAAAAAATCAGCAGTTAAAAACAACCTGCACATGCACATACACTATCACTATCACTAACATTCTACTCAAACATTAAATTGTTCACCATGCCTGTCACATAACTTTCTAAATGATCAACTCACTTTCTCAATCAAATCTTCCTCCCGTTTCTTCTCTGGCTGTAAATCCAGTCCTCTTTTAGGAAAGTCCCAAATTATTACTTCTTTTAATGATACCTTCTCTTCTAGCAGGCACACCGCTGGCTTCCTCTTGCCAGTAATCTTCCTGGACAAGTTTGTCATTCCTGCGGCTTGAACTCCAAACCAGCTGGAAGGCTTGGAAGTTTTGGTCCTTACAACCCCTATCACAACTGTTAAATGTTGTATTTTACAAAGGCTCCCATTGTGTGATTGCAATAAACGAGAGGACGCCATTCTATAATCCCAAAATGTTTTCACAATCTCAACTAAACTGAAATACAACTTGTATCTCCTATTTAAAAAATCTGATGAGCCGCAGCTTAGTCCATATACTTTTCAAACTAATAAGAGATGACTTGCACGAGACGCAGCTTAGTTCAATGCTCTGGACTTCAAAGTCGACTGTGGCGGTGTAGAAGAAGTTTCAAAGGAAAAAACGTGTATAAATTGCGTGTAGGCGGGGAAGATTGAACGTGGGAGAAAGTTCCACATGACTTGGTATGTTAGAATGAAGAAATGGGTGGTGGAGAATAGAAATGATATGAGCCCTTGGTGATGCTTTCACTACATTTTAAATGGAATTGCAAAAGGCATATGCCAGTTTTGCTTCTTGAATTATGTTAACGTGGAAGCATTGTCAAGAAGGTTGCTTTCTTTCTCTAATCGACATCGACTAACGGGGCAGGACGGTTGATGGGAAAGGAAAACGAAGCCCCTCGCTACATTTGTCCAAAACAATGTTGTTTTCCAGCTCAAACGGTGCATTCTGGTTAGGTTTGGATAGCATATTCTAAGTTTTGATTGTTTAGATGGCATATATGGGGTTCATTTAACCAGGTTTCTTTTGTCAACGTTTATTTTTGTTCTTATCAGTAATCTCACTAACTGTTGCAATCAACAATCAACCGTCCGATTCCTGGACAAAAACCAAACCAAACTCAAATTCATTGTTCCCACACTATGAAAGTTTGGTGGATGCCCATAAAATGTTTAATCACATACAAGAAAGAGATAGCCTCTCATGCAATATGGTTATTGCAGTGAATAAAGACACAAGTATCTTCACGAGGCAATTGCACTATTTCATCATATGAAGCTAACAAGTTTCCAACCGGATCAGTTTACTTTTACCAGCATACTTTCACACTGTTAAAATGGTAGCTTTGGAACAAGGTATAGGTATCTATAGAAGTATAAAGAACGGAGAAATTTTTTCAAATGTTGTAATTGAGAATGCTCATATATATATATATATATATATGCAAGTATGTAAAATGTGGAAGCATAGATAAGGCATATGAATTAGACATAATTTGTCAAAGAAATGTGTTTTCATAGAATGATTTGATTGTAAGATATGAACAAAATAGATTTGTTGAAAAGGCTTTAAAAACTTTCAAGCAAATGCAATTGGTAAGTGTAAAGCTAAACTTTGCAACCTTTGCCAACATCCTCCATACCTATGCCAAAATGGGAGCCTTGGAAAAGGGTGGAACTCATCAAAGGATAAAGGAAAAAGGAATTTGTTAGATGTTGTAGTTGCAACTATCTTGGTAGACATGTATACAAAATGTGGAAGAATATATAAGTCACACACATTAACTGTTGGAGAGAATGCATCAAAGAAATGTGGAATAATGGATTGTTATGATTGCAAGATATGTAGAATGTGAGAGCATAGACAATGCACATTTAACTATTTAACAAAGTGTCTCAAAAGAAACATGTTAACATAGAATTCCCTAATTGTAGATTATTCACAAAACTGATAATTTAAAGAGGCTCTAGGAACTTTCAAGCATATACAACTAGTAGGTGTAAATTTGGACCATACAACCTTTGTTAGCATCCTCCTAGCTTGTGCCAAAATGGGAGCTTTAGAACAAGGTATAGACATCCATCATAGCATAAACGATAGATTAATTTTGTTAGATGTTGTAGTTGCAACTACTCTGATAGGCATTTATGCCAAATGTTTTAAGACAAGGGTCATGAATTGTTTTGAGACAATATTTCTTACTTATTTACAAAGAACTCTACATCCTTATTCTATTATTCATATTTGGACAAACTTTTAGCACTATTTTGTTTATTGTTATATATTTGAACTTTGTTCTTCTATTAGCAAACTAAGTTTTTTTAATAGGACCCTCCTATTATTTTACATCAACTAGCTTATCAAATTTCCATCTTGTGTTCTTATTACCTTTTAAATGTCTTTAAAAAAATCTTGTCATCATAAATTTAATTGCTTGTAAATCAATCAATTTCTTATTATGTTATCATTTCTTGATTGTTTCCCATTTAGTTTAAGAATTTAGTTTAAGTAAGACATGATAAGAAATCTAACAAGAACAAAAAAAAAAGTTATTTAATTGGTAGAAAATTGTGTTTATGTCAACTTAAGTGGCATGCCTTTCACAACACACTCAACGTCGCTTTTACGAATTTGATAACCTCTTGTTTTTGCTAGGTTTGTATCCACCCTACACTATAAGAAATTTTCTCAAGCTCTTTCTTAATCTTTAAGTTGGTTGTCTCATTAATCAAATGTCATCATAAATGGAAAGAACCTTAAATATCAAGCCCATGTTCCTTTGGAATTTCTTCAAAATTCATCAAAACAAGTGTAATGAAATCCTTTGAATTCTTTTCATCCTGATGATGAATCACGGAGTGTGATTCAAAACATTGATGGAAAAAAATACACACAATCGAATCCAGAAAAAATTCAAGAATATAAGATGGATTGTGGAAATCTCATAGCTTAAATGATCTATATTAACCTTAAGGTATCTTTCCATTAGACGAGACATTCATTATTCGACTACATGTGGGATAGCCAACATTTCCTTTCATACTAGCTTAAATATTCTTACCTTAGAGTTGGCAACTCTAAGATTCTATAATTATTCCATCTTGAATGTGTACTACTATGGCATGTACCAATATATCACAGTTCATGATAAATATTTTAGGAAAAATTGGGGTGGCTAGAGGTATCTATATGTGATATGAATTTTTTTATCTTCTGAAATTCTCTAGTAGTTACCTTATTCCACTAGTGGAAACCTTCTTCAAAAAAAAATTGTCAAAGGTGATAAAATTATAACATATTTATTTGTAAATTGATAATAGTAGCCAATAATCCTAAAGAAACCCCATAGGTTCCTTATGATTATAAATATTTCCTATCGTGTTATGATCTTGATATCACGAATTGATAAAAATTGACTCTGCCATGTAAAATGATGTGACCTAGGGATAAGTGTGTCAAGATGGTGAACAAAAGTGGTTTTAAGTGGCCACTTTTTTTCTAAAATCAGCTAAACCTAAACTTGGAGGAGCAATTTGAGACTCGTTCACTCACAATTTGAAGATACCAAAATAATAAAATTGTAGTATTTGAAATCTAGTTTCCAAACTACTAAAGCTTTTAAAAAAAGGATAAGATTAAAGGGGTCAAATATTTTGCACACACAAAAGTGTTCCTATTTTTTTCAATAAAACATAACATAGTGTATGGTGTGCACGTCAAAAAATTTATAGTTTCATTTAGTATTTTGAAAAACCCTTTGGTAGAAAGATAGATAAGAATGAGTACTATAAATTGTGTATTTTTTTGTAATTCTTGGTTGAGTATTTTTTTTAATGATTTTTTGAAGTGGGCGCATCCTGAAAATCAAGTACCTATTCATGCATGTGACATAACTTGCACCAAAATAATTGAAAATTCAACTTTTTTTGTAAGTGTAAATAATGAAGTCTAGAACAATAATATATAATTTGTTTCAAATTTGGACAAGTAGTTCAAAATATTGAAAAACCGGTACACATATATCTCTGAGAACTATGGAGACATTGGTAAAAGAAATTAAAAATTAATATGTTAATGTTGTTCAATCTAAAAATATATATATGGTTAGAAATCTTAGAAGATGTGTGAAATTATGGTGGTAAATTTACATGCACCCACTTGATAATATTTAAATCTAATAATGAGGAAGTTGGGAAACTAGATTTGTGTAGAGAGGAAAAAGAAAACCACATCGACAAGCAAATACCAGCCTCTCGGTCTGATGCACTCGTATACCTCTTCACTCAGGATTAGTACAAAGCATAAGGTTGACAAGTACCCTGTAGATAACATCAACAACAAATTTCGGACCCAAACACTTTTGGAAGAACCAATAGATCAACTACAACATCAACAACGTGCAACAAGATAACTTTGCACCACAGACAATCTGGACCATTCCAGAACAACAAGTTTGCCATCAATGACAACCACAACAACCCATCAAGACATAATTCCAACACTATTGTTCTTCCTTAGGGCAATTCATCAATTCGAAAAAATATCTAGAGTGTTTTCTTTTTCAACATAGTATTGGCACTATAGAGATGCATAGCCAGCATTCTGAGCTTTACCATCTGTAAGATCCCATCGACTTAGCTTAGGGTGCCTTTCTACAACGGCACAGTGAGGAACAAGAGATGGAATGATACGATTGAGAAGGTTGGGAAAAGAATGAAGAACTAGAAGGGAAGATGGTTAACTCTAGCAGGAAGAATGACTGATAAAATCAATCTTATTGGCCATCCCTATTTACCTCTTATCCATAATGGAGATCACTAAGAAATTGATGCCGAAAATTTCGGGATTACAATGGATGTTCATGTGGGATGGAGCAAATGAGAAACGCAGGGTTTGGTTGGTGGCATGGGACATAGTGAAACAGTTGGTCAAAGGAATTTATGTTAGAATTTAATCCCAATTGCAGGGAACTTTAATGCATCTGTATACTCCTTCTGCAAGCTCAACTACTCCTCTCTCTTCTCGCCTCCGTTTTAGGACAGTTTTTGAATTTGGTTTGATGGCATATCCTGATCATATCTTTCTCTGCACGGTAGCTGCTAAGTCAGCATTAAATATAATTAATTAGTTTTTGTTTTCCCCCCATACGATGGAATTTATTTTTGGCTTATGACAAAAAGGCTAAGTTCATAATTTTATTTTTAAGACAGAGATATATGTGAAAAAGGGCATCGCACGGGTAAGAAAAATAGGGCAGAACAGGGAGAACAGAGAGCAGAATCAGAACAGGGGTTTCCATTTTTCATGTCTAAGAAACTATTTGAAGAGCTCAAGCTCTGTCTTATTTGTATGGTTTGATATTTGAATGAATGAAGAGAAGGACTGGTTATTTGAATGTTTTTGTCTCTTGTTTTCAGAGCAGATTAACTTTAGATTTCTTCCAATATTTTTTGTCTCTATTTTGCCCTTCTCTGTTTGTTCATCTCTACCTCCAGAACCAGCACGTGGTATCAGAGCAGGTTGATCAGAGCCAAAGGTTGCTCAAGGAAAGCTTTAAGGAATAACTAAAGGTTATTAGTGCAGGAGCTTCATCAACAAAAGGCTTCAACAAAGTTTATTTTCTGATCAAGGGTATTCACAGCCAACAATGGCAAGCACAAGCTTGACAAACCCACAAATTCCTCAATTTAATGGCAAGAACTATGACTACTGGGCAATCACAATGAAGGCATTGTTTAGTGCTCAAGATTTATGGGAGCTTGTTGAGAATGGCTACCCAGAACCAATAGACACAGCAGCATATAATGCATTGTCTCAAGCAGATAAAGATTTATTGAAGGAAAATAGAAAGAAGGATTCAAAAGCTCTCTTCTTCATCTTTCAAGGAGTTCATGAAAGCATTTTTCCAAGGATTCAAGGTGCATCAAAATCAAAACAAGCATGGGATATTCTCCAAACAGCCTACCAAGGAATGACAAAGGTGAAGACAGCCAAACTACAAATGTTGAGAAGGGACTTTGAAACAATATATATGAAGGACACTGAATCAGTAGATTCATTCTTCACTCAAATCATTGGATTAGTAAATCAAATCAGATCTCATGGAGAGACACTTGAAGATCAAAGAGTGGTTGAAAAGATTTTAAGGAGTTTGCCCACAAAATTTGAATCAATTGTTGTAACCATAGAGGAGACAAAAGATCTCTCACAGTTTTCAGTTGATGAGCTTCATGCATCTCTTATTTCTCACGAACATAGGCTGAGTAGGACAGCAAACACTTCGTTGGAGCATGCATTCAAGTCTCAAGTTTTAATCAGCCATGGTAGAGGCAGAGGTAGATCAAATTTCAGAGGTAGAGGAAGAAATTTTCATAGAGGAAGAGGAGGCAGCCCATCAAGCTCAAGTGGAAGAGGTAGCAGCCAATATTCATGTCAAAATCCATCTCAAAATCACCTTCAAATCCAAAGGTATGACAAATCTCAAGTCCAATGTCACTATTACAAGAAATTTGGGCATTATATGAATGAATGTAGAAAGAAACAATATGACTCTAGGCAGCAAAATGCAAATTTCATAAAAGAAAATCAAAACCAAAAATCAGAACAGCGCACTATGTTTTTGGCATGCAATGTTGCTCAAGCAAATGAAAAAGATGTATGGTTCTTAGATTCGGGTTGTAGCAATCATATGACAGGGAATTTAGAAATGTTTTCTAGTTTGGATAACAACATAAAGTCTGATGTAACTTTGGGCAATGATAATAAAGTTGAAGTCAAAGGAAAAGGGAACATCAACATTCTAACCACGAAGGGGGAGAAGAAACATATAACCGATGTCTATTTTGTTCCCGGTTTAAAACATAATCTAATGAGCATTGGGCAGCTTGTCCAAAAGGGTTATAGAGTCTCTTTCAAAAACAAAGAGTGCATAATTTTAGACAAATATCCAAGCAATCAGCTCATAGCAAAGGTTCAAATGACAAACAATAGGATGTTTCCATTAAGGATAAAACCTAATTTAAAAATTGAATTTGCTCAAGGACCCCCCTCAACAAAATCACAAGAGGATGAAGAAAAAACTACAGCAGTCACTCAAGTAATATTTCAAGCAGAAATTAAAGATGAAAATTGGCTTTGGCATCTAAGATTTGGGCATTTAAATTTTGCAGCTTTAAATCTACTTCATAGGAAAAGCATGGTCAATGGATTGCCTTTAATTGAGAAACCGGAAAGAGTATGTGAAGGGTGCATCTTTGGAAAGCAGCATAGAGAATTATTTCCAGCAGGTATGTCAATGAGAGCTAAGGCACCTTTGGAGACAATCCATTCAGATTTGTGTGGCCCAATGCAAACACCCTCAATAGGTGGTAGATTCTACTTTTTAACATTTATTGATGATTACTCAAGGAAAACATGGGTTTACTTTCTAAAGCATAAAAGTGAAGTGTTTGAATATTTTTGTCAATTCAAAGCTCTAGTTGAAAAACAAAGTGGTCACTACATCAAAGCATTGAGAACGGATAGAGGTGGTGAATACATCTCAAATGATCTTCTAAGATTTTGCAAGAAACATGGAATCCACAAGCAATTCACCACTAGCTACACACCTCAACAAAATGGGGTAGCTGAAAGGAAAAATAGGACAATCATGGAAATGGCTAGAAGCATGTTGAAGGCCAAACATTTGCCAAATGAGTATTGGGTTGAAGCTATATCATGTGCAGCCTATATAATGAATAGATGTCCAACAAAAAGTGTGAAGAATATGATTCTGGAAGAAGCTTGGAGTGGAAGAAAACATAATGTTGCTCACATGAGAGTTTTTGGATGTGTTGCATATGCACATGTACCTAATCAATTGAGAAGAAAATTAGACAACAAAGGAGAAAAATGCATATTTGTGGGATATAGTAATGAATCCAAGGCATACAAGCTATATAATCCAATCAGCAAGAAGGTAATAATCAGCAGGGATGTTCAATTTGTAGAAGATGAAGCATGGGATGGAACCATGGATAAAACCATTAATATTGTAGCCACTTTACCACAAGAAGAAAATGAAGATGATATAGCAGTAGGCAGTCTTCCAAATGCCAGTCCTCCTACACCCATTCAAGGACAACAAGGTAGTCAAGCAACACCATCATCAAGTGTAAGAACAGCGTCACGTATGCAAACAAACACTCAAGCAAATAGGCAGCAAACACCATCAACAACAGGGATTTTTAGTGCAGGGACAGCAAGTCCACATTCCACAGGGTCTACATCAAGTGACATGTCAAATCCTACATTGGCAAGCTTAAGAAGACAAAAAATCAGAAGTTTAAGAGAGATTTATGAGCAAAATGAAAGTGGAAACAATGAAGGACAGACTTCTCTTTTTGCTTTATATTCACATGTGGATGATCCAATTCATTTTGAAGAAGCAATTAAAGAAGAAAAATGGATGCTTGCAATGGATGAAGAAATAGATTCTATTGAAAAGAATCAAACATGGGAGTTGGTGAATCTTCCACAAGGAAAAGAGGTGATTGGAGTGAAATGGGTTTACAAAACCAAATTGAATGCAAATGGTGATGTCCAAAAACATAAGGCAAGGTTAGTAGCAAAGGGTTACTCTCAACAACCTGGAATAGACTACAATGAGACATTTACACCGGTTGCTCGTATGGACACCGTAAGAACAATATTGGCCATAGCAGCTCAAAACAAATGGGCAGTATATCAAATGGACGTGAAATCAGCTTTCTTGAATGGCATTTTAGAAGAAGAAGTCTATGTGGAACAGCCACCTGGTTATGAGACTTTGGGTCATGAAAACAAGGTTTACAAGCTCAAGAAGGCTCTTTATGGACTCAAACAAGCCCCAAGGGCATGGTATAGTAGAATTGACTCTTATCTTTTACAAAATGGATTCAATAGGTGCAGCAGTGAGCCTACTTTATACACCAAAATGAATGAGCAAGGTGAGATCATAATTGTTTGCTTATATGTTGATGACTTAGTATTCACGGGTGATCTATCAATTGACAAGTTCAAATCAGATATGAAGAAAGAATTTGAGATGACTGATTTTGGTTTAATGAAGTATTTTCTTGGCATTGAGGTGAATCAAAATGAAAATGGTATATTCATCTCTCAAACAAAATATGCAAATGACATTTTGAAGAGGTTTAATATGATGAATTGCAAATCAGCCCCAACACCAATTGTGATAGGTTTGAAATTGAGTAAAGATGACAAAGGAACTGAGGTAAATCCAACTTTGTATAAAAAACTTGTTGGAAGCCTCATGTATTTAACAGCAACAAGGCCAGACATTATGTATGGTGTAAGTTTGATTTCAAGGTTCATGGAGTCTCCAAAAGTTTCACATTGGCAAGCTAGTAAAAGAATTTTGAGATATGTGAGTGGAACCAAGAATTATGGGATCCAATATTCAAGTTCAAAAGAGTTCAAACTCATAGGATACACGGATAGTGATAGTGCTGGAAGCATTGATGATAGGAAGAGCACTCCCGGCTATGTCTTTCATTTTGGAACAGGTGTAGTTTCATGGTCTTCAAAGAAACAACCAATTGTCACTCTTTCATCAGCTGAAGCAGAGTATGTAGCAGCCACAAGTGCATCATGTCAAGCAGTTTGGATGAGAAGAGTTTTGAAAGATCTCAAACAAGAACAAGAGGAGGCAACAAAGATCTACTGTGACAACAATTCAGCCATAGCATTGTCAAAGAATCCAGTATTACACAAGAGAAGCAAACATATTGACACTAGATATCATTTCATTAGAGAACTAATCAGCAATGGAGAAATCTTTTTGGAATTTTGCAGGTCTCAAGATCAATGTGCAGATATCTTCACCAAGGCATTGGGAAAAGAAAGTTTTGTCTATCAAAGAGATCGATTGGGCATCATAGATGGTAGCAATTGTGATTAAGGGGGAGTGTTAGAATTTAATCCCAATTGCAGGGAACTTTAATGCATCCGTATACTCCTCCTGCAAGCTCAACTACTCCTCTCTCTTCTCGCCTCCGTTTTAGGACAGTTTTTGAATTTGGTTTGATGGCATATCCTAATCATATCTTTCTCTGCACGGTAGCTGCTAAGTCAGCATTAAATATAATTAATTAGTTTTTGTTTTCCCCCCATACGATGGAATTTATTTTTGGCTTATGACAAAAAGGCTAAGTTCATAATTTTATTTTTAAGACAGAGATATATGTGAAAAAGGGCATCGCACAGGTAAGAAAAACAGGGCAGAACAGGGAGAACAGAGAGCAGAATCAGAACAGGGGTTTCCATTTTTCATGTCTAAGAAACTATTTGAAGAGCTCAAGCTCTGTCTTATTTGTATGGTTTGATATTTGAATGAATGAAGAGAAGGACTGGTTATTTGAATGTTTTTGTCTCTTGTTTTCAGAGCAGATTAACTTTAGATTTCTTCCAGTATTTTCTGTCTCTATTTTGCCCTTCTCTGTTTGTTCATCTCTGCCTCCAGAACCAGCACGTTAGAGGGGCCGGTATTAGAGATATTCTAATCCAGAATCGAGCATTGGGCACAAAGTTGATCTGGTGAATGTATAATGAACCAGAGGCTCTCTAGTACAAGGTGCTCAGAAATAAATATTTGGATGTTGATGCCCTAGAGAGGATTTTAACCATAGCAAATTCCCCACTTGGTTTAGCAGTATGGAACTTCATGATGAAATGTAGGGAATTGATCACTAATCAAATCCCATGGAAGATAGGAAATGGGAGAAAGGCTCATTTCTGGTTTGACTCGTGGAAGACGTAGAAACCTTTATCAGAACTTCCAGAATTAGCCAGAGCTATAACAATAACTTTTAGGGAGTATGGAGAAATGGTTGATGATTTATGTGGAAGCTCGGGCTAAAGGAGAACAAAAGACATATAAATGGAAAGATTCTTTAATAATCTCGATCTTTCCATCAAGGAAATTCTAGGTGAAGGAACTATAGAGGTGCCATATTATTTTTGGGAAGGAGGAGGACCAAATAATTTTATGCACGGCAAAGTTAGGCATGTGCTAGCCAAAACTGGGCTATGAACTCTTGGTACGAGAGATTAATTAATGCAAGTGGCAGCATCTATGTGGGAATTCTAACATTTTACCAAAAGCTGAAGCCTTCACCTATCTTGCAATCCAGAACAAAGTTTTGACTGGAGACCATCTGATGGAGATGGGTTATATAGGTCCATTCAAGTGTCTTATGTATCAAGAATGGGAAGAGGATATGGACCACTTATTTGTCTAGTGTAAGTTTTTCTATGCTTTTTGGGCTTTTTTTTTACCAGGTTGTATTGGAGTGGTACATTAACGAGTTCAATAAAAGACTTGTTTTCTAGTTGGTTGATCGGACAATCAGGGTTTGTCTAGGGAGGCCTATGGCCTATTATACCTGTGCTGATATGTTGGGACATATGGAAGGAGAGGAATGACCAAATATTTAACAATAAGGTTTCTTCTTTTCATACAATCCTTAAAAAAACAGAAATTGGTATCTGTGAACATATTAATGTTAAAGTGATAGAGACGAGGCATAAATCCTACATCTATTGGGATGATAAAAATTTAAAATCTTGGTCATATCTGATTCCTTCTAAGCAGATACAAAACAATAAGAATTTTAGAGATGTTAAGTGGATACTCCCACCAAAAAGTCATTTTGAAATTTTATTTTGATGGGGCATCCAGGGGCAATCTTGGACTGTCTGGTGTCAGTTTCATAATCAGAGATGAGAAGGGAAATTTAATATGCGGGGGGAATCAGTTAAACTCCAATACTGATGATGTCATGATGTTCATAATATCTAGACTACTTTACAGTGAGCTGGAGCACAAATTTGAAACATAACAAAAATTGGCTTCTGCAGCTGTCGCCTCTATTTTGGCTGTTATAGAACGGAGGCAATTTGGAAACAAAAAGAAATAAAGAAAAGTAAATAAGAAAAAAACACAATGAAGGGGAAATTAAAAGATTGTACGATAGAGTACTAATAAAATTGTGATCGTTGGCTGACCACATACACGACTACGATCCTTCCATGGCAACCAATGTTGTTTATTGTACAATGATAGACATAAGAACTTCTGAGAAGCCAGTAATCAAAAGTTGTTAATCCTAGGGTACTTATGGCACCCACGTAGAAAATATACACTGCAGATCAATCAAAGCTAGGCGGTGGAAATTGTGTGTGAGGCGACTGGTGGTCAGCACTTAGGGGAAAACACACTATTACCTGTTGCAGAACTTAAATGTTCTTGGATAGTACGGTGCCTGTAGCCCTCATAATTTAGTTTAGTTAGCTTAATATGATTTGTGGTTTACGTGTTTCCTATTAGTACAGGCTATCATAGTTCGTGTCATATTTATTTGGAATTAAAATCATTAGTAGAGGTTCATAAAGATAACTAATGAAAATATAAATTATGTATATATTTTTAATAAGGTAAATGTGTTGAAGTAAGGTTCATAAAGATAATTAATGAAAATATAAATTGATTTAGTTTATTATCAAAAGTTTTCTATATATTTCAAGAGGAAGTGTTGAATGCCTAATCTATAATTCTATCTATCACTAATTTCTTACTTTTCTATCTTGTATAAAGTATGGTAGTTTTCAATAATGTACATAAAGAGATTGAAAGAATGGTTGGAACGTTACAAGATTGTATACCATTTTGATGGATGTTGTTCCTAAGGATAAGATTCCTCTATGTTGTTTTTACGAAGAATGATAAGACTTCTATTTGTGTGGGGTAGAACATGTTTATAATTCTACAACCACACTATATAGCATAGCATTGCGCATCTAGGGTTAGGTGCTCGCTCAAGACTAAAGGAGGAGAGCATTTTAGTAATTTACTGTGACTAACATTTATCGAGTGGTACCTACAGTTATCTCACATTGGCAAATAACGTTGTAAATTAATATGGTTCTAATATTTAATGGTCTAACAAACTCATTAAGCGAACAACATTTGAATTGTGATTGTATAACATTGTATAACAGTTATATTAATATTGGTATAATAAATATCTTTGGATATTATTAATAGTAATTATAACTTATTAAAGATAATTAGGAGAGTTAAATATATTAATCTTAAGTGTGAACCTTGAATCAATAAATTCATCAATAAGGAAAGGGTCAATGTTAATAATGGTATTAATTTTTAGCTAAAATTAGATATGATAACAAATAATAGCATATTAAAACACGATTAAAATAAATTATGTGAATAATATACATAAATGTAATTATCTTGATTTCTATTAGTTTAAGAAGGAAATAAGTCTAACATTAGACTTTCAATTAAGTTAAGAGAATTTTGATTTCATCAATTTATGAACTATTTATACATACCTTAGAGACATGCACACATGTATATATACATATACATATACATATGTACCTATATCGATGTATGTATATGAATATGTATACATATGTGTGTGTTACTTGTGAAGAAAATGGGAAAGTCATGGAGTGGCCTAAGAGGAGACTACATACAAATAAGAGATAAGTAATTAATTAAAAGCTTTTTTTTTCATGAACTATAGCGTTCTTCTAAAATTTGATTCTAATCAGGCGTTCTAGAGACTTCACCATAATCTAGCACCCTGTGAATAATGTTTTAGAGTATTAAGAATTTTTGCATAACGAATTAGAGTCTTCTTGGGTTTTGCAAAGGATATATCATGGTTTTTGTTGAGTAGTCTTGCAGCATAGATGAGGGTCCTTATTTCATCAAATCCTTAGCATGAATAATTTCCTAAGCTTCTATATTTCAATCCTATGCTTAAAGTAATTCAAGCATAATTGTGTTTTTCTTCCCCTTGCTTATATGTATTAAAACAAGCTAAGCACTTTTTGCAAGACCTATAGACTGCAATCCCTTCTATGTATTCATCACCTCTCTCAAGAGTATTCTGAGGAACAAGTCATAAGGTTTATATCTTTATTTTCTTATATGTTTGCCTAGTTGTCCCTTGAAGATCAGATCAAGTTTTATCACAATGGCATCTTAAATATTATTATTATTTTTATTTCTTTTCTTGGTTTATTTTCATTGAATTTTTGGGCAACTGTTTGATCTCCATTTATAAAATTTTAGACTATTGCAACATGTGTATAGAAATCTCCCTTATAGATGCAAATTGCATATCTTAGAAAGATTCTATATCGAGTTCTTTAGATTCATTATATGCTTAACCCTAAATAATTACAAATTTTTAAATATTTCTAATCTTTCATTCAAATATATTTTATGCACAGAATGAATGCATGATCTACTTTGGCGATTTTATTATTATTAAGACAAACCTTGTAGATGAGAATGTGTATAAAAGCCTAGTTTAGAAACTAAAAATAGAATCATTTAATATATTTTTGAAGATGCTAAGAATGGAATTTAAATTTAAATTTAAAATGGACCTTCAAAGCTTTTAAAGTAAAAGTAAATATGCTTAATGTTTGATTCTTTTAAGATTCAAATGTTATTTGAAAGATATTAATATTGGATGTACATTTTAGGATTAGTTGGTGTATGTTTTAAGAATAGTTGAAGAGATTATTATGATACCTTATTCAAGAGGATTAACTAAGAAAAATATAATAATTGTAAGGTCTTTTAGCTTAAAATAAATATTGTAATAAGTGACTCTACTTCTAGCTTGATGGAGTTTAAGTAATATATATTGATAACATGAAAAAAGAAATGGGCTGGAATGATAAAAGTTATAGATTATAATTAAAGAGAAGATTCAATCAACTGAATCAAAATTTAAGTAGAAGGTTAGATATTTAAATAAAAGGAAGGGAAGTACTAGAGTTGTGTAAAGAAATGCACTTTATTTACCTTCTTCAAATAACTATTAAATGCATGGTTATTTCTATTTTAGATATAATACTTAGATATATTTGAAAAGACATTCAACTTATCTTTACTGAACTCCCTTTGAAATGTTTCTTAAATATGCCTAAATCGAGGATTTTCATCTACTAACTCAACAGTAGGAGTAATAATCAAATATTTAAAAATATTCATAATATATTACTTCTACTTGTTTGGTATCTTTTAAATACCTTTTAACTCCAATAGATATAACCCTTCATTCACATGCCCCTTGATATTATCTTTAACTAGATACATGTTTTTCCTTGTACTTTTGCACTAATTGTTACTAACTTTTATTTCCTTGTACTTTTGCACTAATTGTTACTAACATTTATTTAAGATACAAATTCAATCCCTCATCTTATCTCATGTAAATGTAAAATGTAAAATTTAAGATTTAATGTCAAACATAAATATAATAATATTTTGAAATATTTTTTGTAATTAACGATTATTTTAAGAAAAATGACAAAAAATCTAAAACAATATTTATCCCATTGTTAAATCTAACATATAAAATATAGACTTCAATAAAATTATAGAGTATAATAAAAAGTGTAAAATTTAATATAAAATGTAAAATTTATGGGAAGAAAATAATACTATAGTAATGATATAATAATAATATACTAATATTATTGAAAATATAATAGTAATATTAATAATAATGTTATGTAAATTATGATCTAATAATATAATAATAACAAAGCACTATTCTATTAGGGTTAATAAGAAATAATGAAATTCAAATATTAAAATAACTTATGTTGAATCATAAAATTATTGTAAATTTATGAGTGGGTTTGAATGTCGCAATATCCATATAAAAATTATTTTCCAAACCTTAAGGTTATAATTAATTTTGTAAGTAATACGGATTTACAAAAATCAAGGTTAAAAATAATTTGACATAAAATTAATTTTAAATAATATAAATTTACAATAATAATAATCAAAAAGTACATCTAAAGGGTTACAAGTAGGATATAACAAGGGTAACTGACTGAGATAAGAATTAGGGTAACCATCAAGGTTAGAACAAAATTTGGGTTATATTGAGTTTTAAAATTACAATTAGGGTTAGGATTACAATAAAGCTTACACTTAGGGTTAGGGTTAAGGCTAGACTAAAATTTGGATTACATTTAGAATTAATGCAAGGTTTACAATTAGAGTTATAATAAACTTTAGAGTTATGGTTAAAACTAGGATTAGTGTTAGAATTAGCATTATAATCACAATTAGTAACCTTAAAGTTAGAATTGGGGTACAATTAGAATTAGGGTTTGGATGAAAGTTATTTAGGATTTAATTAGAGAAAAAAGAGAGAAAAGAGAGTTAGAAATCAAACAAACAGTTTTAATCATTTTTTTATTAATGAATGTGAAATCAAACAATAAGTTTTTTTATTTTTATTTTTAATAATGAATTTGACAACTTCTCTCAAAAAGTTCATCTATCTATATCTTACTATCAGCATAACCCTTGCAACCCTTTTGGTGCAAGTGCTAGTTTATTAAATTTCTATAATTCACGATATTGTTTAAAGATATCATACTTCTGAATTTAATTGTTTTTTAAATTTGACTTTTCTGTCTTATCATTATAAAAAACACCAAAATATATAAATTTGACTTTTCTGTCTTATCATTATAAAAACCACCAAAAGATTGGTGATTTTCATGCGTGCGATTAGTCTCTCTTTGTATTGCCATACAGCTGATACAGGGTCCACTCCTAGGTACATAAAACAATAATGCTAATTTATTCACCGACACCTCAATCATGGTGACTTGTTGCAGTCGTTGACAATTACTAGTCTATTTAATTTAAAGTATATCTGCAATCTAAATAATTACCCTCCTTCACACTCAATTCATTTTTAAAGAATTTGATCAAGACTAGACTGAGAGTAGACATAGAAAGGACCTTGAAAAAAAAAATTGTTAAAAATGTAAAAAAATTCTTCATTCTAAACAGTGTGTTTGCTGTATATTTTCAAGATCACTGTTTCCATTGCAACGATGGCCTTGACACTCTGAAAATATTGCCTAGTAGCAGTAATTATCCGAGAGACTAATCAGTGTAACAACTATTTTCTCTGCTTAAGCTGATGAAGATCTATAGATAAAACCTCTGTATTTGATGAGTTTTAAGTTAGTGGTGCTGTGAAATTGCATCCCCACAACACCTATTGTACATGATAGTGTTGGAAGGCAAGTGTTAGTGAGATAGTTTGGAAAGTAGGAAAATGGAGGCAGAAGAGAAAAGTATTGTAGCTGAGAAACAGAGTAAGTCGAAGGGTGTGGTTATGAGGACCCATTTGCTTTTGTCCAACAAAGTAAGCAGCGCTATCATCATCATCACTCTTTCCACTTTTGCTGTCACTTCTTCCACCGACTTCACTTCCAACCATGCAGGACGTTCCTGCACATCCACTTTCTTATCAATAATCATAGGTAATATAATTATAATGATTTCAGATCTAGGATTCAGTACGATAAAAAATTAAAAAAATTGTACAAAAGTCTCATTTTAAGATAATTTAAACAAGTACAAACTGTAACGGTCTCAAACCTGTAAGACAAAGAGTCCAAACAAGCTAGATCTGCGATGAGGGAGTGAGGCATAAGGTGCATTTGGAGGGATGTGAAGGTTGCTGATGAACAGCTCGTACAGACCAATGCCGAAGATGAGCATTACCGTTCCCAACAAATATACATCTGAATCAAACAACCATCAATATTTAGGTGGGTCTTTATAGAGTCAAAACGATTTTATGAAACAGAAAGTAAAGGCTAAGGGCTCGTGAAAAATTAGAATAATGAAATTGGGATGTTCAACTTTTACATTTTCTTTTATTGACACTCATACCTATTGCTTCTACGAGTCGTAAAATTCCATGGGCAGACTCTACTCCCTTTAAAATTGGAAGACGATGGAAGTATTTCAAAAAAGACCCCCACATAAGCGCACATCCCTGTAAGAGATCAATATTGATTTTAAAGGCATAATTTTTGAAAAAACTGGATTGGATTCTTGAAATTTTTTCTTAATCTATATCTCTGGTGCAAAAGAAGAAATACCCTGAAGAAGCAGAGAATAGAGCCTATAAGTGCGCCGCCCACACCCATCAAGGCAAAAAAATCGACAATTAAATACAACCTGCACATGGACATACACATACACTATTAATTTACATTCTACGTAAACATTAAATGGTTCACCATGCATGTCACATAAAGTGCTAAATGATCAAATCACTTTTTGAATCAAATCTTGTGCCCGATTCTTCTCTGGTTGTAAATCCAGTCCTCTTTTAGGAAAGTCCCAAATTATTACTTCTTTTGCTGATACCATCTCTTCTAGCAGGCACACCGCTGGCTTCCTCTTGCCAATAATCTTCCTGGACAAGTTTGTCATTCCTGCGGCTTGAACTCCAAACCAGCTGGAAGGCTTGGAAGTTTTGGTCCTTGCAACCCCCATCACTAGTGTTGAATGTTGTATTTTACAAAGGCTCCCCTTGTGTGATTGCAATAAACGAGAGGACGCCATTCTATAATCCCAAATGTTTTTGCAATCTCAACTAAACTCAAATACAACTTGTATCTCCTATATAAAAACCCGGTGAGACGCAGCTTAGTTCATATACTTTTCAAACTAATAAAATGTCTTGCACGAGACGCATCTCAGTTCAATGCTCTGGAATTCAAAGTCGACTGTGGCGGTGTACAAGAAGTTTCAAAGATAAAAACGTGTATAAATTGCGCGTAGGCCCGGAAGATTGAACGTGGGAGAAAGTTCAACATGACTTAGTATGTTAGAATGAAGAAATGGGTGGTGGAGAGTAGAAATGATATGAGCCCTTGCTGAAGCTTTCACCACATTTTTAATGGAATTGCGAAGGACATATACCTAACAAAAAGGCGTATGCCAGTTTTGCTTCTTGAATTATGTTAACGTGGAAGCATTGTCGAGAAGGTTGCTTTCTTTCTCTAATTAACGTCGAGGGGCAGGACGGTTGATGGGAAAGGACAACGAAGACCCTCGCTACGTTTGTCCAAGCAAATGTTGTTTCCCACTCAAACGGTGCATTCTGGTTGGGTTTAAGTTTTGATTGTTTAGATGGCATGTATGGGGTTCATTTAACCAGTTTCTTTTGTCTACGTCTATTTTTGTTACTAACAGTATTCTCACTAGCTGTTGCAATCAACAACTTACATTTAAATAATAGCAGGAACAGGAGCAGGCCCTGGAGCTGGAACAGGAGCAGGAGCTGGAGCTGGAGCGAGAGCAGGAGCTGGAGTTGGCACGGGAACTGGTTCAGCTTTGAATTTGTCTCCCGCTGGATCTGGGAGTCCAGGTGATCCCCCCCGAACCCTTTGGATTGGGCCTCGCATGATACCTGGGATGGTGGTACCAATACAACCAATGGTTTTTCTGTCACCTCCGACAAAACTGGGGAGGTTGAGGGCCCCAATAATAAGATTCCCTCTGTGGAATGCAACAAGAAATGGGCCTCTCTTTTTTCCTCAAAGTTTAAAGGCAAGGCCATTTCGCCGGTACCGCATAAGGGTGACCGGGACTCTGGCACTTGCTCCATATCCATTCCAGACTATATTGTTGATCAGAATATGGCTCATATGCATCTGGTCCTAGTTGGAAAATTTATAGGCCCACGTCCAAACATTGAGGTTGTTCGTTCCTGGGTGGCGAGGAAATGGAAAGGTAAAGGTCAAACTGACGTTGTGGCTATGGTTGGTGGCTTCTTCTCCTTTTCATTCTCTTGTGAAGAGGATTTTTGATATGTTCTGGCGAGAGTTCCCTAGATACTAGGAAAACCCTCGTTGGCCCTTAAAAAATGGGAACCAGGGTTTAATCCCAAAGACTGCGAATGTAATGAAGCCCTTATCTGGGTCAGACTGTCAGGTTTACCCATGGAATTCTAGGGAGAAGAAATTTTTGCAGGTATTGCTGCCTGCTTCGGGGATCTGATCTCTGTCGACCCAATGACTGCTGCAAAAAGACGTCTAGTCTATGCCAGACTTTGTGTTAATGTCAAACAGTCCTCTAACCTACCTTCTGAGGTAGATCTCTTCTCCAAGCTCGACAGATGGGTGCAAAAAGTTGAGTATGAGTCCATCCCCTTTGCGTGTTTCCATTGCAAAAAAGGTGGTCACTGGGCTAGACAGTGCCCGTCTAAGCCTAATAAGGAATGGAGAAAAAGGAATGAGCCACCCCTAGAAAAGGTGGATGCCCTAGCTGCAGTGGCCCCCTCATCTGTTTTGGATTATGTTCTGGTTGTCCCCTGTCCTCAACCTATCTTTCCGACTGACCTTGACCCAACCAACACGGACCCTGGGGAGATCGTTGGGGTCCCCTCTCCTGTGACCTGTTCTAACGGGGTTTCTCCAACCTCTTCTGGATTTGCCCAAGATATTCCCATTTAGTTGATTGTTGATATGGATAACTCCTTTAAGTTGAATCCCCATTCCGGCTCCTTTCAAGATCCTCCTCCTGAGCTCCCCGCTCCTTTTATTGAGGTCAAGCCCAAAAACAGAAGAAGAAACTCCCCTATTGGCCAAATCACCCCATCTCTTGGGGGGGTCCTGACCAGAAATAGACAAAGAGAGGATTGTGGATTAGATTCAAGGGGGGTGGGGAGACCTTCTAATGCAATTAGCAGGGATAGACAGCGTCGGGTTGCCATTGCAGATGGAGCCCAGAGAACTTTACCAGAAATGGGGATGGGATCCCCCCCTCATGCTAAATGAAGGTCATCACATGGAATATAAGCGGATTAAACCACCCCCATAAGCATGACCTGCTATCTAACTTGATCAAAGATCACAAGCCTGATATTTGTCTTGTCCAAAAAACGAAAATGCCTGGTAGTAAAGTGGAAAAACTCAAACTAGCGATTTTTGGAGATTATGGTGTTCACTGCGTGGATGTTGATGGTGCTTCAGATGGTATCGCCACCCTTTGGAATCTAAGACGGCTATGTGGTAAGGTGGTCCTCTCTTCTCCCAATCACATTGCTACTAGATTCTTTAACTTTAAGGATGGATCCTCCTAGATCATTTCCAACATCTATGCTCCTAATGGGAGATCAACTAGGAAATCTCTATGGTCTTCCATTTGCCTTGCTAGATCTCTCTCCCCTAATGAGAAATGGATCCTTCTGGGTGATTTCAATACCTCTCTTTCTAATTTTGAAAAATTCGGTGGCTTGCCAATTTCTATTGATAGCAAACAGGACTTGGCTGACATGATCAACACTTTGAGCCTTTAAGATCTTGACCTTATTGGGGCTAAATTCACCCAGTCCAATAGACGCAGTGGGGAGGATCTTATTCAGGTTAAGCTTGATAGGGGTCTTATTTGTCCAGATTGGCTCCGGCTGACTTCCTGCAGACTCAATGCCTTAGCCCGAGTTGGATCTGACCACTTTCCCATCTGTCTCACTATTTCTCCAGTGTCTAGAAGAAAAGCTTACCCCTTTAGATTTGAGAAAATGTGGCTCATGGCTCTGAAAATCCAAGATAAAATACTGGAGTGGTGGAACATTGATATCCAGGGAACGGCTATGTTCCGTATAGCCAAGAATCTTTCCAATGTTAAGTCTAATATTCAACACTGGAACAAATCCAATTTTGGCAACATCTTCAAAGCTAAAGATAAGCTGAAACTGGAACTTGCGGAGGTTCAAGAGCATATCCAAGCTTACGGGTTTGATATAGATGTTTCGAATAAAGAAATTGATATTTTGACCAAATTACATGATATTATCTCCAAAGAAAAAGAATTTTGGAAGCAAAGAGCCAGAGCCTTATGGCTCAATAGCGGAGACAAAAACACTAAGTTCTTTCATATGACAACTCTTAAGCACTGGGCTACCAACAGAATAAACAAAATTCAAATTGGGCAGAGATGGGTTGATAAGCATGATGAGATTTGTCAGGAAGCCATCAATTTTCTCTCCAATCTCCTTTCTATGGACGATCCCTTGGATCCTTCAACTCAGATTGAAATCTTGTAGGAGATTCTCTCCATCATCTCTAGGGACATGAACTTGGAGCTTACCAAAATCCCATCCCCCGAAGAAGTTCGCAATGTTGTTTTCTCTTTTGAAGGTAACAAGGTCCCCGGACCTGATGGCTTCCCTCTTTTTTTCTTTCAAAACTTTTGGCATATCATCTGCTCTAATGTAGTTGTTGTTGCTCAAGAATTTTTTGGATCCCACTCTCTCCTGAAGGAGCTGAATGCCACCTTCCTGGTTCTCATCCCTAAGAAACCTGACGCCTGCTCTTTTTCAGGATTTTAGACCTATTAGCCTTTGCAACTCTATTTATAAAATTTTCACCAAGATTCTTGTGCTCAGGCTTAAGCTTTTCATCCCCTCTTTAATCTCTAAACATCAAAATGGGTTTGTCCCCGGGAGGCAAATCCTAGATTCCACGATTTTGGTTCATGAGAACATCCACTCCCTTTCTATTAACAAAAAATCGGGTTTCCTTCTGAAACTTGACCTGCTGAAAGCTTTTGATAGATTTAATTGGTGCTTCCTCCTCAGAATCCTCAGGGCCTTTGGATTCGGAGATAACTTCATCCAGATTATTAAGCAATGTGTTTCCACCCCAAAATTCTTTGTGTTGATTAATGGATCTGCCTCTGGTTTTTTCTTTGGGTCTAGGGGCATTCGTCAAGGGGATCCTCTATCCCCCTTCCTTTTCATTCTAATGAGTGAGGCTCTGAGCAGATTAATTCAGAGGGAGGTCATAATTGGCAATATTATGGGCCTTCGGCCCTCCTCTCAGGCCCCCACCTACTCTCACCAGCAATTTGTGGACGAAACTCTCTTGATGGGGGAAGGTTCGATCAAAGAAGCAAAGAATTTAAAATCGACTCTGAATATTTATGAACATGGTTCGGGGCAAAAAAATAGCCTGGCTAAAAGCTCCATCTTCTTCTTTAACACCCTAGAGCACAGGAAAGTTAAAATTGCCTCAATTATTGGCTACAAAATTGGAACCTTGCCCGATTCCTATCTAGGCCTTCCCCTCTGCCAGGGCCCAACTCCTGACTCTTTTTGGGTGAATCGTATAGAAAAATTTCGGAACAAACTTGTTGGATGGAAAGGCACCTTGCTAAGCCAAGTTGGTACGCTCCAACTCCTCAAAGGCTCTCTTCAGAGCCTTCCGGTTTATGCTATGAGTCTTTTCAAAATCCCAGCCAAAATTGCGATTATTTTGGAAAGAATCCAAAAAAAAAAATTATGGATTGGAACAGAATCCAAAAATAGATTACACCTTGTGGCCTGGAATCAAGTCTGCTTGCCCAAACTCATGGGAGGCCTAGATATCCGGAATTTCAAAGACTTCAATAAGGCCCTGATGTCCAAACAGCTATGGAGATGTCTCAAGGAGACTAATGAATGGACTGATATATTCAAACTTAAGTATTGCATCCCTAATTTCCAAAATACTCTGGAAAATTATCAGCTCCCCAACGCAGTTTCTTATTTCTGGAGAAATTTCTTTGGCTCCTCCAAAATTATTTTGCATGGTTGAAGAAAGATGCTTGGTAATGGTACCAAAATCAGGTTTTGGGATGACTGGTGGACTGGTGAGGACCCCCTATCGGACTCTGTTTGGGCTCCCCCCTTCAAAGAATTATGCCTCAGAAAAATTGGCGCTTGGGTGGCTAATTACATTAGAAATGGCGAATGGTTGGACCTCTCTTCTGTTGATAATGATTTGAGACCTATGCAACCCTGGTTGAATTGCATCCACATCCTCCGCTCTCTTGGGGAGGATGAAGTGTTCTGGAACTTCTCTTCTGGGAAGTTCAAATTTGTTGATGCCTACAAGTTCATCTCTAGATCCTTCTCCCCCCCCTATTGGGCGGGAATCTGGAACAAACTCCTAATTCCTAAAATTAACATCTTTTTCTGGTTGTTTATGCAAGGAAAGATATCTACCATTGATAATCTTTGCAAAAGAGGTATTCCTCTCACTAATAGATTATTTCTCTGTAAAGAGGCAGAGGAAAGTGTTGGCCATCTCCTGATGCATTGCGCCTATACCAAAGATATTTGGAACCACTTCCTTAACATCTAGAACATTGTCTACATCTTCCTTGTTTCTACTCAGTGAATGTGGCTTGAATGGAAATACCCTTCTGATAATCAGGCCTTAGGTGTTCTTTGGAATTTATCTCTTCCATATATTGCCTGGGGCATTTGGAAGGAAAGAAATAATAGAGTTTTCAGGGACTTGGAAACCCCTCATTTTGTTTTGGATGTTAGAATTCACAATGCTATCAAAGAGAACTTTCTCCATGCATGCCTCAGCAGAAAGAATGACTCCCCCATTCCTACTCTCCAGGAGGATTGGGATACTATCAATCGGTGGAAAATTTATTGGAACATTGCCAACCCGGTCTACAAAACAAAGCAGTGCAGACAAAATGTTGTTTAGCATCCTCCCCCTATGGGCTGGATCAAAATCAATGTGGATGGGACGACTAAACGTAATCCTGGGCTGGCCAGGTGTGGGGGAGTGGCTAGGAATCACTCTGGTCTACTGGTTTCCGCGGTGGCACTTCCCCTAGGCACCCTGACTAACCATTACGTGCAAGCCAGTGCTGCCCACATTGGGCTACACATGGCTAAAAGAGAGGGGTTTACTAAAGTGTGGCTGGAGTTCGACTTGCTAAACACTGTCAACTGCTTAAGTGGCTGCACAGATACCAGTCGGACGATTGCCAGCCTGATCAAGGATTGCGGAAATATAATCAATGATCTGACAAATTTCAAAATCTCGCATATATATCGGGAAGGCAATAAGGCAGTGGATCTACTGGCCAATCTTGCAGTGGGATACATGGCAACCAACTGGTAGAGTAGCAGGGATGCTTTCCCCAAAAATCTATGTGATCTGGAACGTAACGATTATTGCGTTGATCAATGATCCCTCATCATGACATGACTGAGTTGATAGGGAAACGACTCTTTCTAGTTTTCCCTAATCACAATTCTAGAAACCTCCTTGGCGACTAGTTTTCCTATCTCATTGTGTGGCTTTTCTACTATTGTTTTGATATCCTTTGGGTGTGGCTCATTTTCTGCGTCTGGTTGGCAATAGTGATCTCCTATTATCTAGCGACCAGGAGCATAATGGGAGGGGATAAGAACAGACAAGAGCCCTCTACCTACGAGAAGTGGAAAAAGAACAAAGATGTCTGGTAGGAAGTGGTCGATAGTGCTCTCGTCCCCTACCTGAACTGGCTTAATGGCCCCTCTCCTCTGATTACAGAGGCCTTTGTTAATGGATGGCAAAAAGGGAGTCTCAGGGCGTATGGTGTCGAATATCAGATAGATGAAACTTTGGTGGCGACGGTCACCGATCTGGCTATGACTGGTAGAATATTTTACAGGGATAGAAAAACTGGGGAGGAGGACTTGTCGAGCTTCTTCAACAAAGACAAGGAGCGCTCCAGAGTCACCAAGATGGCTGATGGCGGCTAAAATAGAAAAGACCTCATGGCCCCATGGGCTGATATGGCTGAGTTTATAATGAGATATATCACCCTTGATGGCAAGTATGCAAGTATCTTCTCCTACCATTTCACTATTTTAAATCATTTTTGCCATGGCAAAATTATCTTTGTTCCCTACTATCTTGCCTCCTCCCTTGAGAATAGCCTGGAAAACCCTAGCAACCCTGCTCTTCATGAGGGACTTATTGTCCTTATCATGGAACACGCCAAATCCCTTGAAATTGTGCCCCCGCTTGCCGAGATTGGTCTGCAAATAGAGGTCCATGACATCTCTGATTCGGAAATGGACCTGGACGATAGTGGGGTTCCTGTTGTTGACCCTGATTACGAACCGGCAGAGGAAAAAGACAAGATGGTCACTCCTGAGATGATTGGTAGTAAGATCCCCCAGGTGGGCAACCAGTAAATACAAAAGCACTAGCAAATTGATCTCCAAGGACGAACCCCTCACCAAAAAGAAAAAGTTGGCAGCGAAGGATCACAACCCAAAGATTACAGACTAAGAGATTAAATTGGACATCCCTATCAATGTCCAGAAAGACAATCAGGGGAAAGATGGTAGTCTGATGAATCTTGTCATGGAAGCCACCAAAAGCCAGGAGCGTTGCTGGAAGTGGGTCGAGCGCCAAATCAACACCCTAAAGATGGGGGTTAAAGAAATAATCGACATTTTCACCGCCTCCCCAAAACCCAGCAAGCCGAAAAAACTTATGATCATGACTCAAAAACTCTCTTAGAATGTTGAGGTTATGAAATGTAACCATGAACAAAGGATTGATAAGGTGGAACAATCCATGGCTAAGATTAAGAAAAATCTCAAGAATCTGGTCGACATTAGTAGAGAAGCCATGAACAACAGCATTGAGGGGCTAGAAAAGATTAATGAGATGGTTGTTGATTATAGATCCTTCCACAGTGACCCGGTGAAAGATCTCGGTGGTGATGATGTGGTTGTTGGAGACACCAAAACCACGGGACCCAGTTCCAGAACCAGAAGCAGAAGCAGCAACAAGGGTACCTCCAGATTCATCATGGAGGAGCTTGAGGAAATCAACAGGATTTCCATCCAAAAGAACAAGGATCTGGTGCTCTCGCTTAATTGAGATTTTTTTTTCTTCGGCTTGTTTGTCTGTGTTTCTTTTGTTTTTGTTTCTGTTCGGGGTTGCTCCCCTGTTTTGCTACTGTTTCTTGTCGGATTGGCTGTTGGTCAACTATTGTAAAACTTTAGGTTTCGGGTCCTTGTAAAACCCGTTTATCCTTATCAAAAACAATCAACCGTCCAATTCCTGGAAAAAAACCAAACCAAACCAAACTCAAATTCATTGTTCCCACACTATGAAAGTTTGGTGGATGCCCATAAAATGTTTAATCACATAAAAGAAAGAGATAGCCTCTCATGGAATATGGTTATTGAAGTGAATAAAGACACAAGTATCTTCACGAGACAATTTCACTATTTCATCATATGCAGCTAACAAGTTTCCAATTGGATCAGTTTACTTTTACCAGCATACTTCCAAACTATGTTAAAATGGTAGATTTGGAACAAGGTATAGGTACCTATAGAAATATAAAGAATGTTGAAATTTTCTCAAATGTTATAATTGAGAATGCTCTAATAGACATATATATGGAAGAATCCAAAATGTAGAAGCATAGATAAGACACATGAATTATTTGACATAATTCTTCAAAGAAACGTGTTTTCATGGAATGATTTGATTGTAAGATATAAATGAAATAGATTTGTTGAAAAGGCTTTAAAAACTTTCAAGCAGATGTAATTGACAAGTTTAAAGACAGACTTTGTAACCTTTGCCAACATCCTCCATACCTATGCCAAAATGAGAGCCTTGGAAAAAAGTGAACCCATTAAAGGATAAAGGAAAAAGCAATTTGCCAAATGTTGTAGTTGCAACTACCTTGGTATACAAAATATGGAAGAATATATAAGGCAGATGCGTTAACTATTGGAGTGAAAACCTCAAAGAAATGTGGTATAATAGATTGTTATGATTGCAAGATATGTAGAATGTGAGATTATAGACAATGCACACTTAACTATTAAACAAAATGTCTCAAAAGAAACATATTCTCATAGAATTCCTTGATTGCAAATTATTAGCAAAAACTTACTCTTTAAAAAGGCTCTAGGAACTTTAAAGCATATACAATTGATAGGTATAAATTTGGACCTCACAGCCTTTGTTAGCATCCTCCTATCTTGTGCCATAATGGGAGCTTTGGAACAAGGTATGGGCATTTATCATAGCATAAAGGATAGATTAAATTTGTTAGATGTTGTAGTTGCAACCAATCTAGAGTAGACATGTATACCAAATATTTTGAGACAAGGGTCATGAATTGTTTTGAGACAACATTACATCCTTATTCTATTATTCATTTCTTCAAACTTTTAGCACTATTTTATTTATTGTTATCTATTTGAGCTTTGTTCCTTCTATTAGCAACCTAAGTTTTTTTTATAGGACCCTCCTATTATTTTCCATCAACTAGCTTATCTAATTTCCATGTTTTCTTCTTATTACCTTTTAGATGTCTTTAAAAAATATTGTCAACATAAATTTAATCGGTAGTAAATCAACCAATTTCTTATTTTGCTGTCATTTCCCAGCTATTTTCTATTTAGATTAAGAATTTTGTCTAAGTAAGGCATGATAAGCAATCTAACTAGATAGAAAAAAATGTTATTTAGTTGGTACCAAAAAATTGTGTTTATGTTAACTTAAGTGTCATGCCTTTCACAACACACTCAACTTTAATTTTAGGAAAATGAGGACCCCACTTTTTTCTAGGTTTGTATCCAACCTACACTATAATAAATTTCCTCAAGCTCTTTCTTAATCTTTAATTTGGTTGTCTCATTGGTCAAATTTCATCATAAATGGAAAGACCATGAAATATCAAGCCCATGTTCCTTCAGAATTTCTTCTAAATTCATCAAAACAAGCATAATGAAATCTTGTACTCCAGGAATTATTTAGGATTATCATGATCTATACTTGCCTTAAGGTATCTTTCCATTGGACAAGGCATCCATTATTTGACTACATGTGGGATAGCCAACATTTCCTCTCAAACTAGCTTTAAAGATTCTTACCTTAGAGTTGGCAACTCTAAAATTCTATAATTCTTCCCTCTTGAATGTGTACTACTATTGCATGTACCAAAATATCACATTCCATGATAAATATTTTTAGAAAAATTGGGGTGGCTAGAGATATATATCTGCACATGAATTTCTATATCTTTTGAAATTCCCGAGTATTTACCTTATTCCACTAGTGGAAACCTTCTTCAAAAAAATTGTTAGAGGTGATAAAATTATAGCATATTTATTTATAAATTGATGATAGTAACCAATAATCCTAAAGAAACCCCTAGGGTCCTTATGATTATAAATAGTTCCTATTCTATTATGACCTTGATAGATCATGACCTGATAAACATTGACTCTACCATGTAAAATGATGTGACCTAGGGGTAAGTGCACCAAGATGGTGAACAAAATCGGGGGTATAACTGGCCACCTTTTTTTCTAAAATTAGTTAAACATGAACTTGGAGGAGCAATTTGAGACTCGTCCACTCAAAATTTGAAAATACCATTTGAAAGAACAAGAATTGTAGTACTAAAAATCTATTTTCCAAACTACTATTTTTTTCAAAAATGGATAAGATTAAAGGGATCAAATTTTTTGCACACATAAAAGTGTTCCTATTTTTTTAGAAAAATATAACATAGTGTATGGTGTGCATGTCAAAAAAATTATACTTTCATTTAGTATTTCAAAAAACCCCTTGGTAGAAAGATCTAGATAAGAGTGCATACTAGAAGTTATGTATTTTTTTGTAATTTTTAGTTGATTTTATTTAATGATTTTTCAAAGTGGATGCATCTTGAAAATCGAGTACCTATTCATGCACGTCACATAAAGCACCAAAATAATTGAAAATTCAAAAAAAAAAAATTGAAAGTATAAAGAATAAAGTGTAGAACAATAATATATAATGTGATTCAAATTTGGACAAGTAGTTCAAAAGTTATAAAAAAAATGGTACACATATGTCTCTAAGAACTATGGAGACATTGGTTAAAATAAATCAAAAATAATGTGTAAATGTTGTTCAATCTAAAAAAAATTATATCGTTAGAAAGCTCAGAAAATGTGTGAAATTGTGGTGGTAATTTTACAAGTACCCACTTGATGATGTGTAAACCTAATGATCTAGGAAGTTGGGAAACCAAATTTGAAGAAGAAAACACATAAAAAAGAGGGAAATGAAGCTCACAAGCCTCAACCTTGTCATCCAAACCTAATTACAAGCCTTAATGCATACTTGTAAAAACCCATTCTCATATACTTGATATAATTACAAGAGTTGCCATGCAATCATACTTCGCATACATGATTTATCTAATGCATATATTGACCCCATATAACTTGGATCCCTTATGTGCTATTTTCATGTATTGTGACCATTGCATTTGTTTTCCCCATGTTTGGGGGTAATTCATTAATGCAATGTGCTTGTCTTTTGGATGTATGTATGCTACCTCAAAGTAATTTCTCTTGGTAAGACATATGCAATCGATTTAATGTGGGGGCATACACTATGTTATATGCTACACTTTGTGTACACAACACAAAGTTTGGTTTGCACACTTTGATCACACACCATGCTCCAATATGGCATGGACATCAGGATGAGTATATGATGCCAACACCTAAAAATCAAACAACAAATGTGTTTTTCGAATCCCAAAATACCTAACATTAATTTACAACACCAAATTAATGAATAAAGGTTACCTATGTGAAAGTTTCTTGATGACCTTTACTACAAGGTGTCGATGTCAAAGGTTTGACATCGAGCTATTCAACATCCAAAGTGAGTTATAAGAAATCCATTCATATAAGGTTCAACGATTCATGTATATAATTATTATATTTCTTTATTGGTTACATACTTGTGGACTCAATGACATCACAAAATTAGTAGTTGGGGGAATGTTGCAGGTAGGGTGTGTTACAAGCTAGCATTATCGTTGCACCAAAAGATCAACCTATCAATTCTCAATACAACCACTAGACATAGAATCCATGGGAGGTTGTTAAACCATGTCGCGAAACCCCGCTACAGACATTGGCCCACTGCCAACAATCCCCCTCCCAATGTCTCTCGTCGCAGCCTACGTGATTCAAACCTGTGACCAAGCTCTGATACCACTTGTTACAAGGTTATCGTTGCACCAAACAATTGACCTATCAATGCCCAATACAATTGCTAAACTTATAGAATCCACGGGAGGTTGTTAAACCATGTCGTGAATCCCCACAAGGGACGTTGGCCCACTGCCAACAAGGTGAACACTCTTACCCTAAATTTTTATCATAATCATTCTACTAATTTAATTAATCTTACATTTAATAATAAAATTTAATAAATAGAAATAAATGAACTTGTTAAAAATTTACCTGACTATCAATGTCGAATGTTTCATTGAACAAATATTTTGTCATGACCATCCAATCTGCATCAAATCTTTCTTCCGCAAGTGCATCCTAACTACTCTCAAGATCATAAATATAAAGAGACCTACAAGATCGACAAAGATGATTTGGAACTTAAGGCCTAGAAGACTTGCCCACATAACCCTATTCTAGAGACCTAGTATAATATATAAGAGTTTGAGTGAGCAAGCTAGTGGAATCTAACGTGTCAACCTCGACACTCTCCTCCACGACGAAAAGAGTAGTAACATGATCCACCACACGTCTAGCCAAGGATCTCAGTTCCTATTTTGGGTCATGTTGTACCCCCATTCTATCTTGTATACAACCCCAACCTCTACCCGAAAACTCTAGCAAGTCAAAATAATTTGGGAACTCATTAAGGACAAACTCACAATAAAGTCTAGTCAAAAAGTATTGTGGTATCTCAAAATTATTGCACAAAGGATAGGCAAATTACCATCCACCGCCTATCCCAAAAACTATTCTTTATCCCTTGGTGGTGGCACCAATGGATAGGGAACCTCTTGCATCCACCATGTAAGGTTTGATTGGTTTATGGATCAGTGAAGAGTGCACACAAGTCAAATTTTAAAATTTCCTATTTTTTTAACTTGTTGATTAATAATTTGTCTGCATTAAATTGTTATTTTTCTTCCCTCTTATTACACCACATATTAATTTTTCCACTCATTAATTTTACATGAGACATAATAAATTGTAGGGATTCAACAAGCATTGCCTTATGAGCATTTGTAGGGGACCAGTATAATCTTGAAGTATCCAAGGAGTCCAAATCCTCTGAGGATTGAGATTCAGAGCCAGAATCATCAACAACCTCGTTAATCATTTCTTGTTGCAGCTCAGATTGGACACCCACATCTTGATCCTTTTTGGTGGCAGCAATGGCCTTAAATTTGGTCATTCTAGCAAGGTTTTTCATAGTGGGCATTCTGAACCAAAGTGAGGCATAATCTATTCCCCAAAATTAGAGGGGGTAACAATAAGGTCAACAATCAGATTGGGATCATAGGTAGACCCAACCACAATAGAAGGGACTCCACACTAATACATTTGGCCTAAAATTCCGATGGAGGTTTCCGACGGAGAAGGTATATTGCAAACAAATTTGATTTTTTTATGAAAAATTGCCCACATTCATCAGAATTTTGACAATAATTCAATATGTGTTTTCGACAGAGAAGGAATTGGCAATGACATTTGTGCTTTTTTACAAAAAGTGCCCGCGTTCATCGAAATTCAGCAGGCATTACTTTAAAAAAAAAATGACCAAGACATTTCAAATCATTTTCGCAGCCTCTTCCCATTCTCACATTGTCACCCCAGCAGTGTACTCCCACCTAGAGTAAGCATGAACCATGAACCATTCTGACCGATTAATGCCAGCTCCAAGCATTCTCAGCTCATGGAATTTGCAAAAATGGGAGCAATGTCGTCTAATGTAGGAATAGGGCAAGTGTGTCACCATCCTCCAACCTAGATTGTCTCTTCGCAGTTCCACCTCTGTCAAACCCCAGCAATAGAGGAGAGGTTGTGTCATAATGCCACCGGTTTTTTCTGGGGAATAGAGATCATATCTATAGAATTTGTTCCGCTCAAGTCCTGCTAGAAATGAATGGTGATCCCGAGCAAAACAAAGCTCTTCTTCCCTCGCCTGAGAATTGGATATGGAGTTTTTCGTAGATTGAAGGCCCGACGGAAAAGGGATAACGTGCGAAAATGGAAAAGGGCATGCTCCCGGGTATGAATCGACATCCTTTTTGGGGATTTTTTTTTCTTTCAAAAAATAGTTCATATGTTTTGTTTTATGCTCCCATATTTTGCAAACATATCTACCAAGGCATTCACAACTACAACATCTAAAAATCTCCCTTAATGTTTTGATTGATGCCCAAACCCTATTCCAAGGTTCCAATCTCGGATGTGTACGAAGAGGGTGCTGGCAATGGTTGTGGATTTCGGTTGTACACCTACCATGTGCATTTGCCTTAAGGTTTCAAAAAGATTTTCAACAAATCTACTTTTTGCATATCCTGGCATTCCATGAGACGTCATTTTTGTGAGGAATTTTAGCAGTTTGAATTCCTTGTTCATGTCTTCACAGTATTGAAAGTTTCTAAAGCATTTTAAAAGGTCTATTTTGTGCAATCCTAGCGATCATTGTGTTCGACTAAAGACCAATAGGCTTCATTCCCCTTCTTTAATTCATTCATTGGTCACCCATCTATTTTGCACCTGTAGATAGTGATGTTTCTGATTTTCCATTGGTGTGGGCGCAGGTGTAAAGCTCTGTCCACATCCCCCAGCCTGTGCGAAAATGGGAGCTTTGAAATGGCACGCCAACTGTTTGACAGACTACCTCACAAAAATTGGAAGTTTTTGAACAAGGTATGAACATCTATCATAAGATAAATAATAGAGGAATTTTGTTACTCATCCAAAATAAAGCCATGTTAGAGTTATGATCTTCAATACTTTCTCTTAGAAAAGAGAAAAAATTAAAGAACCACATGATTACTACAATAAATTTATTTTCTTATTAAAAATTTAAATTAATTACATTAGATATATATTCCACATAAATAAAAGAAATGATGAAAATCATTTGTGTCTTAAATAAATAGATCAACAACTAAAAATGGGAAAATAATATCCTAATTATGACTCCCTTATTAGTATAAGATACTATTTCCAATATTATACAAGGATAAATATTCAAAAAAGTATAATAATTACACTAATACATATATCACTCTCATGCCTTCCTTAATTTGATATAAGGTCGCTCTATCCAAATAGGAAGTCTCAAGGGAGTTGTATGTGTCAATTATTCAAGCTTCTTCTAAACCTATTCCAACCTCTTCTTCCAACACATGTCTTGATGATGGTTGAGGATCTTTAAACTTTGAAAATATGAATGAACACACTCCTCTAGACATGATTTAAATACCACATTTAATTATACACATGGATGCAATGGACATGATTTAGGATGTGTGCAATGAAGTGTGGAGGTTCATGAGAAATATACATTACATTTTTCTAAAGAAGATTTAGGTTTCTATCCTCCTCCTTTGTTGGCATCCCCTCCCCCATTGTCTAATATATCTATGACTTTTCCAACAACTTTTAATCACAACAAGAGATAATTTTGTATGAGTTTCTTAAAGACAACTTTATTACTCTCCCCTTGAAAAATTGAAGAAAAAACCATAAACAAAATTAGGACAATCCTTTTTTCAAGCATCATCAACTATTCCACTAATGAATGTCATGATTTGGAGATTAAAATTCAACAGCTTTTGTAGTTGTAGTAACATTTAAATAATAGGTGACAATGAGTTATACACTCATCATATCCCTTCTAAATGACATTTATAACCTATTATGTTTTTATCTTGCTATATGACATTGGTAGCTTAATTACCTATTAGGGGCTCATTGTCATTCATGGTACTATGATTTCATGTGCAATCATACTTGGGAGGCAACATAATAGCCTAGTTCTTCTTGTCTCTACATTGTGGAGCAAGAATAATAGTTGTCAATTGTTCCTCTTTTTTAAGGATCCACTTTACCTTTGTTGATTTTTATCTTTTATAACTTGATATCCTTTTTTGCATAGAATCAAGTCTAGAATCCAAATTCTCTCCTTGCTTGGACGTGTGTGTTCCTTGATTAGGACCTCTTTCATTGTTTTGTAGGCAAATAAACAAAGACATCGACCTCTCCTCTCTACTTATACACAAAATGGCTAATTGAAACCACTTCATATACACAAAATATCTCATTGCACCGATCGAGCCTCAAAAATGTGACACCCTTGTTCAGCAAGGGTTGATACTCTACAACACGATGCCTATCATTCATGAGCTCAAGGTGGTTGCTTTCATGCTCAATAAAAATATGATCAAAACTTTTTGTAGTTTCACCACCATCATAAAATCCTTTTGCTATTGTTAACATCATACATCCTCATGCTACGCTGGCAATTCATCGGGCTCTTCAATTTATTCACTCTTTATATGTTAGTGACTACCTTTAACTTATGAACCTTCAAATAAATCATCATAATGACCCCTTCACTATCTTGTGTTGAATGAAAATCCTTCAACTGGACTGCATTGTATAAGAATTTGGTGTGGATCTTTCATTCTTTCCTTGATTTACCATTTTTTATTGTTCCACCCTACAATTTTGTATTTGAGGTATGTAAAATAGTTGCTCTATAGAGTTTTTTAATCTCTCTACATTCTTTTGGTTGCCTTCATTTAAATTATGGAATGTTTCCATAATATCTCTTTTACAACTTTCTCTTCCTTTCTTATAGCAATGAGGCATGTACAAGGATCTTTCTTCCTAGCTTGGAATGCATGTATGTTTATTAAGGGTATCTTCTTGGTGTTGAAGGTGCTTATCCTTGATCGCTATCTACCTTAAGATATCAACCTAGAGGTATGTTGACATCTTAAGGGGAGGCATATGAGCTCTCCTTTTTTTCTCGTGTTAATTCATTTATGTTATATCGTCAAACTAGAAGTGTTGTGGTACATAGTGCCCTCTAGGGCATGGTTATTATTTTTTTGAGATTCGTTACTTGGAATAGAATGGATTAATGTTGGTGTGACCATTGTTGTTGTTTACACCTTTGCAAGTGTTGGTTATTATTGTTGTTTGTGTTTTGTGTCACTACAACAACCATTTTCTAGTAGAGTTTTTGGATTGCCTTGCGAACAAATTGTTTTGTTTGTTAATCTTCTCTATCATAGATCACCTAGCATAACACAACTTGCTAGCCAATGAAATTCATGATGTAACATAAATCACCCAATATTACACAACTTGTTAGCTAGTAGTATTCACGTTTCTTCTCTCTTCTCTTATCATATGACTAATAGTAAGCATCTCCTTAGTAGACCTAGAAGTCATATCTCTTCTCCCGTGACAGAGTGTTCAAGTAGAATTGTTGGGACTAGGAGGTGTGGATCGACTAGATCCTCCACCTGTCGGATGTAGACAAAATGAATGCTTTTTGGATTAGGATGGTACATAGAATCTACTATAAAAAGGTTATCAAAAATTCTTGGGACTAGGAGGTGTGAAATGGCCTACTCTTATGCTTTTCATGCCATCAAAATTTGAGTTTGATTGTCATCATTTACTTTGCCAAATTCTTCACATGTAACTCCTGAATCAATTTCCTACACACAAAATGATGAAAAATAGGTTTGCTGATGGCGGCTTTCCTAGGTCAAACCTCAGGTTGTGAATTAACCTTGAAGTATAATGTTTTCCTTTTGAGGTAAAGGATAGATCTAATCTAAAAATGCTTAAAATTGAACATGACACCTTGATGAATCTTTCTTGAATCCTCACACAAGGTTTTAGGATGTCATGCAAACTTTTGATCATGAATGTTGTGCTTTAACTTGAATTCTCCTTCAATGCTTGATGAATGCTTGATTGCTTGTTCACTTGGAATTGAATTGATTTTATAATTAAGAGATCACTTGAATTGTAGGTGGACCCCTTCAAATGACAAGGTAGGCTTCCTTTTATACCTATTATATGTCTTGAAAGAATTTTATCTCGATGGCATTAAATTAAAGTACTTTCTCTTCTATCTGGTATTGGTGAAGCAGAGGTTGCATTGCATCGACCTAGGATACATATTTCCGCAGATACAACACAAGTTAAATGTATCCCAGGTCGATGCAAAGCAACCTCTGCTCCAGAGATCACCAGAAAATAGAGAAAGAACTTTAATTTCATGCCATCGGGATAAAAGGCTTTCAAGACAGATAAATGGTATGCAACTGTATCTATTTGGAATGCATTACCCAAACAGCGCAATCAATCAATCGCCTTTGAAAAGAAAGTGGTATGATGAAATCTTTGGGCATAAAATAGATGAAATTCACTCCATACTACTAATGCACAATATTTTGGTGGATGATATTTTTAAAATAGTAAAGGAAGGTGTATGGAACAACCAAATTCTTATCATTATAAACAATGAATATTTTAAGATCCTTTTATGATGTCTAAGTTGAGAATTTTTTATGAAAGGTCCCTAAATGAATACACTTTAAACTGATTTTAGCAATGACTATCGAATGTAGACAAAATGAATGCTTTTTGGATTGGGATGGTACACAAAATCTACTATCAAAAGGTTGTCAAAAATTCTTGGGACTAGGAGGTGTGAAATGGCCTCTTATGCTTTTCATGCCATCAAAATTTGAGTTTGATTGTCATCATTTACTTTACCCAATTCTTCACATGTAACTCTTGAATCAATTTCCTACACACAAAATGATGAAAAAATAGGTTTTTTGATGGGGGATTTCCTAGGTCAAACCTCGGGTTGTGAATTAACCTTGAAGTATAATGTTTTCCTTTTGAGGGAAATGATAGATCTAATCTAAAAATGCTTAAAATTGAACATGATACCTTGATGAATCTTTCTTGAATCCTCACACAAGGTTTTAGGATGTCATGCAGACTATTGATCATGAATCTTGTGCTTTAACTTGTGATGTAGAGGAAGGGTGTGATAAATGAACCTTTAATATTTATAAGGGAAATACAAGGTCCAAACCCCTAGGCCTACTAGCACCCAAATGTCTCAAGTAGGTCAAATGCAAACCAACACTTCTCCAAATGATTCCAAAGGTATGGAATGTTTTTACTACCTCCAAATAATTTTTTTAAATTGGTTTTGTGGTTCCAAGAGCTTGTTTAAGTGCAAAGCCCTCTTTTTAGCCTTCTAGGCCTAGTTGCCCGATTAGCCCTCCAGCGAGGAAAATGAATTGTTTTCTCAATTTCCCAAACAACTGAACAAAAAATTTGGATATTCAGACACTCATTTGGCTTCTCTTCAACATACCATAATATTGCATATGGTTGCTTTGGAAAGTATATGTTGTCCTGTAACTATGCAATGTTTTTAGACTCCAAAAATGGCAATTTTACAAAGGAATTATATAATTTTTTAACTCCCAGACTCTAAAAATTCATCCCGTATGATTTAAAATTAAGTAAAATTCAATTAGTTGCAAGGCTTAACCTTCTTAGATGCAAAATCCCTTATTTAGCCTCTCACAAACCCTTAAAAGTAGGGTTTCTCATATACCCCTCTTCCAAACACTATACCATCCAGCTGATGATGGATTCACCTTTCATTTGACATGTCTAAACACTTTCAATCATAAAATGTGCCCCTCCTTAAGGTGGATTTTCTACTGCTACTCCTTAGCAAGCAATTTCTCCACTCTTACACTCACTGTTTTAGTGATCACCCCGATTCTCCACCCAATATGCACATCAACCTATTATTAATTTATTGTAAATGTTAGAGGAGTGCCATCCCATGAATGTTGGGCCTTTTACATTCATGGAATGACCATTCTCATTGTAAATCAACCACATCAAATGCCAAATTACACAAATCTGTTAGAACAGTCTAAAGTCTGAAACAAATGGATTATCAATGCATCTTCCCTGCAAATAATATGTTCAAGGTCTCTTCAATGCATTAGGAATTCGAATACACACTCACGACAAAGTTACCATAAGCCAAAATACCAAAAAATTGCAAGAAAACAAGAATTTGTTGTTATTGCTTGTCCCAATCCATACACCAGCATTTTGTATCGTACAAAGTATTACATCAACCATTTATAACTTCTCCCTAACTATATCAACCACCTTTGATTGGTTACTGTATATGGTGAAAATGGATAACAATAAACAACAATATTGAAAGGCTAAAATGAATCCAACCACTAAACCCTAGCCTAACAATCAACAAAGATCCACCATAACATATGAAGATTACCTAAGACAATGCAAATAACTCAAAATCACAAAGATTATACCATCACATGTCCAATAGGGTTTTGATCTCCATTCTTCCTATCTCCATTGATCTTGCTTGATATATTTGCTCTCAGATTTTTATATGCACAAGAGCTCAACAAAGAACGGAATGTGGTTGCAAGTAGGATCGTAGTGTAGTCAATTGATCAAGTAGTTAGCATGTGTCATTAGAATGCTTGATTAGGGTTTGATAATGAAGAAGGCATCTCCTTAAATAGAAGACACAATATGAAATGGAGGGATAAGATTGAGAGGTGTAAAAAGAGAGGTCGGCTAGGATTAGAGGGTAGGTATAAGAAATACCAAAATAATGAAAGGGGTAGGTAGTGTATGAATTAAGAGATGAATGACATGTGTCATGTGTAGAAAAAGCTAATGAATTAATTAAATAAATAAAGATTTAATTATTTAATTAATAGAAGAAGTAGGACAATTAAATAAATAAAATATTTATTTAATTTAGGAAAGGGATAATTTAAATAAATAAATGTATTTATTTAAATAAGAAATAAGGCTAGAAGAGGATAAATGAATTAATTAAATAAATAAAGATTTATTTAATTAATAGAGGAATTAGGCTTAGATAATTAAATAAATAAAATATTTATTTAATTAGACATGACAATTTTGGGTGTCTACGTTTTGCCCCTCTTTGAGACAATGCGGCTTGTCGCGTTGTTTCAAAGAAGATAAGATGAACTGATACAAAGTTGCCCTAGAATGGGAATGATATGCCCCCTCGAGAGATTGGGTGAAAATGTCTGAAAAGATTGCAGACAATCTCTCGATAAGAAAGAAAGGCTAGAATGGACTGACCAGATAAAGTGACAGAGTCACGGGATGAGAAAGACTGACTCGGGAAAGGAAGACGAGGGCTAGGCTAGGCTATAAGATAGACCACGGGCAAAAGACATCCTCATTGTCATCTACACCCTTAGAAGATCATAGTGCAGAGCGAGAAAAGAGCAGCAGCAGTCAGCAGCGATGGCTTTCATTCATAGATTCGATCGCGTTTGCCGATTCCAGCGACCAGCAGATGCAGGAGAGCCGGTAAGTACCCGAGAACCTCCTCGTACTTTCACGCATTTCAAGTTTTGTCATAAATGCATGTTTAGTAGCAATAAATGCGCTATGAATAGGATAGTTAAAAAGTGCAAAAACGCGCAACCGCGTCTGTGTCAGTGTCAGGCGCGTCTGTGTCCAACAGGCGCGTCTGTGTCGGGTTCAGGCGCGTCTGTGCCTGAAACCGCGTTTGTGCTGAATACGGACGCGTTTGTGAAATGTAGAAGCGTCTGTGCTTTGTAGGAGCGTTTATGTCATGTAGGGATGTCTGTGTTCCCTGGTCGAGTTTGTGCATGGTATAGGCACGTTTGTGTTCAGAAAATGTGTATGTGTTGCAGAAGAGCGTTTGTGCAGTCTATAAACGCGTTTGTGAGTCAAAATGCATAAGTTGAGTCTTTGAGGTCAAATCGGCAGTTATGTGATGAACATACGCTATCGATTGGATAAGCTGCTGAGAGGAGACACTCAAGCAGGTCCTCTAGGAAGACTAGGATAGATCAAGGCACTTTGTGATGAACAGGGAGCACCAAGATAGGCAGCACTTTGTGATGAACAGGGAGTGCGAATGTGAGTAACACTTTGTGATGAACAGGGAATGTCACACACGTAGTACTTTGTGATGAACAGGGAGCACTACTAGGATAGATAGCAACACTTTGTGATGAACAGTGAGTGTCACTAGGATAGGTAAGCGTATGCATTTAGATAGCAAGTAGCATTTTGTGATAAACAGTGAATGCCACGATAACTGACATGATTGATTGGTTGACTGCAGGAGTATCTGCCTATGTTGGAGTCATGGGAGAGATTCCCATCGACTCAGAGGTTGCGACCAGAGTTGTCGATTCAGGACATGATTTCCATTGAGGAGATGGGTCTCACACATGTGCTCTATGTGCCTGAGTTTCGGGCAAACATGGGGTTGCTGACTGCGTTGGCTGAGAGATGGCACTCTGAGACGTGCACGTTTCACCTGCCGATGGGTGAGATGACAGTGACACTGGAGGATGTGTACAGGATACTGCATATCCCGATCGATGGAGAGTTGATTCCATACGATCGTGACGGTGACAGGGAGGCATTGAGACGGGTGTTTCAGGATCCCGGTTTGGAGATGCGAGCAGGTCACGTGGCCTGGGATACCATGACCGCCACAGGTTTAGCATTGTCGGCTGTTATTGGGGGAGCTATCAGTGGGTATTTATGTCCGGACAGAGCCACACGAGGATTGGCAGTTGGCTGGGGAGGGGCATTGGAGACACTGATGATAGAGCACACCAGGTATGTATGGGGGCCATGTGTCCTGGCCCATTTGTACTATGAGCTGCATCAGTTTGTGTACCACGGATCAGTGGGCTTGGGCTGCGGCGTTACTCTCCTTCAGGTGTGGGCATATGAGCACCTTCCCATCACATGGCCGATCCACTTCAGAGGCAGAGGGCAGGGACGGAGCTTTGTGCATTTGTACGACATGATCACATCCCAGCCTCGGATTGGTAGATTGGAGCATTGGAGGCGCATCATAGATGACATAGACATGGTTATCTGGAGGCCGTACCTGGGGTGCGAGGAGTGGGATGACGACGCATTGGAGCTACCCTATGCATTCAAAAGCAGGTATCTTATTGGGCGGACGCCCTATATTCTGGAGAGGCAGCTTGTCGACAGGGTATGCAGGCAGTTTGGGCGGATTCAACGGATGCCGCGAGGCTCGGGCATGTATGCCCGCACAGTCAGAGATCAGGTACAGTTCGGGCCACTGCTATCATATGATCAGGCCGTGACACAGCTGGCGGAGATGATGCCGTTACCATGGGACATGTGGCCAGAGGTAGAGGATGCAGGGATGGACGCAGAGTACTCTACGTATTGGGCAGAGCATCCATTTCCGAGATTGACAGATCCGGGAGAGCTGCTAGAGGGAGAGGTGGGAGGGGATGATGATGATGATGGTGGAGGAGATGGAGGCAGGGGCCAACGGAGGCGGAGGGGAGTGGTGGGAGAGAGGCGAGTAGCACCTCGGAGGGAGGGAGAACAGGAGAGACCAGCCCAGGTGGTGGTGAGGGGTCGGGGTGGAGTACCCCTACAGGTACCAGCAGCACAGGGTCCTAGACAGGGACCTGGACAGGTGCAGGGACAGGGACAGATACAGGCACAGGTACCTATTCAGGCACCTAGACAGGTGCAGGCAGAGGCACAGGGACAGGCACCTGTAGAGGAGGAGCCATAGGCAGAGGCTGAGGGCGGAGATCCTAAGGAGGATGAGCTGTTGAGGCTGCAAGAGATCTGCCAGGGCCAGGCATATGAGATTGAGGATTTGGTGCGGGAGAGGGATCGCCTCAGGATCAGGCTCAGGGACACAGAGCAGGAGAGGGATTAGGCTATCCAGAGATACACGGAGGCCGAGATAGCTCTGAGGGCAGGGAGGTGGGCAGCAGAGGATGCAGGGGCAGGCTACGCATATGTGCTGCGAGCCGGAGAGGAGATCGCCTATTGGAGGGATCTGTACTATACTACCATGCCAGCAGATCAGCGGGCAAGGAGCTTCCATAGATCGTCGCGCACAGCGACGGTTACGGGAGGGAGTCGCAGGAGGCAGGCATCCAGCGGTGGGGTTATGGGTCCTCCACCACCACCAGAGAGACAGGGGGATCCTGGAGTGGGTCCATCTACAGCTCAGACTCCGTCGAGGCCAGGCGGCTCCAAGGGAGGGAGTTCATCATAGCCATAGAGGGCTCCCCATTGTATCAGTATATGTATCATTTTTGCATTGTAGACACCTGTGGGTGATTCTTTTGTAGCCATATGATTCTTTTGACATCATTGTATCATGACACATTTTGATTATATATGAGATGATTCATTTTTGCGGCAGCTATATGCATGTGTACCCTATGTGATGAGATGTTCTTATGTGATGCATGTTTTAGGATATGGATGCTTATATGATGTAATGCAATATATTTTTGTTCTTTTATGTTGTATATGTAATGCATGATGCAAATGTGAATGTATGTAATGCAAATGAATATGATAATGCAAATGATTATTTACATAATGAAAATGTGAGATGCGCTAACATGTGTTGTATGCAGGATGTGATGCAATTGTGATATCTATATGTATGTATGAAATGCTTATATGTGGTAATGCAGGTGTAACTATATGAAATGCAAATGTTTTTTGGTGTGTCAGTATACTCAGTCATGTGACAGCGGGCTACGCGGACTCAAGAAGGATGATGGAAGTCAATCAAGAAAGGGGGATGAAAGACAGAAGATATGAACGTGAAAGAGCTTCTTGTGCGTTATCATCATTGAGCTTATTATGGCAAAATAGGTTATGACAATCGAGGCATTTGTTCGACCCAGAAAGTCATTGTACCTATTTGCATGGAGATAAGACAGTCACAAACAAGGAATGCCCCAGTTCATACTAGACTCACAATGTCCTCATATCCTTGGACAAGTCATAGCATTACTAAAAGACAATCCATAGACAGCAAATGCAAATAGGTGACGATACCCCATCCTCGCTTTTCTAGTCAAAGACATCCTGGAGATAGAATCTCTAGTCAAAGACATCCTGGAAAAGCTAAAAGACATGTCACCAAAAGATAAAATCAAAAGAAAACCAAGACTCGACACCAACATCCACTGTATTCCTCCATTTTAGTGTCTCTTGTCACTTGTTTAAGTCTTATTTGATTGTGGTCACAATGTTCACTTTCACAAAAAGGATAGATAGCACTGAACCATATGTTGTCTGAGTCTGTTGAAAGATTTGATTTGTTGAAGCCCATTGTTGTTGCTGTGTCTCATCTGAAACTGACTGAATCCATGAAACTGATACTTTATTGTGGAGAAAATGAAACTTTATTGTGGATCTGTGATGCAGATGTTGCTTTATTGCGGATTGTGCGCGAATAGACTGAAGGACTCTGGAAGAAACTGTACTCCTTGAAACATGTGATGTTCTCAGTTCCACACCCATTACTAGACGTAGGATTGGCCATAGCCACAGATAGGATCTAATTTATTATGGATGGAAAGGGAGTGTAAAGGGAGATTTATGGATGGCTAACCAATCTTGGGTAGATCAATAACAAGCCATGATGGGATTGGGTAAGTTTATTATGGCTGAATTGGTTGTGAGTGTGTGCAAAGTGAAAGGATGAAAGAGAATCCTGAAGGATGGAGGAGCAAAGTCTCTACGCATGGCGTTGGTGACCCAGTTTTCACCATGGTACTTGCCCAGGGCGCCACCGAAGTGGTTTTCACCGTTGGACAAAATTATTTCTCTTTACTTTTTTGATTTTTCAATTTTTTTGTGTCACAAGGCGCCTGTTTGCCAGGTTTTCACCAAGTAACGATTTTTTGTTTTATAATTTTTTTTGTATTTTTGATTTTTTTGATTTTTTTTTGTATTTTCGAATTAGGATACTCTGAAGAGCTATGTGTAGAACCTACGAAGGTGCATGCTGTTGATAGGATCCTCCAAAGGTTCACCTTCTGTAGTTGAGAGCTGATATGCCCCAGATCCGTATGATGCTGTAATAATATAAGGACCAAGCCAATTTGGTTCGAACTTGCCCTTCTTCTCTCTGTCTTGTTGATTTTTGGGATTTTCTCTGAGTACTAAGTCACCTACCTCAAATGTGCGAGGCTTAACTTTGTGATTGTAGCTGCGACTCATTCGTTGTTGGTAAGCCTTGAGATGGTTAAAAGCAGTGTGCCTTCGTTCCTCCAGCAGTTCTAGTTCTTGTAAGCGAGAGACCCTGTAGTCTTCATCGTTGATTATGTTTCTCAGGGAGACCCGTAGAGAAGGTAACTCGACCTCAATAGGCAAGATGGCTTCAGAGCCGTAGACAAGTGAGTAGGGTGTAGCTCCTGTAGGTGTGCGGACACTTGTGCGGTAGGCCCAAAGTGCAGGATTGAGTTGGACATGCCAGTTACGGCCAGCGTCGTCGACTATCTTTTTAAGGATTTTGAGAATTGTTTTATTAGACGCCTCAGCTTGGCCATTACCTTGGGGGTAATATGGTGTGGAGAAATGGTGGGCAATATGGAAGCGGTCACAGAGTTCACGAACATCCTGATTTTTGAAGGGACGCCCGTTATCAGTAATAATGGAAGTGGGAATCCCGTATCGGCAAATGATGTAGTTCAGGATGAACATAGCGATTTGTTTCCCAATAACTTGTGTGAGAGGCACGGCTTCAATCCACTTTGTGAAATACTCGGTGGCTGTGATAATGAATTTATGTCCATTGGAAGAAGGAGGGTGAATCTTGCCTATGAGATCGAGTCCCCATTGACAAAAGGGCCAAGGAGACGCAAGTGGTTGTAGTTCTTGTGCTGGTGCATGTATGAGGTCTCCATGAATTTGACACTGCTTACACTTCTTGACAAACTGGTATGCATCTTTTTCCATAGTAGGCCAGTAGTATCCAGTCCGGATGAGTTTCTTGGCCAAGGTAGGACCACTAGTATGCGGGCCACATATCCCTTCATGCACTTCTCGTAACGCAATCTGAGCTTCGTCACTCTCTAAACATCTAAGAAGGGTGCCATCTAGACCTCGTCGGTATAGGATATCAGCTAAAATGACGTATCGAGAGGATTGGCGAATGAAAGTACGGCGTTGATTGTTCGATAGATCGGGAGGTAAGATATTGTCGCGAAGGTATGTGAATATGGGACCATATAACTGGGATTCAGGACCAACAACACATATCATTTCCGTAGGAGTGATCTCATATGAAGGAATCAGCAGGTTGTCTACCAGGAACTCATAGCGGGTCTCATTTTGCGGTAGATCAATGAGCGAAGCAATTGTAGCCATGGCATCAGCAGCGCGATTCTGTTCTCTTGGTATCTGCTCAAACTCTATCTTTGCAAAGTGCTGTTTTAGATCATCTACCAGCTGTTTGTAAGGCATTAGCTTTTCATCTTTTGTTTGATAATCATCAGTTGCTTGACGGATAACAAGTTGAGAATCCCCAAAAACATGAAGTTCTTGGATCTTCCATTGAACTGCAATTCTTAACCCAGTTGTTAATGCCTCGTATTCCGCTATATTGTTGGTGCAAGGAAATGACAAGTGGTATGATTTTGGTATAGAATCGCCTTGGGGAGTTATAAAGAGTATACCTGCTCCTGCCCCGTGCTGTGTGTATGAGCCGTCAAAATATAATTGCCATGGCTTTGCAGGTGATATTGTTAGAATGGACTCATCTGGAAATTCTGACTGTAGAGGAGCATTATCTATCATGGGAGCATCTGCCAGTTGATCTGCAATTGCTTGTCCTTTTATAGCTTTTCTGTCCACGTATTCAATGTCGAATTCACTCAAAATCATTACCCACTTGGCCAGCCGCCCAGTAAGTGTAGCTTTGTTGAGAAGATATTTTAGTGGATCAATTCTAGCAATCAACTTAGTCTTGTGAGTGAGCATATAATGTCGTAATTTTTGTGAAGCAAAGACCATAGCGAGACATGCATGCTCGATTGGTGTGTAGTTTAGCTCATATCCCACCAATGTGCGACTGATATAGTAGACTGCTTTTTCCTTGCCGTCAGGTATTTGTTGTGCTAGGAGTGCCCCCAGTGCTGTCGGAGTAGCTGATATGTAAAGTAGCAATGGTTGATCTGGGATTGGTGACATCAAAACTGGCGGGTTCAACAGATAATCTTTGAGCGTCTGAAAAGCTTGTTGACAGTTCTTATCCCATTTGAACTTGATGTTTTTGTGTAGCAGATGCTGGAAAGGGTTACACTTATCTGCAAGTTGTGCTATGAATCTTCGTATGGACTGGAGTCTCCCTTGTAAAGATCGAAGTTGACTGATATTCTTGGGTGGCGGCATGTCCAAGATAGCCTTGACTTTTGCTGGATCAGCTTCTATTCCTCTTTTAGACACAATGAATCCTAGGAGCTTCCCGGAGGTTACTCCAAAGACACATTTCTTTGGGTTTAATCTTACCTTGTACTTTTTCAACCGATCAAAAGCAACTGAAAGTATGTCCAAGTGTGTATTTCTGTCTATTGATTTAACCAAAAGGTCGTCAACATAATCTTCCACCGTTACATGCATGAGATCATGAAAGATAGTGGTCATCGCTCTTTGATAAGTGGCGCCTGCATTTTTCAGCCCAAAGGGCATGACATTCCAGCAGAAGGTTCCCCATGGACAAGTGAATGATGTTTTATGTTGATCCTCGGGTGCTATCCTGATTTGATTATATCCAGAAAATCCGTCCATTAAAGATAACATTTCATGGCCTGCTGTGAGATCAACAATCAAGTCAATGTTTGGTAATGGGAAATCATCCTTTGGACAAGCTTTGTTGATGTCTCTGAAATCTGTGCATATTCGGATGCTGTGATCCGGTTTGCTGACAGGTACTAAATTGGAAATCCATTCGGGATAATCAATTGGGCATATGAATCCGACATCCAATAATTTCTCTAGCTCTGCCTTGACTAGCAATGCCACTTGTGGATGCATTTTCCTTAATTTCTGCTTTACTGGTTTTGCCCCCGGTTTGACTGTCAAATGATGCATAACCAAATCCGGATCTAGCCCAGGCATATCAGCGTAAGACCATGCGAAGTTGATTTGTCGTTCTTTGAAAAAGCTTATGAATTTTGCTCTCTCGGCCTCTGTCAATGATTGAGCCAAAAATATGTTGTGTGGAACCTCTTCTGTACCAATATTTGTCTTTATAGTCTCCTCTACCAACATGGATTATTTTTCCTCATATGATGCTGGGAGAATGTCAAGCCTTCCATCTTCGGGTGCCTCAGAGAGGTTTTCGCCCTCAGATACATCCTTTCTTTTTACTTTTTTGGAGTCAGATAGCACCACAGTGTGGTTTTCGCCATAAGACCCTTGTTTTGTTTTTATTTTCACATTTTTGCGACTGGAAGGTCCGACACCCTCACCAAAGTATGCCACGTTGTTGAGCTCTATGGCGTATCCTGCTTTGTGGTCTCCAGGGGGAAGATCATCTCGAATGCCAAGGTAGTCGATAATAGCTTCGTCATTTTGAAATGTATCAAATTGTGCTGGTCCTTCATGATCCCAGTCAATGAGTTGGGGATGAATAAGGGGAAGGTCTTTAGTGCTTTCAGGTTTTGCAGGACTAATAGTGAAGATGTGGTTATATTCAGGTATGTCAAGGCAATCGTCGAGGTCATCGATGGCACTCTCCTCATCAGTTTTGATCGTGAGCGAATCCAAATTGTCATCACTAATAGAGCCTTCTGGGACAGGTGTCCTCATCCTATGTGATTTTGACCTAGGACCTTGAAACGAAGCTTGTGCGGGATCCTTATGGGTTGGTTCTTGACCCACTCTGAACTTTTTGTAAAATTCCTCCTCCTCTGTGGGTTCATCTGGCTCTCTGAATGTCTCGGTGAGCTCATAGTCACTGGAGGATTTGTCTGAACCCCATTCCCACTCATTGGAGTCTGTGGAAGGATAATCCTCTTGTTGAACTTCGGCAACTTTAATTCACCATACCTCTTTTGTTCTTTTATTATGTAGTCTGGGATTCAGAAAACCAAGCCCCTTGGAGCGTTCCCTTCTTTTAGTTAGCTCAGGTTGTAAGGGCTCCATGACACCTTCTTTGCGCAATCCGAGAGGGCTTTTTCCATCATACCCAAATCTTTGCAAAATTTTGAAGCCTTTGCCATAGTTCTCACAGGGTATAATAATCTGATCATGTGTGTCCTCTTCAACGTCCTTATAGAGCATTTTATATAAGTTTTCTTCTTCTAGTTCACCCCATTTTTGAAAGATGGTAGGATCCCATTTGAGCATCATGATGGAGATTTGCTTGTTAGGATGTGGCTTCCCATATTCCTTGGGAGAAGTCATGACTTGTCGTAAAAACATTGTTTGATTCAAAGTGTATTCTCCCATGCCTTTGTCTTGAAACTTGGCTCTAAGTTCACCCTGTTTGGATGTCGAGGGCTTTAATGACTTAGGATCAATATATGCTGAAGAAGGAGTAGCCTCACGATTACTGGGGATGATAGTCTCAGTATGTGACCTCAAGTTATTGCAATATATGAATGGATTTGGATCACCATTGACCGTTACCTCGACTCCATTATGAGGGAACTTAATGCACTGATGGTATGTTGATGGGACTACCCTCATTTCATGAATCCAAGGACGTCCTAGCAATATGTTATAGGTGAGATCAAGATCTAGGACTTGACAAACCACATCCTTTGTGACTGGCCCTATTCTTAGCGGTAAGGTGACTGTGCCCTTGGACGAGCGCTCTTCATCATCATAAGCCTTGATGGTGATTTGGTTTGTAGCATTCACAGCCTTGTCAGAATATCCCAATTGTCTTATGGTACTCAAGGTACAAATATTAAGACCTGCTCCTCCATCTATCAGGACTCGCTTTATTCGATGTTTATGTACGAAGGCTTCAACATGTAGAGGTGCATTATGTGGCTGACTTATGGAGGCGTCATCGGCTTCTGTGAATGTGAGGGAGTGTGGAACGGATAGGTATCCCACCATGGCTTGAAACTGGTCCACGTTCAGATCAGTAGGGACGGCAGTGTCTCTCAAGATTTTGTCAAGGATAGCTTTATGTGCAGGAGATATACGTAAGAGCTCAAGAATAGAGATGAGCGTAGGTGTCTTCCCTAGTTGTTCTACAAGGTCGTACTCAGGCTTGGTTGATGAAAGATTGGTATTTTTAGTGGAAGTACCTGGCAATGTAATCTTACCTCGACGGGTTGTAACATGACATTCTGAGGTAGATTCGGAAGAAGATCCCACACCTTTTAGGACAATCTTGGGTCTCTGAGGAGGATTCTCAGGATTTTTGTTTTCGATAGTAATAGTAGAGATATGATTGTCCATTGAGATGTGATTGATAGTAGAATCATAATTGTAAGGTGCTCTAGTATAATTGGCTTGATCATTTGTGACTTTGCCTTTTCCTTTGTCATGTTTTGGGAATGGTTCCTTAAACACCTCATGTTCTTGATTAGATGAATGTCCCTCAATCTCTATATCTCCTCTGTCAATGAGATCTTGCACAATGTTTTTCAATCGATGGCAATTACTTGTCTTATGACCCTTTCTCTTATGAAACTCACAATACTCATCATCATTCCACCAATTTGGTTTTACCTTAGGTTCATATGGAGGAAAATCTGGAACTGTAATTACTTTGTTTGCTACAAGCTTTTTGAATACTGATTCAAGTGGTTCCCCCAATGGATTATACTTCCTTCGTGGTCTAGAAGTTGTTTGAGTGTTCACCTGATTGTTGGTAGAACTTGATCCAGAAAAGACGAACTTGGGTCTCACTGTATTGGCATCAACAACACCATCATTAACTGTGTCCTTGTTCTTATTCCAAAATTTTGGTTTGTCCTTTCCTTTGAAGTCCTCTTTGTTTTCTTTGAATAGTTTGATAACTCCTTGTTCAATTAAGACCTTTTCTGTTGCTAGGCCCTTTTCAATGACATCCTTGAATGTAGACAAACAAGCTTTTCTGAGATCATAGCCAATAGGCTTGTTAACATTTTGTGTGAACATCTCCACCATTTGTTTTTGCGGGATTTCACAAGAGCATCTGCTAGCTAAGTTTCTCCATCTCTGTAAAAATGTTGCGAAAGATTCTCCTTCCTTTTGTTTAGTATTGCACAAGGTAGTAACTGAGACATCTGTTTCAATGTTGTAGGAGAAATGCTGAATGAATGCCTCTGCTAAGTCGCCCCATGACTTAATACCAGGAGGTAATTGAGAAAACCATTCCATAGCTTGATCTCCTAAGCTCTGTGGGAATAACCTCATCAAGTATGTTTCTTCTGCCGCTACCTCAATGCAAGCTGTGAAGAATTGTCTTATGTGTGCCTTGGGGTCTCCTCTCCCTCTATATTTGTCAAATTTTGGCGTTATAAAGTGTGGAGGAAATGGAGGCATTGGAATGCTCTTATCGAAGGGATAAGGACATATATCTCTCATAGTGTATGTAGGTTTTGGTGTACTCATGTCCTCCATTTTCTTTTGTAGATCTCTTATTTGTTGCTCCAAATTGTTCTTGGGAGGAGATTGATTTCTTGTAGCATACCCCATGTTTGAAACACCCATTTGAGGAGGAGCTTGTTGCATGTATGGATGATACTGATCGTAGACATGTCCATATGGAGGTCTATATTGTTGCGATATATATGGAGCACTTGGCATAACTTCTTGTTGAGGGACCCCATATATGTTTTGTGTGTATAAACCATATTCAATAGGCCTCTCATTTTCCATTGTGTTGCCCCCAATTTTGACATGAGGTCTCCTTGTGTCAAAATTTTGTGGATGTCCTTGAGTATCCACTTGTTTTGATTGATTCATACCTTGAGCATGTGATTGAGCATAAGGCCTCCATGATGGTCCTTGAGTGTAAGTATCATATGTTTGAGCTTGTGTATGTGGGATTGCTGGCTTTTGAAGCAAAACTGATGGTGACTCCGGCATCATATTCGGTCCTCTATTTCCTCCACTATTTGGTCTCCTTTGATCCATGTTAGGTTGAGCTTGTTGTGAAGGTCGACTTTCCATAAGTTGAGATAAGTCAAAATCATGCGGTATTTTAGCTCCACTTTGTGCCATCATGTTTAAAAAGTATTGACGATCTCTCCTCATTATCTCTTCAACCAATCTATTGAATTGAGGATCCATTATAGATTCTTGTATGTCTGCTGATAGTATTGAAGAATTGTCAACATTGTCATTGTGTGTAGCATTGTTGTTTATAGTGTTTGCGCTTTCCACATTTGGATTGTGTCTATAAACATTCATGTCTGGTAATGTAGTGTGCTCAGGATTGTAGAATAGATCATTGTCATACTCATAAGAACTCATGTTTGCGGATTTTTGAGCTTCTTTAGCTATTCTCCTAGATTTTTGAAGGCGGGTTTCAATCATGAACTAGGTGTTAGACCAATATGAGAGACTAGACGAAAATGACAAGAGTATGGAAGACCAAGAGTTGTATGGAGTGTAAATGAATCTTGAGGTGTACTTGCAATGTCCAAAGTGTAAGACCAAGTATGTAAGTAGCAGAGTAGGTGTGACTTCCAAAGAGAGGATAGTTTCTCTTGATGAGGTAAGCTGACCTTGACTCTAAGTAAGACCAAATGAGACCCAAAGGTAAGAAACCTTGATGAGGGATCACTTAGCAAAGTGTAGTAGTATGTAGTGTGTTGACAAAGTATGATGAGGACAAACAAGTGACCTTTTGACCCAAGTTTAGACAAGTATGAATGTAAAATGAGATGTGAAGCAATGATTGACTTTGTGAGACCTTAGAACAGGCTGAATGCTAGATGAAAACCTGAAGAGACAACCTAAGAAGCTCAAGTATGCCGAAACTGATTTTCTTTGTTTGCTTGACTGTTAAAGTTTTCAAATCCTGACACAGACGCCTCTATATACTTCACAGACGCGTTTTCCAGACACAGACGCTACTCTGTTTGACGCAGACGCTGATGAAAACACAGACGCTATTCTGTACTTCACAGACGCACTTATCCGACACAAATGCGGTTTGAACAGACACAGACGCGTTTCTGTAACCTTAGTGCAATTTTTCCTATCTGTGAAGTTGTTTTGTTGTGACCAAATCTGATTTTTCGACTGTTTTTCGTGACAAGAGGACACAGTGTTGATGACTCAATGTTTGCAGACTGTTTAGACTCCAAAAGTGTGTTGTTTGATATAAAAAGTTTTTGCATACACTTGAAGACACAAAAGACACAATGTTTTGTTGTTTTGTCTTGAATGTTTGAGTGTTTAGCATAAGACAAGCACAAATCTTAGGGCTAGCCAAGACAATAGTTGTTCATCCCACATAGGGTTTTACCCCCGAAGCTACGCTATTCAGAGCAGATACTTAGATGCTTGACCTCACTGGCTCCACCCTCGGCACTCACTTCTCGGGTCAGCCAAGCATCAGTCCCCATGAAAACTCCCCATGGCGAACTTTGCATCTCTACTAAGAACCGTATGTGTGTGGGCCGCTACCAAAGGTCTGACCTCCTGCCTCAACAACTAGAAGGATTTGGGCATCTAAAACAAAGAGGTGCTAGTAAGGGCATCCGCTCGTGTGGCCATACATGCGGCACTTTTAGCTCTGTAAATACAGAAGGCTCCCAGCCGGTAGGGGTTACGCCCTACAAATGATCAAATAAATTTGATCAAACGGGTTTATGGGGAGACATAGTGTCGGTATGAACTAATTAGCACACGTTATCCATAGTTTTCACCATGAATATATTTGATTATAGTGGTTTGGATGAGGTGGGTTTTCCTCGCTACCACTTGGGTCGTTCTCTTCTCACTAGTAGTCCTAATGACCACACGGGAAGACAGGCCCTCTAAAGATTAAACAAAAAGAGCCTATTGCTCAAGACACAAAAGACAATGATTCAATTTTAGTGCACCAATTGAAGTGTTTGCTAAGCTATGAAAACAAGGCACACAACAAAATTACAAAACCCTAGCAAAGGTCCTGCAACAAAATTTTTAGTAGTTTGGGTTGTTTCAAATGATAACCCCTTCCTGCAAGCACACAAGTTAGGTAAATTTTAAAACCCAAAAGACTTTGTGAAAAGGGGCCTTCAACAAAAACGTATTTGCCTCCAAAACAAGCTGCACAAACCAGGTTAGCTAGATCTGCAAGAGTTAGCCGAAAACAAACCAGATCTGAAACCCTAAGTACAAAATCCGAAAACCCGAATCAAAACAAATTTGAAAATTGCAAAACAGAATGCACAGACGCCTTTATACCAGACACAGACGCGTCTGTATGACACAAACGCGGTTCTGTAGTTCACAGACGCGATCAGAGGTTACAGACGCGACTTCCTAGTGCAGACGTGATAAGATCCAGCACAGACGCGGTTAAAATTCTCAAATGCGATTCCAGAAACCTGCAAAAAAAATAAAAATTGGCAGAAACACAAACGCGATTCCCGATATCGCAAACGCTTCTGAAACACAAAAACGCGATCCGAACACTCGCAGACGCAGAAAAAACCTAAAATATCGTCGAAATTGTCCGATCTGCAACTTCAAAAATGCGAAATCTGCAACAAAAGTGTTAAATGCAAAGGGACAAGAGTCCCACCGGGCGTGCCAAAATGTATATGGTGAAAATGGATAACAATAAACAACAATATTGAAAGGCTAAAATGAATCCAACCACTAAACCCTAGCCTAACAATCAACAAAGATCCACCATAACATATGAAGATTACCTAAGACAATGCAAATAACTCAAAATCACAAAGATTATACCATCACATGTCCAATAGGATTTTGATCTCCATTCTTCCTATCTCCATTGATCTTGCTTGATATATTTGCTCTCAGATTTTTATATGCACAAGAGCTCAACAAAGAACGGAATGTGGTTGCAAGTAGGATCGTAGTGTAGTCAATTGATCAAGTAGTTAACATGTGTCATTAGAATGCTTGATTAGGGTTTGATAATGAAGAAGGCATCTCCTTAAATAGAAGACACAATATGAAATGGAGGGATAAGATTGAGAGGTGTAAAAAGAGAGGTCGGCTAGGATTAGAGGGTAGGTATAAGAAATACCAAAATAATGAAAGGGGTAGGTAGTGTATGAATTAAGAGATGAATGACATGTGTCATGTGTAGAAAAAGCTAATGAATTAATTAAATAAATAAAGATTTATTTAATTAATAGAAGAAGTAGGACAATTAAATAAATAAAATATTTATTTAATTTAGGAAAGGGATAATTTAAATAAATAAATGTATTTATTTAAATAAGAAATAAGGCTAGAAGAGGATAAATGAATTAATTAAATAAATAAAGATTTATTTAATTAATAGAGGAATTAGGCTTAGATAATTAAATAAATAAAATATTTATTTAATTAGACATGACAATTTTGGGTGTCTACAGTTACATTTCATGTTTAAGGCATTTAACTCCTAAAAACTAATTCCCCCCCAAAACTACCTAGCCGTTGCATTTTAAATATTCAAATTTGTCAAATATAGAAAATGACATAATTTGATCAAAAACTCTTAATTGCTGACACACAAGGTCATGAAATTATTTATTGAGCTTGCCTAAACTCTTCTAGACTCCCTAAGCCATAAATTCCTATTACATCTTTTTGTTGGTTCTAAGGTCCTTACTAGGCCCTTTAGGACAAATTACAAACTTATTACAATTTTCATCATTAAAGGCCATAATGGACCTTAAGACATCATAATTGATTGGCTCTTCACTCCTAAGACCTTCAAAAGTCTTTAATGGCTTCATTGAGTCCTTTGGTCTTCCAAATGCACCTGCACCAATTTGAATTCTCCTTCAATGCTTGATGAATGCTTGATTGCTTGTTCACTCGGAATTGAATTGATTTTATAATTAAGAGATCACTTGAATTGTAGGTAGACCCCTTCAAATGATAGGGTAGGCTTCCTTTTATACCTAATATATGTCTTGAAAGCATTTTATCCTGATGGCATTAAATTAAAGTACTTTCTCTTCTATCTGGTATTGGTGGAGCAGAGGTTGCATTGCATTGACCTAGGATACATATTTCTGCAGATACAACACAAGTTAAATGTATCCCAGATCGATGCAAAGCAACTTCTGCTCCAGAGATCACCAGAAAATAGAGAAAGAACTTTAATTTAATGTCATCAGGATAAAAGGCTTTCAAGACAGATAAATGGTATGCAATTGTATCTATTTGGAATGCATTACCCAAACAGCGCAATCGATCAGTCGCCTTTGAAAAGAAAGTGGTATGATGAAATCTTTGTGCATAAAATAGATGAAATGCACTCCATACTACTGCTGCACAATATTTTGGTCGATGATATTTTTAAAATAGTAAAGGAAGGTGTATGGAACAACCAAATTCTTATCATTATAAACAATGAATATTTTAAGATCCTTTTATGATGTGTAAGTTGAGAATATTTTATGAGAGGTCCCTAAATGAATACACTTTAAACTGATTTTAGCAATGACTATCGGTTGTAGACAAAATGAAATGAATGCTTTTTGGATTAGGATGGTACGCAGAATCTACTATCAAAAGGTTGTCAAAAATTCTTGGGACTAGAAGGTGTGAACTGGCCTACTCTTTTGCTTTTCATGCCATCAAAATTTGAGTTTGATTGTCATCATTTACTTTGCCAAATTCTTCACACGTAACTCCTGAATCAATTTCCTACACACAAAATGACGAAAATAGGTTTGTTGATGGAGGCTTTCCTAGGTCAAATAGGTTTTAATATACCTTCAGGTGTGCAATATGGAAGGTTTGTATTCTTAATATCCTGCCCATTTCTTAATTTAAAAGATGATATCTTTATTAAATATCTTCTCTATTTTTGGAGGTAGCCATCTTTAGGGAAAGATCTCTTCCTCCCTCTTTAAAATGATCCTTTAGATCTAATCTAAAAATGTTTAAAATTGAACATGATACCTTGATGAATCTTTCTTGAATCCTCACACAAGGTTTTAGGATGTCATGCAAACGGTTGATTATGAATGTTACATGCTTTAACTTGAATTCTCCTTCAATGTTTGATGAATGCTTGATTGCTTGTTCACTTGGAATTGAATTGATTTTATAATTAAGAGATCACTTGAATTGTAGGTAGACCCCTTCAAATGACAGGGTAGGCTTCCTTTTATACCTAATCATACATAAAGTGTTTTAATTTTTTCTCACACATGAGGCAAGAAATGAGGGGTCATATTTTGGGTCGCAATCACAAGTACCAGGGCACCTAAGGCGTCCTAGTCTTGTCAATTTAGGATGTGACATGCTAAAGTGGGCATCAATGTCTCAAGATCAGATGGACCTTAAGTGATTGTCTCCCTTGCATATGATTTGTTTGGGTGATAAACTTCACCATTCAACTCATAATAATTTTATTAAGTCTCAAATATAGGGATCATAACTTATTAGTGATGCAGTGAAAGTCCTTCATGAAGGACTTTTAGAAGTATTTTGGATGAGTCTTTGTCAAGTGCAGAGAAAAAACAATTGGTGCTTAATGGATTTAAGGAACATTCTTTCAAATTGGAAGCCAAAGTTTTGAAGGATGTAGAGAAGAAGGTGGAAGAGAAAAGACTAGAAGTTTTGGTGATTAGATGTGCAACAACACATATCCAACTACAAGAAAGCATAATTTTTTTTTAAGAAAAGTGTAAAGGATGTAGTAGCGGCATACATGTTTTAAAGGCAATGGCCTAAATATACTAAGGATATTAAGGGTCACATAGATATTATAGCATCACAAATTGTACAACTATCCAATACTATAGACATGAAGAATGATGCAGAAGGAAACGGAAGGCTTCAAATAGAAAACTTGTACATGCAACTAAATCCATTGACTAATCAGAAGAACAAAATTAAGAAACGGTTCGATCATCTGAGAGATGTTGTAGACTTGCAACTCACCAGCTACTTAGTTTTTTCGGGTAAGAATTTTTTTTGTTTTGGTTATGGTTGTGGTGTTTGTAGGGAGACATTTACAAATTTATATCTATTTTCACTTATAATGATTTATGGGTTTGTAATGGTAATTTAATGTCTTTCATATTTTTGTATAGATTCTTTATAATAGCCTATTATAGTGATTTGTTCTATTATGGATAATGGTGTGGGTCAGACGACTTTGTCGTCGGTGCATGAAAGCATTGCATGAGTTCTACTTTTAAAAATTACATTAAACATTTTAATTTATTTGATTCAATGTTATTTGAAAAAAAGTTTATCAATGATGTTTCCTTTCTCCAAGAATTGGATCTACGATCTTTCTGTCAGATAATATGTAACATCCAATGACTAAATATTTTCTTTACAAATGCTTATTTTATTTAATTATCATCTAAGTGTGAATTAAAATTTATATATGTGCGGAAGCAGAAGATACAAGCTAAAGACTCATGTGCAAGTAAATTTCGTAAAAGAAAGCAAACAGACATTATCTTGAATGACATGGAAACAAGCTCATCAGCTGCCTAGAAGAGAGCAATTGGAGAAAAGAAGAGGAAAGTGTTAAAGGGTGATAAATACATAGAGAGTATGCAATACAAACAAACAATGTCTAGAGTGTGTGATGTGACGTCTCTAATTTATGTCCGGAGGGACTAATTGGTTTTGGAGTTCCTGGGAAACCTATTGGGCCACGCTTGGAGGAAATCAATGTGATCATGCAAGGAGCACCTTTTTTCTATTATGAGAATGATGCTTTTGCACCGAAGGATATTTGGAAGACAATACCTGAAAATTTTTATAGTGTGGAACCAAAGTTGGTGGATTCGAAGTACTTTTCGGCTTCTAGGAGACCAAGAGGTTATGTACACAATCTCCCAATAGAAGGGCGATTTCAAGCATTACCTCTCCCCCCCATGACTATTCAGGGAGCACTTTCTCAGACAAAGGACTATTGGCCTCCATGGGATCAAAAAAAAAAATTGAATTGCTAGACTGTAGACGATGTGGTGGTGTCCTTCATGAAGAACTCTATACTATAATTGAAAGTTCACGAGGGAAACTGCAAGATAGTGAACAGAAATACATTCTTGAAAAGTGCAAAGAATGGAACTTGGTTTGGGTGGGGCCAGGTTAGGTGGCTCCTCTAGAGGTTGACGAGATAGAAATAATATTAAGATCTGAAAAAAATCACACTCATGGAACTTCATGTGCGACTAATCGATTGCGCTGTTTGGGTAATGCATTCCAAATAGCTACAGTTGCATACCATTTATCTGTCTTGATTAAACCCTTTTATCCCGATGACATTAAATTAAAGTACTTTCTCTTCTATCTGACTTTATTTTTTGAATTTGACTTTTTTGTCTTATCATTATAAAAACCACCCCAACAAAATATATATATACACACAATCAAATCAAATCTAGAAATATCTAGAAAAAGTATCTTGTGATGCTGAAGTGAAGATTTTTGACAGGAATAAAATAGATTGGTGATTTTCATGCGTGCGATTAGTCTCTGTTCGTATTGCTGGACAGCTGATACAGGGTCCACTCCTACATACAACAACAATACTCATTTATTCACCTACGTCTCAATAATGGTGACCTTTAAATGTTTGCAGTCGCTGACAATTACCAGTCTATTTAATTTAAAGTATTTGCAATTCATACAATGACCTTCACACTTAATTCATTTTTTAAGAATTTGATCGAGAGTAGACTGAGAGTAGACATAGAAAAAGACTTCAAAAATTTGTTAAAGATGTAAAAAATTTCCTTCATTCTAAACAGTGTGTTTGCTGTATATTTTCAAGATCACTGTTTCCATTGGAACGATGACCTTGACACTCTGAAAATATTGCCTGGCAGCAGTAAATATCCGAGAAACTGATCATTGAAATAACCATTTTCTCTGCTTAAGCTGATGAAGATCTACAGATAAAACCTCTGTATTTGATAAGTTTTAAGTTAGTGGTGCTGTGAAATGCCATCCCCACAACACCTATTGTACATGATGGTGTTGGAAGGCAGGTGTTAGCGAGACAATTTGGAAAGTAGGAAAATGGAGGCAGAAGAGAAAAGTATTGTAGCCGAGAAACAGAGTAAGTCGAAGGGTGTAATTATGAGGACCCATTTGATTTTGTCCAACAAAGAAAGCAGCGCTATCATCATCATCACTCTTTCCACTTTTGCTGTCAGTTCTTCCACCGACTTCACATCCAACCATGCAGGACGCTTCTGCACACCCACTTTCTTAGCAATAATCATAGCTAGTATAAATATAACTACAATGATTTCAGATCACATTGTAGGATACAGTATGATAACCCAAAAAAATTGTGTAAAAACCTCATTTTAAAATAATTTAAACAAGTACAAGCTGTGACGGTCTCAAACCTGTAAGACAAAGAGTCCAAACAAGCTAGATCTGCGATGAGGGAGTGAGGCATAAGGTGCATTTGAAGGGATGTGAAGGTTGCTGATGAACAGCTCGTACAGACCAATGCCGAAGATGAGCATTACTGTTCCCAGCAAATATATATCTGAATCATACAACCATCAATATTTATGTGGGTCTTTAAAGAGTCAAAACGATTTTATGAAACAGAAAGTGAAGGCTAAAGGCTCGTGAAAAATTACAAGTGTTCAACTTTAACATTTCCATACCTATTGCTTCTACGAGTGGTAAAATTCCATGGGCAGACTCTAATCCCTTGAAAATTGGAAGACGATGGAAGTATTCCAAAAAAGATCCCCACATAAGCGCGCATCCCTGTAAGAGATGAATATAGATTTTAAAGGCATAATTTTTTTAAAAACTGGATTAGATTATTGAAAAAATTTCTTCTTCAATATTTCTGGTGCAAAAGAAGAAATACCCTTAAGAAGCAGAGAATAGAACCTATGAGTGCGCAACCCACACCCATCAAGGTAAAATATCGACAGTTAAAAACAATCTGCACATACACATACACTATTAATTAACATTCTACTCGAATATTAAATTGTTCACCATGCCTGTCACATAATGTTCTAAATGATCAACTCACTTTCTGAATCAAATCTTGAGCCCGATTCTTCTCTGGTTGTAAATCCAGTCCTCTTTTAGGAAAGTCCCAAATTATTACTTCTTCTTTTGCTGATACCTTCTCTTGCAGCGAGCACGTCGCTGGCTTCCTCTTACCAGTAATTTTCCTGTACAAATTTGTCATTCCTGCGGCTTGAACTGCAAACCGGCTGGAAGGCTTGGAAGTTTTGATCCTTGCAACCCCCATCACTAGTGTTGAATGTTGTATTTTACAAAGACCCCCATTGTGTGATTCCAATAAACGAGAGGATGACATTCTCTGATCCCAAAATGTATCACCCAAACATTTCACAATCTGAATTAAACTCAAATACAACTGGTATCTCCTATTTAAAAACTCAATGAGAAGCAGCATATACTTTTCAAACTAGTAAGAGATGTCTTGCAAAAGACGCAGCTTAGTACAATGCTCTGGAATTCAAAGTCAGCTGTGGCGGTGTAGAACAAGTTTCAAAGGAAAAAACGTGTATAAATTGCGCGTACGCAGGCAGAATTGAACGTAGGAAAAACCTCCACATCGCTAGGTATGTTAGAAATAGCATAGAATGAAGAAATGGGTGGTGGAGAGTAGAAACAATATGAGCCCTTGGTGAAGCTTTCACCACATTTTAAATGGAATTGGCAAGGACAGATACTCGGTATATGCCAGTTTTGTTTGTTCTAGTATGTTAACGCGAAAACAATTGTTGAGAAGGTTGCTTTCTTTCTCTTATTGACTTCGACTAACCAGGCAGGAGTGTCGCAGATAGGAAAGGAGAAGGGAAGCCCCCGTTACCAAATGTTGTTTTCATTACACGATGGTGGACAGAGGCACAGACGAAGACACACAAAGCTTCAGCTTTATTTCTGTGATTACAATTGTCTTACTTTATAGAGATTTTAGGTAATTATACAAGTTAGCTAAAAAAATAGCAACTTAATAATCACTTGCTAAAAATGGTATATATATTTGGAAGTATAATTGATTTGGAAGTATAATTGTTGGAAGTTGAAGTCCAACGGACTCCTTCCTTGTTTGCCGCCAAAACTTTTGGCTATTCATATTTTCCTTGCAAGCTCTTTAAGAGCTGATTGTAATTCATTTGTAGAGGTTAATCGCTGGAGCTGATTGCAGCTGTGTATATGTAAACCAGATTGGTGATTAATAGATTGATTCCCCTGCTTCAAGTGTGGATGTAGGCAATTGCCGAACCACGATAAATCTGTGTGTCTCATTGTTTGTGTTGTGTGTTGTTAATTATGTTTATCTGTTGTTTTCAATTCAATTTTTCATCCTAACAATTGGTATCAGACCGAGGTTAGATTGTTGTTTAGATTTTGGTGTTTGAATTTTCAAAATCATGGAATAATCGAAGATAGAGAAGTTCTCCGATCAGAGCTTCAGATTATGGAAGGTGTTGATGGAATCTTTGCTGATAAAGCAAGACCTTTCACTCGTGCTTGAAGGGAAAGCAAAGAAACCAGCTGGGATGGCTGATGAAGAATGGGAAAAATTGGACAAGAAGGCGAGAGCAACAATCTTTCCCTCGCTATCCAATAATGTTCTCTTCAATGTCACGGGTGATGCAACAACAAAAGATGTATGGGATAAACTCTCAGCCATGTATGAAATGGCATCGACTGAAATTAAAGTTTTTATTATGAAGCGCTTGTACAAACTGAAAATGAAGGAGGGTTGTGCTATGGCAAACCACGTCAATGAATTCAATACATTGATTAGTCAAGCGACTTCGGTGGGGATGACACAAGATGATGAAAGCAAGGCTGTTTTGTTATTATGTTCTTTACCAAGCAACTAGGATGGTGTTGTAACATCAGTTAGCACATCTATATCCGGTAAAAATAAGTTGGTTTTTAATGATGTAGCAGCTACTCTTCTCAGCGAGGATTTGAGAAGAAAGAATGATGAACCTTCATCCAGTGAAGCCTTAACAGTGGTCAGCACCGAAAATAAAGGTAGAGGTCATAATAGAGGCAGAAATAATTATCATAGACGTTCGAAATCAGCAAAGAGATCGAAGTCTAGAAACAGAAATGGTGAATGTTGGTTTTGTGGCAAAGCTGGTCATGTGAAGAAGGATTGTAGAAATTTCAAAAGGGCACAAGAGAGGGTACGGAATAGCGAAGCAAATACAGTTTATGATAAAGATGATAGTGTATTAATCCTTTCAACAACCGACACTACTCCGGACTCATGGGTGCTTGATTCTGGTGCCTCCTATCATGCTACATCATGTCTTAAAGCGTTCATTAACTACCATGAAGGTCATTTTGGCAATGTTTTCTTAGAAGATAACAAAGCTTGTGAAATTACAGGCAAAGGGGATGTATTGCTGCCATTAGAAGGTGGTAAAACATGGCTACTCAAAGATATTCACCATGTCCCAAAATTGAAGTGGAATTTGATATCTGTTGGACAGCTCTTTGGTCAAGGTCTTAATGTTAATTTTCTCCCGGATACATGGAAAGTAACCCATGGTACCATGTTGATTGCAAATGGTAACAAAGTGGGAAGCCTATACATATTTAAGACTCATGGTGAAGTGGGAGCTGCAATGGTGATTGAGGACAGCAAAGCAGATCTTTGGCATCAAAGACTTGGGCACATTAGCAAGAAAGGACTCCACGTTATGCATACAAGAAATCAACTACCGGGCCTCAAGCTTGTTGACTTAGCCTTTTGTGAACATTGCCTTTATGGCAAACAAAAGAGAGAGTTTTTTGAAAGGTGGGCGTGACACAAAGACAACACCGCTGGAGCTTCTATACTCGGATGTTTTTGGACCGACCAAGGTAACCTCCATTAGAGGAGCTAACTATTTTGTAACATTTCTTGATGATTGTACAAGAAAAGTATGGATTTATATGCTTTCTAGGAAATCTGAAGTATTTTCAAAATTGTAAATTTTCAAGGCTTCAGTTGAAAATCAGATTGGGCATAGGATTAAATACTTACAAACCGGTAACAGTGGGGAATTTTGTTCACATGAATTTGATGATTTATGTGCTGATAATGGGATTAGAAGAATCAAGGTTGTTTTTTTCACTCCTCAAGAAAACGGTGCAGCCGAGAGGATGAATAGAACAATTCTTGAAAAGGCACGATGTATGTTGTCTAATGCAGGTTTAGGCAAAGAATTTTGGACAGAAGCGTGTAACACAACAGTGTATTTAATCAACCGAAGTCCATCATCTAAATTGGCTTTTGGGATTCTGAAAGAGGAATGGCAAGGGAAGTGGATTTCATACTCGCATCTTCATGTGTTTGGATGTGAAGCCTTCTCGCATATACCCAAGGAAAAGCGAACGAAATTGGATCCAAAGTCACTGAAATGTATCTTTGTGGGGTATGGAGAAGAGCAGTTTGGTTTCAAATTGTGGGATTCAGTTCACAAAAAGATTGTTCGCAGCAGGAATGTAGTTTTCCATGAAACCTCCTTTCCCGCACTACAAGTTTCAAATAAATCAGAGATAGAATTTGTCCCTATGTCTTTGTTTCAGAATTCAACTACCAGCGCTCTACCTTCGGTCTCTCATTCAGTGGGAGCTCCTATGACATCTACATCTGTTGAATATAATTCTCAGACTGAGAATGAAGAAGTGAGTGATGAAAATGTTTGGTCTTCGTGTAACTTTGAAATTGGGGGTCTCCATAACAGAGCGAATTCTCCCCAAAATACCACTCACGTTGCAGGAAATCTTGGCTCACGTTATTCTAAATTAGTTGGGCAACTTCCATGGTGCTCTGCACCTCCACCGCACTCTGCACATCATGATCTACTCTCCTCACAGTATGTTGTGCAGTCCTCACACCCACCTCCACGGCAGCCTCCACAATCTTGTGCCTCCCCTCACTCCTCGCGTGACCTACCAACGCTGCAGGCTTCCCTCGACCTACCCACAGCTTCCTCCACTCCTTTGCAGGCTCCTTACTCCCTCTCCTGTGAGCTTCCCGCAACCTCCATGCACACTCCCTACTGTCTCCCCCATGAGCTCCACGCAGGCCCTCACTCCACGGGCCCCCCACCCCAGCTTTCTCTACACTCACCTGCCTTCGCGGGCTCCCTGCCACCACCATGTGCCCAACCTGCCAATGGTGATGTGGCAGCCCCCTCCCACAGACCGAGCTCCCTGCACAAACAGTCAACGCAGGCAGAGCACGATGTCTCTACAGGCCCTCTCTCCCACGAATTGCCTGCACACAATGTGGATAAAAATCCACAAGTTTTTGCATACCCTGCAGATAGGAAAACAAACAGGGATATTAGTAGAGATATTAACAGTGGGAGCAATGTAAATGTGCATAAACAGGGAATACATAATGATTCTACTACTCCAACAAAGAGTCAATTGAGGAAATCAACCAGAGAAAGGCAACCTCCTGCAAAGTTCTCCGATCATGATTTACTGTTTTGTGAAGAAGTTGAACCTTCTTTGCTCATCGCTGATCAAACAAAGCCTGCAACATACAAAGAAGCTTGTAAAAATGTAGACCATGATAACTAGCACGCTGTAATGTGCGTAGAAATGGACGCACTAGTGAGAAATCAGACATGGGATTTGGTGCCACTTTTGCCTGACAGAAAGGCATTAAGAAATAAATGGGTATACAAACTAAAAGATGAAGCCGATGGTCACAAAAGATTTCGAGCAAGACTGGTTGTAAAGGGATGTGCTCGGTAGCAAGACCTTGACTTCAAAGAAATTTTCTCGCCAGTAGTTAAAATGACTACCATCCGAGCAGTATTGGGATAGTTGCAGCGTGGGATCTTGAACTTGAACAACTGGATGTGAAGACGGTATTTCTCCATGGCGAACTTGATGAGGAACTATTTATGCATCAGCCGAAAGGGTTCATTAAAAAGGGGCAGGAACACCTTTATTGCAGATTGAAACGCAGTTTGTATGGGCTTAAGAAAGCCCCCCGGCAGTGGTATCTTAAATTTAACAAATTCATGATTGATCACAAGTTTACTCGCACCGGGTCCGATCCTTGTATCTATGAATTTGTCATTCTTCTCCTTTATGTGGATGATATGCTAGTGGCCGGCACAAGCATGAGGATTGTGAGTGAACTTAAAACTCACTTAGCAAAGGAATTTGCCATGAAAGATTTAGGGGCAGCAAAGAAGATCCTAGGAATGACTATTTTTCAGGATAGAAAAAAGAGAGAACTCAAACTATCTCAGCAAGACTACATTAAAAAAGTCTTGGACAGATTTGGTATGGAGGATGCTAAGTCTGTTTGTGTACCCTTAGCCTCTCATTTTCAGTTGTCTTCTCAATTGTGTCCTAAAACACAAGAAGATAAGGAGTTTATGGATAAAATTCCATACAAATCTGCAATTGGAAGTCTCATGTATGCTATGGTGTCTACTCGACCGGATATTGCTCATGACGTGGGTTTGGTGAGCAGATTTATGGCTAATCCAGCAAATCACATTGGGAGGCGGTTAAGTATATCTTGAGGTATCTCAAAGGTACTTCTGATTTTTGTTTATGGTTTGGAAAGGACAAGGCAATTTTGCAAGGGTTTACCGATTCTGATTTTGCAGGTGACTTAGACAAAAGAAAGTCTACTTCTGGTTATGCTTTCACATTTGTTGGGGCAACGATTAGTTGGGCTTAAAAATTGCAACATACAGTTGCTCAATCGACTGCGGAGGTGGAATATATAGCTCTTTCTAAAGGAGCAAAAGAGATGGTATGGTTGCAACTCTTGTTCAGCAAGTTGGGTTTGAAGCAATCAGATTTTGCTTTGTTTTGTGATAATAGCAGTGCAATTTTTATGACTAAACATCAGACATCTCAGCTATGGTTAAAATATGTTGATGTTCGTAGACATTATGTTCGCCATATGGTCAAAGAAGGCAAGTTTGATGTAGATAAGATTCATACCGACCTGAATCCAGCTGATGTGCTCACTAAAGTGGTTAAGTGGGAGAAGTTCAATTTCTGTCGAGCTTCTCTTGACCTTTCCAATAACTGATAGCAGGACTGGGTGGGGGAATCTACTTGTTGCTGCAGTTCATTGGCTTTCAATGGGAGATTGTTGGAAGTTGAAGTCCAACGGACTCCTTCCTTTTTTGCCGCCAAAACTCTTGGTTATTCATATTCTCCTTGCAAGATCTTTAAGAGCTATTGTAATTCATTTGTAGAGGTTAATTGTTGGAACTGATTGCAGCTATGTATATGTAAACCAGATTGGTGATTAATAGATTGATTCCCCTACTTCAAGTGTGGATGTAGGCAATTGTCGAACCATGATAAATCTGTGTGTCTCATTGTTTGTGTTGTGTGTTGTTAATTTTGTTTATCTGTTGTTTTCAATTCAATTTTTCATCCTAACAATAATAACTTCTCTATTATCTATTTTGCGGGAGAAATTATGGAATATTTCAATAGCTTGTCATTTAAATGATACATTATAGATGTCAAAAGTATTAAAGTGTTGAACTATAAGTGAATAGGAGAGAGGGCTCAATGGTAATACAGGTTGGGCTTCACTTCTTAACAAAAAAATATAATATTATGGTGAATAAAGAATACCTTTTTTTTAAATAGTCTTTAAATAGAATGAAATTAAAAGTATCTATTAATTTACATAAAGGTTCCATTGATCTTTGGTCAATAATGTGTGCATTTTCTCAAATATAGGTGATTGTCACTAGATATTTATATTTCAAATATAGATCCAATTTTACAAAAATAGTTATATGACATGAACAACTAAAATTTACATTTCAAATATATTTGAGATGACATTTGAAACTATAATCGTTCTACTTATCAACCCTGCTACAACAATTTCATGTTCCACCATGCCCATTTACTCCACGTAAACCCTACAATCACTAAACAATTACTCTCATGCTCACTATTATCCATTATAAAATAATAATTTGATAGCAATAAGAAAACATCATTAAAAATTTGGAAGAAGGAAAGCATGCATTAAAATATAATTCCTAGTCCTAGTTCATAGTGGTGTATGCTTTTAAAATATTTTGTTACGCATTTACTTTGTCTATCTTGTCTTATTTTTCCCTTTATCCATAATAATGCATTGCTTTAGAACTTTATAGAGAAGAAAAGTGTAAATTTTTGCACTAATTTTTAATGTGAATTTATGCATTTGTTAATTGTCAAATATTTTTTTTAAATTAAATTACTATTAATTATTTTATTTATTCATTTTGTTATACTAATTAAATTAATAGTTAATTTTTTAGATGAGATGGCTACTCCATAATTGTTTTTTAATATGTATATTAAAATAATCTTATATTTATATGTACTTTTCATGCAATTAAAATAATTATTTAAATATATTTTTATTAGTCATATTCATCATGATATCCCAATATGATAAGCTTAGTGTGTACGTATTTAAAAACTTACTACTAGCATGTTCTCAATGACACTAATGAAAAATGTATGCATGCACTTACAGTACTAAAAACTCCACAAATAAATTTATAACACCAAAAACAAAGGAATCATGCTCATAAAGTAGAAACAGATAAATACAAGTAATATCAAATATACAAAAATATTGAAATAGAAAACATGTAGCACAATCTATACTCACAGAAAACTCTTTTGAGAAAAAGGAATTCTTCATCTATGGTGATACTAAAACATCAAAAACACCATTAATAACAAATCAACTATGAAGGAAATCTAGGAACTACTTTTGGTTGCATTTGGAAGAAAATCATTAAAACTTAATAACCAAAAGTATAAATTGAATGCACATGCAAATGAAGCTTTACAAGGGTAACATTGTATTCTCACTTTCATACTCTTGTTCATTGTGTGCCCATGCAAAAATTCCTCTACCTCGTAACAAAATTGTTCGTAACAAAATTTCTTGTAACAATTTTGTTGTCCTTTACTTGTAATGCCTTCCAATTTACCAATGAACCCCATGCCCTAATTTGGATTCTAATTTCTAGCATGGTTTGAATGATAACAAAGTTAGATTGCATGTCATTTTATTTTTCTCATTGTTTTTATGGTCATCCATTTATATACAACGAGCCAAGTTTGTCTATATCATAATATTATGTGATTGGGTGAATTTTTCTTCACAAATCAATTATATTATATGAAATTGAGTGAAATGTTGTTGAAAAAAAATTGTTTTTATGTTTTTAATTTATGCATTCTAATGTTAGTCTATGTTTGCATATATAAAAATATCGTAATATTTGTCTAGATTATATGTAACCCTTAATGTATCTATATATATCAAATATTTCTACTTTAAGAGTTATATATAACTTGAAACACCATTAATAGATATAACTACAATATATATAACACTAAAATATATGACTCCATGATACCTCCCACTCTACATACCATAAAACCCTAAAATGGTGTGTGTGTACATATACATACATATATATACATACACACATATATATATATACATACATATACATACATATACATATATATATATATATATATATGTATATATATATATATATACATATATATATATATATATGTATATGTATGTATATATGTATATGTATGTATATGTATGTATATATATGTACATACATACATATATATATATATACATATGTATATACATATATATATATATACATATATATATATATATATATGTATATGTATATATATATATGTATATGTATATATGTATATGTATATGTATATATGTATATGTATATATATATATGTATATATATATATATGTATGTATGTACATATAGATACATACATATACATATACATATATATATATACATATATATATATATATACATACATACATATACATATATATATGTATATGTATATGTATATATATATGTATATGTATGTATGTATATATATGTATGTATATATATATATATATATATATGTATATGTATGTATATATATGTATATGTGTGTGTGTGCGTCCACACGCACATATAAATACATACATATGTACACACACATGCGCATGCACATACGTGCACGCACTCACACACACACATATTGATCTAGCATGATTGAGTCTCATTGTACTATTGAGAGGACTACTTGGTTCCGCATGAGCCATCAATTCAAACTATGTGATGGTACTCCCATCTCATGGTCTCTAACATCCTACCCCTTGTGTATATTTGAATAGTGACCCAATATGCATCCATGATGGTATAACCTTCATCATTTTTGTTGCATTGTATTCTTGTATGTCATTGAGTTCCATGTATGGCATGTGTGTGAGCCTACTATCCCCTTTGTATGTATTGTATGACTGCATGGGTCATGTGATTATCTCCATGAGAATGGTGGGGTTGAACTAAGGGTTCTACATGGTCAGGTGTCATTGTAAACCACCGTTGGGGACCAATGGACTTGGATCACCATTAGATTGGAGAACTCTTCCACCTTCCTCAACACGTGTAGCTTCTCTTTCCTTAATTTATTGCAATGTTGTAATCATTTTTATATTGGAACAAGAATTTTACACCCAAATATTATGTATTTTTAACACTCCAAGAGGAGAATGATGTAATTAAAACATGATCAAATGGACTAGTATAGTTTTACGTGCATCGATGTTAGAATTGAGTAAAAACTATGGTATTGTGCGTTCTTCAATTATTAATGCATTATGGATGCATTGTAGGAAAAAATAAATTGGATCTATAAAATGAATTTAGATGTGTCTTGAGTAGACTTAGAGGTTTATTTAGTCATTTCCTAATGTTGTCATGTGATCTTGTTCATTTTGGTATAGTTTAGTGAAGTTTTGAGTCATTTTGAACTCATTTGGGATGACCCAAAGAGTGTTCCAATGTGGGTTTTAGGTGTCTTAGACATCCATGAGAGTTTTGCTAATATTTTAGGAAATGTTAGGTTAGATTGAATATGTTTAGGGTTCACCCAATTCCTGACTACCCTTGCAGATGTCACCTAGTGACCCAAAGAAACTTTCCATGTCTTGTCTCTATATATTTTCATCGAATTCACTTGATTAAAAAGTTTTATTGATATTTTTACTTTAATAAAAGGTTTGGGGTATCTATGGGTCCAATCCATCCATTTGGTAAAATCACTGGTTAGAACAAATGCATATCTCAGAGGACATCACTATGGCTTTGCCAGTCCAAAGGACACCAGCATGAGTCAAAGATAGTAGAATGAGTTGAGGATATTTGCATGATGAGATAGTTTCTTCCAAGTGTGTAGGCGTCCTCCTAGGTGCCTATGTGCAATTTGGGTATCTATGTCCTTCAGTTGAGTTGGTTGGTATTTTTTGGGTCCTATGAGCTCAATTTGATTCTATTTTAGATGTGTTACAAATGTAGTGACATCTAGGAACCTTCAGAGGTGTGTTAAGTTGGCTTAAGGTTATTTTTTATGGTGTTTATGACATCCAAATGCAAGTAGTTACTTGAAAAACTCATCGATGACACCTAGGACCTACTATATAGTCCTAATTTCTAAATCCAATTGTGTAAATTTTGGAATAGTCTTGTTTGACCCTAATCACCTCATTAACCTTATCCTAGGGTTTTGGGATCCTTTCTATATGTTTAGATGAATTTTTAAGTGTAAGTATTCCGCATGTGCAGTTTCATGTATTGAACTGTTGACTTAAATTGAGGTTTGAGCATTATTTATTGTTTATGATTCATTTGCTTATCTTAATTACAAGTTCAAAATAAAAATTTATATGTATTCTTGTGTGTATTTTGGTCATATGCTCTAGGATTCCTTGGTGAGGTGCTACATATCCTTAAATATATTGTAAATGTTTGTTCAATCTACAACAAACTACTACACTATAAAAAAATTCCTCAAGCTCTTTCTTAATCTTTAAGTTGGTTGTCTCATTGATCAAATGTCATCATAAATGGAAAGAACCTTAAATATCAAGCCCATGTTCCTTTAGAATTTCTTCAAAATTCATCAAAACAAGCATAATAAAATCCTTTATTCCACGAATTATTTAAGATTATCAGAACATATATTTATCTTAAGGTATCTTTCCATTAGACAAGTCATCCATATTTGACTACATGTGTGATAGACAATATTTTCTCCCAAATTAGATTTAAAAATTCTTACCTTAGAGTTAGCAACTATAAAATTCTATAATTCTTTCATCTTCAATGTGTACTACTATTGCATGTACCAAAATATCACATTTCGTGATAAATATTTTAGAAAATATCTCCATAGCCCCTATATATCTCTCTATCTCTCCCTCTTTCTCTCTCCCTCTCTATCTATCCCTATCTATATTCTCTATTTCTCTCTTTATCACTCTATCACATTATCTATCCATATTCATCTTCTTTTATATCTCTCTATCTCTTCCTTTTTATATCTCACTCTATGTACCCCTCTCTATCCATACCTCTCTATCTCTCTATATATGTATCTTTGTCTTTACCTATCTCTTTCTCTATATCTATTCATCTCTCTCTGAGCCCTTTATCTTCATTTTTATGTCTATCTTCCTCTCTCTCTCTCTCTTTGTCTCTAGATATGTCCTTCTCTTTCTATCCATCCTTGTCTTTCAATTTTTCTCCCTCTCTCTTTATAGACCTTAATATCTATATCTATATTTGTGTCTCTATATCTTTGTTAGGTATGTCTATCCCTCTCTATTTCTCCTTCTATCTCTCCCTCTCTTTATCTCTTCATCTCTCTTCACCCTTATATCTCTCCTTATTTGCGTCTTTATCTTTATACATCTTTGTCTCTCCCTCTCTATATATTTATCTCTTCTACCTCTCTTTATCTATCTTTTCTCTCTTTATTTTTATCTTCATCTCCCTCTCTGTCTCTATTTCATCTATGTAGAGATCTCTATCCCTATTGGTAATGGATCTTGATTATCTTTCTAATTTAGATTTTTTTTGTGTTAGCTATATTTTTATCTTAGCTCTTTATTAGGTGTGTGGAGTATCTTTCCCCTATGACTTGTCTTGCTAGGAGAGAGAGAGAGAGAGAGAGAGAGAGAGAGAGAGAGAGAGAGAGAGAGAGAGAGAGAGAGAGAGGAGAGAGAGAGAGAGAGAGAGAGAGAGAGAGAGAGATTTGGGGGTAATTAGGGGGTAGGAGGAGAGGAGAGAGGGGATAGGGCTAAATACCAATAGGGGGTAATTAGGGGGTAGGAGGAGATGAGAGAGGGGATAGGGCTAAATACCAATAGAGGGAGAGAAGGGGAGATGGGGAGAGAGTTGAAGAGAGAAACAAAGTAATTAGAGGGGAGAGGTGTGTGTGTGTGTGTGTGTGTGTGTGTGTGTGTGTGTGTGTGTGTGTGTGTGTGTGTGTGTGTGTGTGTGTGTGTGTGAGAGAGAGAGAGAGAGAGAGAGAGAGAGAGAGAGAGAGAATAATTATGGGGAGGAGTAGAGGGGGGAGAGGGAAGCATCAATAAAGAGAGGGGGGGAGAGATGTTAGAGAGAGAGTAATTGGGGAGAGAAGAGAATTAGAGAGAGAGAGAGAGAGTTGGGGTAATTAGGGGGTAGGGAGAGAGGGGGAGAGGGACAAGTATCAATAAAGGGAGAGAAGGAGAGATGGGGGGGGAAGTGAAGAGAGAGATAGAGAGGGTAATTATGGGGAGGGCGAGAGGGAAGTTTAGAGAGAGAGCATGGTAGGGAGAGACCTAGAGAGGGTAATTAAGGGGGAGGGAGAGAGGGGGAGAGGGAAGTATCAACAAAGGGAGAGGGGGGGAGAGTTGTGAGAGAGAGAGGGTAATTGGGGGGAAGAGAGAATGGGAGAGAGTTGGGGGTAAGTGAGAGGGGGAGACATGTGTGTGTGTGTGTGTGTGTGTGTGTGTGTGTGTGTGTGTGTGTGTGTGTGTGTGAGAGAGAGAGAGAGAGAGGGTAATTGAGGAAGAGAGAATGAGAGAGAGAGAGAGAGTAATTGAGGAAGAGAGAATGAGAGAGAGAGAGTTGGGGGGTAATTAGGTGGTAATTAGGGGGTAGGAGGAGAGGGGGACAAGGGAAAGTATAAAGGGAGATATTTGGAGAGATTGGGAGAGAGGTTCAAAGAGAGAGGTCCAGAGAGAAAATAATTAGGGGGAGGAGGAGAGGGAAGTATCAACAAAGGGGGAGAGAGAGAGAGAGAGAGAGAGAGAGAGAGAGAGGTGGGTGAAGGGGGAAGTATCAACAAAGGTAGAGAGGGGAGATATGGGGAGAGAGCCCCCTAATTACCATCTCTATCTCTATAACAACAATGATACTTCCCTCTCCCCCCTCTCCCTCCCCCTAATTATCCTCTATCTCTATCTCTATCTCTCTCTTTACCTCTCTCCACATCTCTCCCTCTCTCCCTTCCTTGATACTTTCCCCTCTCCCAAGCTCCTCTTATCCACTAATTACCCCCAACCTCTCTCTCATTCTTTCTTCCCCCCAATTACCCCTCTATCTCATCTCTCTCCCCCCTATGCCTTTATAGATACTTCCCTCTCCCTCTCCCCCTAATTACTCTCTCAATATCTCTCTTCACCTCTCTCCCCATCTCTCCTCTCTCTTTTTTGATACTTTCCCCTCTTCCCCTCTCCTCCTAGCCCCTAATTATCCCCAACTCTCTCTCTCATTCTCTCTTCACTCCAATCACCCTCTCTCTAACCTCTCTCCCCCCTCTCTCTCTCTCTCTCTCTCTCTCTCTCTCTCTCTCTCTCTCTCTCTCTCTCTCTCTCTCTCTCTCTCTCTCTCTCTCTCCCCTTTGTTGATACTTTTCCCTCTCCCCCTCTCCCCCTACCACCTAATTACCTCCAGCTCTCTCTCTCATTCTCTCTTCCCTCTAATTACCCTCTCCCTCTCACCTCTCTCCCCCTCTCCCTTTATTGATACTTCCCTTTGCCCCTCTCCTCCCCCACTCTGAATTTTGTTGCTAGAGAGGAGAAGGAAATGTAGAGAGACAAGTCTATATCTTAGGGGAGAGAGAGTGAGATAAAGGAGGGAGTGATGAAGAGGTAGAAATATAAGTGTAGAGCTTGAGAGAGAGAGAGAGTAGTGAGGGATTCAACAAGATTTAGAGAGATAGGTCTAAAGAGATGTGTATAATATGGACAAAAAGAGAGAGAGGGAGAAACATATAGGTGGAGTGATAGGTTTAGATCTTAGGAGAGAAAGGTAGAGAAAAGAACAGAGAGAGATAACATGGTTTACCAAAATTTATTACACTCCTTAGTAAAATTCCTAAATTTTCTATTATTAATTACTCATTTAATGTTTCAATTATTTTGAGATGATTGTTACAAAAAAACAAATCATGAAAGAGGGAATTCATATTCAAAAGTTGTGAGCTTTTGGTGTTTCAAAAATGAAGGATAAATTTAAATTAATTATAATTATTTTTTAATACATAATATAGAAACACTACCTATTCCATAGTGTAAATATATTAATCACCTTTCCAACACCTATTAAAAATCAAAATTTTGATAAGAAATGTAAAAGTTATGCCCATTTTACTAAAATGTGTTTTTCTAAATTTTTCAAAACAAATATGCATTTTGGTTTCCATAACGGATATCCATTTTTTCTGACATAATTTTTTCCCTTCATTTTTCCCTCAAGTTTGCTTTGGGATTTGTCTTGCACATGTCTTGGAAAGTCAACACAAAAAAACGTGTTTACAAGTTTTCCTTGGCTTTCCAGATTTCTCCCATTTGGCTAATGACATTTTTTTACCCAAAATTGATGAAATGGAAAGGGATTTTTAAGGAAATTGTTTAGATTTCTACCAATATAAATTTTACCTTATTTTGAATTTAATAAACAATTATTATTGATTTTTTACATACATTATGTCTAAAGTCCTGATTAATAGGTTGTTTGAAAAACATCTATAACTTTAACATCATTAAAACATTTTTCAAATTCAAAAAAATGTTGCACATCCTATGCTTCATTGACTATAGGAATAAATAAATAAAATTGAATTTCATGGATTTTTAACCAAGTTATGGTCTGCAAACAAACACGTTTTTTGTTTGTTTTGTTTTTTTTTTCTAAGTTCTTTAAAAAAAATCATAATTAATTATTTACTTGCCAAAAAATTACAAAAAAAAAAATGTGGCACATTCGAACATGTGTCCTTTACTTATATTGAAAATTTCAGAAAAAAATATTATGTTTTCATTGTACTTATGTTCGGCAGACATGCACTTGCTTTTTATTTTTTTCCTAAAATTTTAGTACTACTGCATTGAAATTTTAATTATTCACCAAATAGATTTAATTATTCACCAAATAGATTTAATTATTTTTCAAAAAACAACTAGTAGATTACAAACTAGATCCAATTTTCTATAAATTTTATTCTTACATCTTTTTCAAATTATGTTAATAACCTATTCAATTTTTTATGTCAAGTTGCCTAACTTTGATTTTCTGAATTTTCATTGTCACTCAAGGGCCTAGTTTGGACCCCCATGATCCTCCACACACCCTTGACTTAATGAAAATTATAAAAAAAATACAATATCCTAATAAAAGAAGATAACATTAAAATATATATTTATCAAAAGATAATAAAAGATAGATTTCCAATTCAAAATATAATTATTCTATAAGAAATTTAAATTATAATAAGACAAATAATTATAAATTAAATTAATTCTAATAATTTTTAATTATTATTTGAAGTTTCATAAAATTACATAAATAATTAATAAGAATTTAATCCAAAGAAGAAGAATAATTAGAATAAAGTTTTCTCTCTTTTTTAATATTTTTTCTTTTTTATTTTTGAAACTTAAAAAAAAAGATGGAATATCTTAATAAAAAGGTAATAATAATTTAAAGAAGATAATAATAAAAGATAATATTTTCTTTTATGCACATTCTTTTTCTAATTAAAAATATTTTCAAAAAAATAGAACATCCATGTCATATAAGAATATCTCTGACATAATAATTATATAATGCAATGAGAGATTTTTCTTCTAAATAATATAGTTGTAAAAAGCATACATGCTTTTAAGAAATTCTTATGAATGTTCATAATATTTTATAGATCAAAAACTAAATCTATTTTATTTCACTTCAAGATTGTAATTTTATTTTTAACTAGCAATTGCACCTTAGTGTGGAATGGGTACGTCCATAAGGTGTGGAAGGTCAATCAAGAAAAAGTTATATCTATTATTTGTATATACTTGTGTGGTACATGAGGTTGATTGGTAGGCCTTTTAGGTAGAGAGAGAGAGAGAGAGAGAGAGAGAGAGAGAGAGAGAGAGAGAGAGAGAGAGGAGAGAGAGAGAGGAGAGAGATAGAGAGAGAGAGAGAGAGAGAGAGAGAGAGAGAGAGAGAGAGAGAGAGATGGATGGAGAGAGAGAGGGAGACATGTTTAGAGTATAGGAAGATAGAGAGATAAATAGGACAAGAGAGATGAAAAGATATAGATATAGATGGTGAGATAGAGTGATATATAGATAGAGATTTAAGGAGATATAGAGAGGGTTAGAGGGATATAAAGAGATAGACAAACATAAAAAAGTAGAGATGGAAAAATATGGATGGGGAGATGGAGAGATAAATAGGTTGAGAGAGAGTGAGAGAGAGGGGGGGGGAGGGGGGGGCATATGTAAAGAGATGGAGATATAGAAAGAGAATTAGGAAAATATGGATATAGAGGTAGAGAAATGTATGGATAGATATATATATATATATATATATATATATATATATATATATATATATATATATATATATATATATATATATATATATATATATATATATATATATATATATATATATATATATATATAGGGGGATAGAGGTAGAGAGATATGGATAGAAAGAGATATATGGAAGGCAATATAGAGAGATAGGTAGGAAAAGATATAGGGATATATAGTTAGATATGGGTAAAGAGGGAGAGATAGAGGGAGATGTAGAGAGATAGAGAGGGATATGGAAAGAGAGAGATAGGGAGGTAGAGGTAGAGAGATATGGATATAGAGAGAATGATATATATATTGAGAGGGGGGAGAGATAGGGAGAAAGAGTTAGAGGGTGTAAGAGTGATAAAATATCTCACAAAATAAATTAATTTAAATAATATAGAGATGAGGAGAAGGAGAGATAAATAAAGAGATATAGGAGGAGAAAGGGAGAAAGAGGTAGATACAAAGAGATATATAGGGGGTAGGGGGAGAGAGAGAGAGAGAGAGAGAGAGAGAGAGAGAGAGAGAGAGAGAGCATGTAGCCTATATGTAGATCATTTTTATATTAAAAATTATTCTCTATTAGATTTTCATTGTTTGACGATGTGAATTAATTGAACATTGAATGCTTAAATTAAATACTAAAATGTAACAATAAATTGTATAGAATGCTAAGGAAAAGTACTTTATGCAAACCCTAACAACCCAAACAAAAAAAGAAACTTCATTGTAAACTTTGATGTAGCTAGATTGAACCATTCATTATTACTCTACAATTTGGTTAGCATTGAATACAACTACCAAGATGCTACTTGTAACCACTATAGTTGGTAGGTAGTTACATTCATTGATCTCTCTCATTCCCATATTCATTATATGATATTTGTTTTGTCATATTTATATTTAAGTGTAATGTAATTAAAAGTAAACTTGAATCTCACGTTAGAAGAAGCATTTTTTTCCTCTAAAAAAGGTTAAAATTTTAGTCAACTTGAGCTATAAATAAAGAATCCTATGCATGCCTTATATTAGCTATTACCAAAAACTAGAAGACAATTGGTCTCTTACCAAAGAATAGAAATCAGACAAGTATTTATATAGAAAAAATGTTAGTTGTAATTATGAAAAAAATATTTCAATCTATAAATTATTAAAATTAATCTCATTATTATTTTAAAAGGATAATATATAAATATAAATAATTATTGTATTGAGTGGCCTTTGAACGTCTCACAAATGCTCTATTAAGGGTCACAAATGCTCTATTAAGGGTCAAGTTTTGTTGGGTATGAAGGCTTAATATATTTAAAGAATAATATCATGATCATGCTTGAGGTGAATTTATTTAACTTGTTACCTACCTAAAGTGATACTCTCAGTAGTTGATATCATACCCAAAAAAAAATTAAATCATTAATAATGATATTTTTCATAAATGTAACACCCTATTTTTATTTTTTTTGACATTCCACGTCACCTACAACCTGTCCACAATCCACATAAACAATTATGAAATTAAATAAAATAAAGATATGCTTTAATCCATAATTACTTGAACTTTAATCTCCACTCTAGATGAATTCATCTAGTGACAGATTTTTAATGTTCAGTAGTTCTTATATTTAAGCTCTTTATTTCTCACAGATTGAAAATTCATGTGGATACATGAAACCAGTGAAGTCTTACAGGAAATACTTAATCAAATCAAACACTATTAATCCTAATTTCTTACTCCAAGTTGATAAGTATTATAATATTATTAAAATTAATTTCTTGCCACAATAATATCTAAAACAATGCTCAAGTCATTTGAACATCTAGGGTATTGCCTAATAATTTTAATATCTTTCTAGTTTTACACTTCATTGTATAGAATTATACGGTTTTCCACGAACTGCAGTTATGCATCATCGATGGATGGGAGCTCAATTGTCGCTCCCCTCAAAGTTCAGACGAGACAATTAGTAGGAGTTGCCTAATGATTTCACAGAGATTCATCATTTCACGTCAGCAACCTGGAAAATAAATCTTGTTCTGCAAAGGTCCTTCCTTTCGCCAGATCCTGTAGTTATGCATCATCGATGGATGGGAGCTCGATTGCCGCTCCCCTCAAAGTTTAGACGAGACAACTAGTAGAAGTTGCCTAATGATTTCACTGAGATTCATCATTTCACGTCAGCAACCTGAAAAATAAATCTTGTTCTGCAAAGGCCCTCCCTTCCGTCAAATCCCTACCGCTAACGTAAACTCAATAATCTTACAGGAAAAGAAAAAACACCCAGCAAAACAGATTCAATAAATTCAACCTCGTCTTCAAAGCCCAAGAAAAAACTAACAAGATTGACTGCAAAGGGTCCCAGCCATCAACCTCGGCAAATGAAAAACAAGAAAAATGCAATAGTTGCGATACTTTTGATCATCTTGCATCCCATTTCCAACCGTTTCTACCGTTGATGTCTAAAACAAGCTCGTTCATTTCATATAAAGCATGCCTTCGATCTAAAAATAGATTCAACATTATTATGAAATTGTAAATTTATTAAAATAATTATATAATCTAATAAGAAGTGTACTTTCTGATTAAAATTATTAAATTTCTACAATTCATAATATTATTTTAAACTATATACCTTTGAATTTAATTGTTTTTAACTTTTGACTGCGTAAATATTTTTAAAAATTAAACAATCAAATCAAATCTAAAAATATCTACATACAATACCTCGTGATGTTGAAGTGAAGATTTTTGAAAGGATTAAAATAGGTTGGTGATTTTCATGCGTGCGATTAGTCTGTCTCTATTGCTGGACAGCTTATGCAGGCTCCACTCCTACTAATACTAATTTATTCACCTATGCCTCACTTGAATGCTTGTACTCATTGACTCTCAAATGCCCAAATTGAAAGACAAAAACTAGAACCAACAATTGAGTCACTTGCAATGGTGAGTGCAAGTGCTCTCTGAATTTTGATATGAAGGTACAACTCCCTTCGTTGGATAAAAATGTATATTTTTTGAATATGCTTTTAACCGGAAAGCAATAAAGGCAACTAACATCTGCTCATAGCCATGACACATATGCGAATAGCAGATTTATAATGAAGTTAATGAAGATAAGTAAAACACAGTTTAATTATCCACACCCAAGAAAATACCCTTTCCATAAATCAAAATGCTCTGGAGTCTAATCGAGTCTCTCTCATGCCTCAAAGGACAAGGGGGATCAGAATACCCAGACAAAGAGCTAACATTACATTTCTTTCCAACATACAAATTATTTCTGAAATCAAAATTTTAGAATTAAATGTATATACATAGTTTGATGTAACAGAAAAGGTAATGAAAGGTAATCACAATAGTTTTCTGGAATGCATAGTTTCATTTTTCAGAAAAATTGAGTCTGTGAGCTTACATTTTGGCATTGATGGAATGAAAAAGATTTTTTTGATGTGTGGATTTGTCAATATTTTCTTTTGATTACAATGAGCTTTGTTTCTATTGTGATTACCTTTCATTGCCTTTTATGTTACATCAAACTATGTATATGCATTTAATTCTGAAACTTTGATTTTAGAAATAATTTGTATGTTGGAAAGAAATGTGATGTTAGCTCTTTGTCTGAGTATTCTAATCCCCCTTGTCCTTTGAGGCATGAAAGAGACTCGATCAGAGTCCAGAGCATTTTGATTTATTGGAAAGGGTATTTTCTTGGGTGTGGATAGTTAAACTGTTTTTTACTTATCTTCATTCACTTCATTATAAATCTGCTATTCGCATCTATGTCATGACTATGAGCAGATGTTAGTTGCCTTTATTGCTTTCCAGTTAAAAGCATATTCAAAAAATATACATTTTTATCCAATGAAGGGAGTTGTACCTTCATATCAAAATTTAGAGAGCACTTGCATTCACCATTGCAAGTGACTCAACTGTTGGTTCTAGTTTTTGTCTTTCAATTTGGGCATTTGAGAGTCATTTTTGAAAGTTATTTAAGAAGGACAAATCTGTTAACCAACAGGATCGGAGGTAATGCAAGGTTTAGGCTTAGGCTTGGGTTTTAGTTTGGGTTGTTCAGTAAGGTTAATAGCATTGTTGGCCTCAATGCAAGTATTATCAAGATTCATGGTAGTAGTGTTGCTAGGCACAACAACATTGGTGGAAGAGGAAGGGGATAAGTTGGAAGGTTCTATGTTGTTGGTGGAATGAGAAGGCAGAGGATTGGTATAGATTTGCAAGTTTTGGTGAGTAGGTGCAATGGATTCAAGTTTCCTTTGTCATCAACACCTGCAATGATTATGTTATTGGAATCAATAAGGTCTTGGACAAGATGTTTCAACCTATAACACTTCTTAGTATCATGGGCAAGTTGACGGTGATATTGGAAAAAGGTTTTGGGATCATAGGAAGCTGGAAATGGTTTGGAAGTGTCATGTGGCTTGATGGGAGGAAATTTCAAAACATTAGCATTAATCAATTACAACATAACATTATGCAAAGAGTTAAGAAGAGATGTAAAATTGTATGTTGATTTAAAAATGGATAACAAAGGAGTCACATTTAGTGTCGATGCCTGCTACTTATGCATCAACATTGTTTGAAGAATTATTGATCTTAATTAATCCTTTGTTTGGTTATTTAAACTTCAATAAGCTTGTTGAATGGCCTCATTCTTATCAACCAAAGCCATTGGAGTGGATGACTCAAACTGGCCCACTTGAAGCTGGTAATTATGAAGCACTACACACAATTGGGTGAAAGAGGTAAACTCAGAAAACAATAACATCTCTCTAATTTCTTTTTGCAAATTAGAAATGAAAATTATTTTAACATCCATATCAAACATAGGATAAGATATTTGGGCATGCAAATATTTAAATCTACCAATGAAATAAGTCACTTTTTCCTTGACACCTTATTTACAATAAATCAAATTAGTCAAAGAAATTCGAGGACCAATGTTATTTTGAAATTGTTGAATGAAAGCATTAGCCAATTTTTGAAAATAATCAATGGAATAAGGAGGTAAAGAACAAAACCATTGTAAGGCCTTATTGCAAAATTTCCTATCAAACAATTTAGCCATCAATCTATTATCATTGAAGAAGTCACTACATAAGCTGCAAAATATTTTCACATGAGTCAAGGGATCACCTTTTCCATTGTACACCTCCAATTGGGGAATTTCATTATCCTTGGGGGGGGTGGTACAAACCACATCAAAGGAAAGTGAGCTAGCAACATCATATGTAGGAACATTGAACTTGGATTGGGTCATGGAAGCAATTTGTTGTTGCAAGGAGGACATGGTTTGGGCAAGACTATTAATGGTTGCTTCATTGAATAGGCTGGTATTGGACATGTTGGATAATGAAGGATGTGGAATGGTATGATAAATGGATGGATCATTGAAATGTGAAAATGAGACATGGTGATAAGAAGGTATGGGAGATGTTTTTTAAGGACATGGAACACTCATAGAAGGTGGTATGATAGGAATACCTCCAACACTAACATGTGTAGGATTGACATTTCGTAGATGTAGAAATGAAGGATGGAGTATAAGTAGGCACATTAGGAAATGATGTTGGAATAGAAATTGGAATTTAAACATTATTAAGAGTAGAAAAGTGAATAGCCTCCACACAACTTTTCATGGATATTAGATTATCATTCACAATATGAGATATAACACGCAATAAATTCACACCATGTTCATCATTTTGAACCATCCTACTCAACCCTTCAATAAAAGGGAGGGCTTCACTATGTGAGTGTTATTGACCCATCCAATGGTCAAGCTTTTCCAAATCATGAACAAGATTTACTACTTGGGTAGGAGACACCCGTGTTAGGGAGTCAGCCTCATCATGAGAAGTATGGGAAGAATGATTGTCAACAATGTTAGGTATTTCATGTAATGGTATAGAGGTTTCACCCAAATTTCCATGAAAAATATTAATTGACTCAGGATATACACCTTTTAGGGAAGCCATAAGTCTATAACTTCTTCCCACAAGAATATTAGATGTAGGACTAAAGGTCATAAAACTCATACACCAAGGAAATGTCTAAACAATATAATTTTTTATCAAATTAAATAATTAAACATCTCATAGAATGAAGAAAACTTGAATATCTAAATGCATAAAATGTAAGACAAATTAGATCTAGACATCCAAATTATAAGTGGGCATGAGACATGTCGAGCTCACCAAAATGTAATGTGGTGAAATAAGGTTCACTAGTTTTTGCATGCAAACTAAGAATCTTAGGCATATTCTACTCTTACATTGAAAGGAAGATGATCCACTTGGCTCAAAATCCTTGGACACAAGGTGAATTCAATAATCCTTTGTTGTTGAGATGAAATGTGACTATAGAAATTGAAGAAATGTGTATTAGCACAAAGAATTGACCCTTTTTTGTGTGAATAGGACTGTAATAGACTGATAACCCAATTTTGAAAAAGTATGTAAAACTAGAGATTGTAACTAACCCAAAGTCCAAATTTTAGGGGAAAATGCAGTGACTCTATCACCCAGCTCAACCCACTCCCAGGACTCAATCACCTAGGGTGACCCATTCTCATTAATTTTATCTCTGACGAATTGTAGACTATAGATCTTTATCTGATAATTCAACACCTCTTTTCGTAACTTTGTCGCTTGTTCTTGCACACGAAAAAGACATGAAATTTAGGAATTGGAAATGAAATTAAATTGAATTAGAATTGAAATTGAAAGTGTGTTGTTAGGTAGTAGAGGCTAGAACTGAAATTGAAATATTTATACCTTCATAGGCCTTCTTTGTGTCAAAATGCTCATGAAGATGCTTGATGTTGACTTGTGGTTGACTTGGAAAGAGAAGATCATGGAGGCCATCATAAATGCATACATTTGTCGCAAGCTCCTAGTCTTCAATGCCTTGATGCTTGATCTCTTTCTCTTTGAAAAATTTGGTATAATATTGTTGTCATTGTCATCTATCTCTCAAAATGAGGGAGGGTACCTTGCTTATATACCTCTCCCAAGCATTTCGGGGTACAAAACACGGAGCAGATCAACATGAGAAAAGATTTAGAAGGATGTGTTGTGAAGGATTTGGGTCCCCTCTTTCTCCTAGAGTGGACTACATTGGGTATTTTTGGTCTGGGTGGCTTATTTTATGCAATATTGTATACTTTGTGGCAAACCCTCAACTAGGTTTTTTGATGATCTAATTGGTATTTAAGGAGTGTGGATGTATGAGTTGTGATGTGGAAGGAGTGTGAATTGATGTGAAGTGAATGTGAATGATGTGCAAGATGATTTGATATTGCAGATGTGTGCAAGTCAGTTTGTGAAGAGCTTTGGTGGTGATATATTCAGTGTGATAGTGTCCTAAAACAATGGTTAACGTCAGCTATGTTTGTCGGGTAAAAGCACAAAGTTATGTCACACTTTTATAAAGGAAATGGTCAATGTTGATTCAACTTTTTAATTTGAATCAATAGAAAGTGAAATATATGTTTTGAATTTTGAAATGATGTAAACTAATTAAATGTATACTTTTTTGTGTATTTTATTTTTGTGATTTTTTAAAAAATTTAAAAAATTATTTGAATTTACTTTCTTATAAAGTAAACACTATAATTTAGTTGCTAATAAAATGATGAAATTGAAGTTACATGAGGCGTCATACTTTATATAGTAAATTTTACCTTTTTCTCTTCAATTTTTTTGTGTATATTGTTAACCTAAAACTTTAGTGCAAAAATTATTTTTTTAAACTATTTTTATGTATATATTTTTCAATAAATATGAAAAGTTATGTGTACTGAAATATAACTCTTTCCATTTGGCATAACCTTTTTTCTTAATTATTTATCCAAATTAGAAAAGAATTATATCATCTTGATATAGAATCTTTTCTCTAGTGCATTTATTTTTTTCAAAAAAATTTGAATAAATTTTAGTATTTTTCCTTTACAAAATAATCAACCTTATATTTTAGTGTTGATGACCTACTTTCAATATAAATAAAAAAATAAAATATTAATTATAAAAACTAATTAAAATATTAAAAGATATATATTTTTAAAAAATCACTTATAGATCTATAAAAAGGTATTTTTACATTTCAAAAAAAAACTATTTATAAGAGTAGGAGTTGTTGGAACATCGAGTTTTTCAAAAAAAATGAAAATTGGTAATTAGAACCAAACTGATATAAAATATACATTTAGTAGACAATTCTAATTGGAAAAGTTGTGGCCCATGTATAAGATAGCTATAATGCATCTCTATATACTTTATGTTTGACTAAAATTAATTTTTAGTTAGAATTACTTAAATTCACTTGTGTAGATAAGTTGGCTTGAAATGTGACACAGTTTTGTGCTTTTACCCTGCCATGATATTGATCACTTGACACAGAGGTTCAAGGACAATTTCATGATCAGGAGATTCTTCTCATATCAGTTTTTCAATTCTTTTTATTGCCAAAAGATAGTGGGTCTCTTGGTAGCTTTTTGTATCTTGCCCTAAAGTAGCGAGATTCAGTTGTGCAAGTCTATGTATCTTTCCCTAAGGCAGTGCACCTTAGTTGTGCAAGTCCATCAAGTGCATGATGCTCCTTGGCAATGACCCTAAAATATTATAATCAATTTTATTTTTATTGTGAGTATGATTCTCATTGTGGTTTTCCTTGTTGGATTTTCCATGTAAATCAAGTGTTCATGTGTTGATGGTTGATATTTTTTAGTATTGTTGTAGAAGGTTAAATATTGATTAAAATTTGATAGATCAATTTTGTAGAGATCCGGACTAATTCACCACCCCCCCCCCTCCTCTTAGTCCTATCGTGGGTTCAACACACATCTCCTAAGGCCAAAGCAATGGAAACAAAGATGTAGTGGGTGACAAAGACTAAATTTAAGAGAATAGAGAACTCCAATTACTAAGGCATGAAATACAAGCTCAAAAGGAGTTATACTCATGTGCAGAGAATTGAGAACATATTGGTAGACTATAGGGCAGAAGAAGATGTGAAGAGGCTAGATTATAGTCAACTTACATTAGAGAAAATTGAAAATCTTGACCTTGCAAATTTTCTCGAAGACATGGAGGATGAAGAAAATGTCCTTGATCTTGTACATGAGGAAAAGAAGATTTTTCGTACTCCTCTTACCCTAATCGAATGGTCACAGAAAAAAATAATTTCAATAAGAGAAAGATTTTAATCAATTCTTTAAAATACTAATACTTGGTTACAGGGGAGGGAAATAAAATTGAATCCTTTCAATACAGGTTCAGAAGAAGATACCATAGGACCTGTTGGTAAGAAGGTTGAATTAAGGACAAGGAATAAAGAAGATCCTTTTGTTACCAAAAAGAAACCCTGATATATAAATTTACAGTAGGCAGAGATAAGATTGGGTATAAAGAGGGAATGTTATCTCGAGATAAGGAACAAGAAAGAGAACATCAAGAGGAAGGATTTCTAGAGCTTCCAACCACTTCAGAGCACGAGTCTACACTAGCTCCAAAGGTTTCTATTGGCCATTTGGTGGAATTGATTATGTGTTGCATTGATGTTTTGTCATTGATGCCAACACTAGCTGTTTGGATGCTTTACCGACACCCTTTTGGTCCCGATAGGCTGAGTGGTTTATGGTTGGTTTGGATCTGGCATGATTCGATAGGCTCCAGTATAATTTGGTTATGGAATTGTCTTATTCATGATACTCATGTTCATATTCAGTCAGTTGGTTTTGGTCTAGTGATCATATGCTATTCTGTTTACTTAGAAGCTTGGCTTATGGTTCCGGTGAGGGTTTCACCGATAGAGCTTTTGATGAAGATCTTTGATGAATTGCATAAGTGGTGTTGGTGCAACTTCTGGTGAAGTTTTAGGATGTTGATGGTGATCATGTTCGAGACTTGGTGGATGGAAATCATTGCTTTAGCATGTGGACCTATATTGGGTCACGATTGATCTAGGTTATGGACTTACTTTAATGTAACATGTGGATTGGACCTCTCGATGTGTTTTCAGAATGTCTTATGTGTTGGATATTATTTGTTTGGTCTAAGACCGACATGTTTTGTAATTTTGTAATTGGTTTATTGTCTGGTGGCCCTTATGGTCGAGAGTTTGTATATATAGATGTAAGATCTCATTGTAGATAATATGGTAGAGATCATGGTCAAGGGATGTAATGTATGAAAAATGTAATATCATTCAGGCAGAGGATTTGGTCAATCATTGGAGATCGAATTGGGTTTATGTAAGAGGATTTAGTCCTCCGGTATTGAGCTTAACTGAAATTGTACTCAGGCATACGAGATGTTATCTTTGTAGTTCAAACACTTATCTGGATTGTAGTCTGGATTTATATGTAGTCAGTGAGACTCCTGTTGTGATGAGAAGTGTGCTCTAGGTTGTTGGCCTTCCTGCAAGTGCAGGCCCCTCAATCGTAATTCACATACTTACTGCAGAAGTATTATCTGACTGTGGGTAGGCTTCCCACTATGGTTTTTCCCTTTACTGGGTTTTCCATGTATAAATCTTGGTTTCATGTGAATGGTATTTATTTTGTGATTGTTGTTCATGCTTAATTGGTTTAACTACTATTCTGGTATTTGGTTTAAGCATTCTGATACTAATGTTTTGGGTTCTAGTATTAAATTTTTAATTGCTTAAGGTTCCGGTAATCTATGACAACTGATTCACCCCCCCCCCCCTCAATTGTCTTCTGATTATTTGAACTGTCTAACAATTGGTGTCAGAGATTTGGTCTTCTCTACAGAAAGCTTAACTGCTTGAGGAAGATCATATGGCGACTAACCGTTCAAGTTCATCCAGTTCATATGGAGTTCAATTTATGTCCGGAGGGACTAACTGGTTTTGGAGTTCTTGGGAAACCTATTGGGCCACGCTTGGAGGAAATCAATGTGTTCATGCAAGGGCCACCTTTTTTCTATTATGAGAATGATGCTTTTGCAACAAAGGATATTTGGAAGACAATATCCGAAAATTTCTATAGTGTGGAACCATAGTTGGTGGACTCAAAGTACTTTTTAGCTTCCAGAAGACCAAAAGGTTATGTACACAATCTCCCAATAGAAGGGCAATTTCAAGCATTACCTCTCCCCCTCGTGACTATTCAGGAAGCACTTCCTCAGACAAAGGACTATCGGCCTCCATGGGATCAAAGAAAAAAATTGAATTGCATAGACTCTAGACGATGTGGTAGTGTCCTTCGTGAAGAACTTTGTACTATAATTGAATATTCACGAGGAAAACTGTGAGATAGTGAACAGAAATACATTCTTGAAAAGTGTGAAGAATGGAACTTGGTTTGGGTGGGGCCAGGTCAGGTGGCTCCTCTAGAGGTTGACGAGATAGAAATTATATTAGGATTTGAAAAAGATCACACTCGTGGAACTTCTTGTGCAACTGATCGATTGCACTGTTTGGGTAATGCATTCCAAATAAATACAGTTGCATACCATTTATCTGTCTTGAAAGCATTTTATCTTGATGACATTAGAGTTCTTTCTATATTTTCTGGTATTGATGGAGCAGAGGTTGCTTTGCATCGACTTGGGATACATTTAAGTTGTGTTGTATCTGCGGAAATATGTGAAAAGAACAGGCTTGTCCTTAATAGTTGGTGGACAAAAACCCAATAGACAAGTAGGTTGATTCAAAGGGAAGATGTCCAAGATTTGAATACAGAAGTAATAGAGTTTTTTATTAGAGTTTTTGAAGCCGTCTTGAACTGGAGTTGTCATTGTTGCATTTGAACTCTTTTAACACTTCAAACTTTGCCTTACATAATTTACTTGCTTACTCTGTTGTAGAGGATGCCAATCTCAATCCCTTAATGCCATTATCTGCTCTTCAATGTTGCTAACTGGAAGACTGGTAGAGACTGAATGAGAGAAGGAGGACAAGTGCAAGTGATATAAATACAAAATCATTCATATTATTGAAGATAAAACTGGTCGGCCATAATTTTAGGCAATATTAGGTTGGTCCTAATTGAATTTGACATATTGTTTTCTAAAATTTCAGTAATCGTGTAACAGTTTACATCATGTTTTTATTGCAAAACTATTTTTCCATTACTTTCTACCCTTGTTCGACACTTTTCAAAAGAACTTTAACTAGCGAATATCAATCCTGGTCGTGGCATACTAGTAGAAGTGATCAAATCATTAAGGTAGGGTAAAATGCTCCAAAATTGAAGAGATTTTTCTTTACTAGATTTTTAATGCATGTCAAATTCCTTCCTAAGGAAAATGGTTTACCAAAGCTTATGTTGCCAGCAACTCTCCACATTTTTTGCAACTTGCCATTGTTGCTTCTCAAGGAGAGGCAAATGATCTAGGAGGATCCGACACTTTGATGGATTTGAATGAAATGGTAGTACTTCATTACATATATTTCTTCACCACTACCTTTAGCACATTTCCTAAAACACGTGTTCACATTGCAGCACTCTTAACTCCATTTCGTTTTAATCTCACAACTTTGACAATGACACTGCTATTTTCGTTTACAATTTTTCAAGAAAACAAAAAGACATGGGACATAAATGGATAGAAAGTGAGTGGTTGTGGGTCTTGTAACTTCCATGACACTTGTATTTACTCTTGTATGATAATGCAATACAGTTGTTCCTAGACAGAAGAATATAAGACTACAAAAGATAGACACCTGGCAAATACTTTTGCAATAAACAATCTTGCAACCTACAATTTTAGCATTGTGTCTTCTCATTCTTGAATCTCTCTTATTGTGTGACACTGATATGTGCTCTCTAATACATTTATATTCATTTTCGTGTATTTTCTTTGGGAACACCAGAGCCCTAGATCACTAACATAGGGTTAACCATTATGTTCTACAACAAGTTTCTCTTTCAGAACTTCAAATAAACATCACTCAAAGTGAGTCCAACCTATTATAGCCAGGTACCATTTTCAGACCTTGGTTTGTTGAAACTGTAGCTAGCCCAGATACCTATTGTAGACATTTGGTATATAATGCTCCAAGATGAAGTCATTTGGAGACACAACACAATTCATATTTCTTCTATCTCTTTTGCTAGCAGTAATTCTCTCTAATGTGAACTTGTGCAAGGGGATTATGCAAGGTTGATGATAATGAAGTTGTCAAACTATCTTATGCAAATCAGATCAAGATTTATGTTGCTCTTCTTTATCATATGTTGTTAAAGGGTTGCATTCAACACTGATTTCTTGAACTGTAATATGAGATGTCTTGTAAACTATCTACATTTGAGATAATACATAACACATTTAAAGGATGGGTTTTTCACCTCCAGGAGGGAGGTCTTCCCAAGGTATTGGTGTCTTGTGTCTTGTGTTTTATTGCGATCACTATTTATACACGGTTTGATTATAATCAAATTGGTTACATTAACACCTAATTGCTTAAAATTAACATTATAATTAAATTAACATTATAATCAAGCCGACCACCAATCGAGGGAGAGGTAATGCTTGAAATCGCCCTTCTATTGGGAGATTGTGTACATAACATCTTGGTTTTCTGGAAGCTGAAAAGTACTTCAAATCCACCAACTCTGGTTCCACACTATAGAAATTTTTGGATATTGTCTTCCAAATATTGTTCGATGCAAAAGCATGATGAATACTAAGAGGGGGGGGTGAATTAGTATACCAAAAATTACTGAACTCAAACACTTAAACAATTTAGCAGTAAATCGGTATAACAGATTTACTAACAAACTGGTTAAAACAAATGTAAACCAAACAACAAATAAGGCATTCACCCATAGGAGCACAATCACCATAACACAAGAGATTTTGATGTGGAAACCCAAATGGGAAAAACCACGGTGAGATGAAACTCACAAGTAACTATCTGCAGAATAGTTACCAGACCGGTTAAGGTCATACAATGTTCTTCACCAGAACAGATCCTATTAGGAATCTCAATCTCTATTAGGAGATAAGTCCGATTAAAGACTACCTTGTGAGAGGATTTTGAGATCCACAGTTGTGAACCACCTTGTTAGAGGATTTACAAAGGCTTTGCCAGGCCTACTCGGTTAAGGGTTTCAGTCTTGTCGAAGATGTGAGTAATCAATAAGTGAGTGATCTAAATACTAGCACAGTATGCTTGGTTAGATCCTTGATAGCTCATTGTTAATGCATATTTACCATTATTTCAGTCTTCAGTATCTCCACACTCCGTTTCTTCACACAAACCTAATCTTCTTCTATGATCGCACATACAAAAACCTCATCAACCACCTAAAAACCCTAGCGACGTATAAAACCCTAGACATGATGTCCTTATAAAGGAATCTGATTTCATGTCGGTCCAATAGGATTGCATTGCAAGTTCCTAGGTTCAGTGCATCTGGACACATTTGGTAACACGACACAGAATCACTGTCAAAGTGCCAGTGGATGATAACTCATCACAAAAATACCAGTTGGTAACTCATCACAGAGTAATACCGGTTCATACATTTACTGATTACCAGTTCACACATTTTACCAATTACCGGTTTTTCAAAATGAAGACTGGGAAAAATGATAACAACCGCTTTGTTCCTTTGTACCGCTTTGAAATCCTCGAACCGCTTGAGGTCTTCATACCGCTTGGGTCTTCATATCGCTTGAGATCGGTAAACACTTTCTGCAAAGCACCGATAGTCTAAAGACCGTAATACATAATATCGGTTGGAACAAATACCGGTTGAGCATAACTCATACATACAAAAAGTGATCTCAAAGCAAGTGTGTGTCCATCAATGACAATCACAACATCATCATAAAAAATGCCAACAAAGCATCATTCTCATAATAGAAAAAAGGTGGCCCTTGCATGAACACGTTGATTTCCTCCAAGCGTGGCCCAATAGGTTTCCCAGGAACTCCAAAACCAGTCAGTCCCTCTGGACATAAATTAGAGACGTCACATCATACACTCCAGACATTGTTTGTTTGTATTGCATACTCTCTATGTATTTATCACCCTTTAACACTCTCCTCTGCTTTTCTCCAATTGCTCTGTTCTGGGCAGCTGATGAGCTTGTTTCCATGTCATTCAAGATAATGCCTACTTGCTTTCTTTTACGAAATTTACTTGCACATGACTCTTCATCTTGTATCTTTTGCTTCTGCACAGATATAAATTATAATTCAGGCTCAAATGATTAAATAAAATAAGCATATGTAAAGAAAATATTTAGTCATTGGATGTTACATATTATCTGACGGAAAGATCCTAGATCCAATTCTTGGAGAAATGAAACATCATTGATAATCTTTTTTTCAAATAAGAATCAATCAAGTAAATTAAAAATGTTTTATGTAATTTTTAAAAGTAGAACTCATGCAATGCTTTCATGCACCAATGGCCAAACCGTCGGACCCACAACATTATCGTCGGTGTAATTTTGTGGTTAGATGGAAGAGGTAAGAAAAGGATGCATGTTTGTTAAATGGAAATGGTGTTGCTTGAGTAAGGACTTAGGTGGATTGGGGATCAAAGACCTTAGGCAACAAGGTATTGCCTTAGAAATCAAATGGATTGTCAAGGCTTTAGAAGGGAATGAACCATGGAAGATATTAATCATGAGAAAATTCATGATTTTCAATCGTTATAAAATTTTAGGCGAGAATATTGTTGATAATTTCTCATGGTTTGAAATTATTGTCAGGTATGCCTGCAATCTGAGTAAAAAGTCTAACTATTTTTGGATTTTCTTATCTATTGAAATTCTTTGGTTTCTTTGGAAGAGAAGGAATGAGAATGTGTTCCAAGGTAAAGGGAGGGTTCTTATTGAGTGTAATCTTAGAATAACAATGCTAATTATTATTGAATAGGTATCATTTACATTGAGGATGCCAACAGGAAGATTCGTGAAGATATTGGATGAAGGTTCCTCTTCAATATATAAAGAAGAAATTTAGGATGTTGCCTATTGACCCCAAGATCTAAGAAAGATAGGGAAGAAATTCTAGGAAGAGTATATAGACTTTTACAATAAATACCGAAAAGAACACCACTATCAATTAAAGAGGGGTGAAGCTATAAGACACCTAGAAATGGCTCACCAAAACTTTGATTGCTCTAGTTGAGAGAGGATCTTTGCACCCCTTGCAAGAGAATTTGATACTTTCCAAATTAGTAGGATTGAACCTAAGAATAATGACAAAGGAAAAGACAAAGAAGCTAATAATGAAGATGGAGAGAATGAAGAGAAAGATGAGAATCCACATAATGATAGTGATAATGAATCTTAATAAGCTATGACATTCTATCTTTTTGAATATGTTGTCAATAGATGATATAATATTAATGTAATTTGATGTTGACTCGAAGCTCTACACGTTACTCTTAATCGTATAAACTGATTCTTTTTTTTCTTCTAATTTTAAGGCAGTTTAGCCTAGTTGGGGATTTGATGGAATAATCAACTTGGTCACTATTATTGTAACCTGACTTTGTACTCTGATTTTATTTTGGTAATCGATCTTCAAAAAAAGAAACATTCTACATAGAAAACACACTACACTCACATACACTCTTATACGAACCTTGACATGTGTCTTTCTTTAGGATAACCTAGTGTACCAGAAGCCAGATAGACATAGACACAAGATGAGGGAGCTAGTATTTGTTTCTACCCTCATTTCATAACTTATCATCAACCAACTCAACACTATCAATGATTAATTTGAGGTGTAAAGATTCAACAAATTGCTACAAATTTTATTGAGTAAAGGCAACATAGGTGACAACCACCCTAACTTCCACAACAAAAGTCTTAGACATAAGATTCCTACCTTTTGACATTTTGCAATTTGATCTTGCAAGATTTAAAAATTCATGTGCTAGTTTTTTTATCGTATAAGAATCACATATATGATTTTATCCTTGGGCTAGATAATGGACATGGTCCAAATTTTAGTTGTTTAACTTCATATTTTTTTCAAGGTTGACGATTCCTAGATCTAATTGTTATCCATTGGTATGATGTCATAAATTTTGAATTGTGTATCTAAGGTTGTGTACTTAAAGGCATCATGCTAAGATTCTTTCACATAAGATAAGAAAGATTCAAACATGGTTTAGAAATCACAAAGTACCAAAAGAACATGAATGTTTCTTCTCTCATTTTTTATAATTGATATGTGGTTCTTTACACTATCATCATAATTAATGTTAGAGAGTGTTGTGAAGAAGAATGGCCATGAAAGGAGTGATTGTCCTAAGTTCTTGAGACTATCACAAAAAGTGAGTGTTGCAGCAGTGAATCTTCCTTTGACCTTTGGGTGGTTGGGAGGGTAACGACCAATGGTAGTATATGTTGAGTGGTTGGGAGGGTAAACACGCACATATCAACTATCTACTTTGACATTCTAGGATGGTGTCCACCTACTCTAAAACCTTTGGGGAACTCTTTGTCTGATACTAACATATACATAACATGTGCCTCTCATATAACCCTATGTTGGCTAGGCCCCACCATAATTAGAAGATCTTAACTACTAAAAACACTAGATTCTCACCTAAAAGGTTGTTGATTCATAGAAGGCCTAGCTTGATAGCCCTATAGTCTCTCATACCTAAAATATCCTTGTGTCAATGAAGGTCACATGTGACTACCCTATGGCCCCTACTATGCTCTAGACCTTTGTCCCGAATATTGATACTATTGGGTTTTTCTTTGAAATCCTATAGTAAGTCTAAATTCTCCTTTGAAGGATGGGGAGGCCTATGGACACTTTAGTCCCTTGATCAAGGTTACAAACTTCTCTCATGCCTCTTGTGTCCTCCCATGTACCTCCTTTTCCATAAGGGAATTTGCCATACCAACCCTAAAGTCATTTGGATTGGCCATGTGTAGGAAAACTGAAATTTTGGGCTTTCCACCCCTAATGAAATAATTGACAAGTAACTTGTCTTGAATGTAATCTACAAACTACAAGAACTCCAAAAACTAACTCTCATGTTGAGCCACTACGAAACCTAATGTAAATTGTGAAACTCATCTATGCATCCCTGTCAAAAATATTTTGAAATAGAACACACTTTGAAGCACTCCAAAATGGTATCCCATGAGAGGGTTTCCAATGTGAGTTGGTGCATTTTATCCTCCCAGTACCACAAGGTGGAAGCAAGTCCTCTCAAAAATTGCATTGCAAATTATGCCTTTAGGTTGCTCACATATAGATGCAACCCAAAGCATAAGTCCAAGCTAAGTAACCAAGACTTAGCCTCAACCCCATTTGTGGATCTTAAAAATGTAGAGGATTGGAGATGAAGCAACTCTCTAATATGATCCTTTGGCTCATGATATGTGCTTGCTATAGTCTTTACCTCTTGTATTTATGCATGATGAGGCTAGGTAATGTGTATTGATCAATCTTCTATCTCCTCTATGTGTATTTCCCAAATTCAAGGTGAACTCCTAATAAGCTCCCAAGATGCAATTATATGCTCCTCTACTACAAGTGGATCCTCATGAGGTGTCTTTGTTGTGGGTGAAAACCAATCCTGTATCACACCTATCAAATTATATAAGGCTTGTAAGATTTGAGGTCCATACTCGAGCTACTCATCTTGGTGAAAACTCTCAAAGTGATATGACTCTTCTTGTCCCTCATGTGAATGTGCTCCTCTTGAAGCACTACGACATGGATGACCCTTCCTTCCATTTCCTATACCCTATTTTCTAACCCGCACCTCATAACCTTTACCTCACTTCCTATCATTATTACCTTCCATCTACCTTTCATATCACCTATCTTAACCTCCTTCACTATCCTACATCTTATCCTAAACCTTAACCTCATACACATTTACATTTACAGAGATGTCAAGGACAGTAAGAAGACTGAATGATGCAGATGGGTCTTATCGATTTTATACGTTACTTAGGGCTTCATGAGTTGATCATTGTATAAGGGTTATCGCGATGAAGGGAGAAAGCATTCAAGTCTTGAGGTGCAGAGATGGTTCATCATTTTGGATTGAGTTGTATGTGTAGGGATGAATCCTTTCAAGTGCAATGCAGAAGGTTGTTTCTCACGGATGAAAGTGTCCTTGATGCAGTTTGGAGATTGGTGGCATCCATCCTTGGCGGAGATAGACACTGGTGTGACGGTTTCATTTATGAGGTAGTGATTTTCCCAATGATAGATATCCTAGGGTCGAAGGAAGTATGCATCCAGAGGATAGATGGTTTTATCCGTGCGATGGATGGATAGGCCATTGCTAATGAGATTTTGAATCTGGATGCGGACATGTGGGTTAGCTGGTTGGGTAGTTACTTCAACTCGGATAACTATGTTTCCTTAGATTTGGAAGATGACCAGGACCTTGAAGATGAGGAAAGAGATCATGCCAAGGAATAGAAGGAAAGGTTGAAATCTCTAATAGAAGATGCCTAGGAAGTCTACCGGATCGGAGTCATCATTTTGCCCCCTTCCAAAGGCTGCTAGATAGAGATGTTTGTTGGCTCACGGGGGCCGCTGCGAGCAAAGTAATGGACCTGTGTCTGGTCAGGTTTATTTCTGTCATAAGGGAGCTAACCCCCTTTGGTTAGTACTTGTCTATGTGAAAAAAATGCAGTGATTTAATTAATACATGATTGTAGGATTGTTCAAGGGTTTAGGTCTTGTAAGAAATTCTTCTTTTAAATCGATCATATCATATTACAGAAACCTCTCACCATCTCTACTATTGGAAATTAATCTGATAAATCTATAATAAACTTTGAATCTAGATATTTGAAAAGAAAAAAATATTTTTCAACACAATATGCATTGCAAATTATTGGTTGATTATGCCCTACCTTTTTTCTTCAACCGGATCTTGGAGGCACCCCAATCCAGAACTGTTTCCCATTTTATGGGCGGGGTTCTCTCCTCTGATTGTCCATCGGGCGCGTTGATCCAAAGTCGAGAGGATAACAACCCAGATCGATCGTACGCGTTGATCCAAAGTCGAGAGGGTGACAACCTAGATCGATCGTACGCTTTGCAATCACTGGGGAAGCATCCTTTGAAGATTGTGTAAGAGCTCATTGGTCTAGCTCCTTGGCTCCGCCCAATGTATACTCAATTCACCGAAGTGATGATACCCCAATGAAACCCACCCATTATTACGCTGCTGGGGGTGGCAATGTGAGAATGACTGAGTTCTATTTTCTGTCAATTTGCCCCAATTTTTTTGTGATCGCAAAGGTCGATGGGACGAAGAGGCGGGAATATTTTTTATCAAATGACTTGGTCTTTTTTTTTAAGTAATGCCCGCGATTGTCGTAATTTCGACGAACGCAGGCACTTTTCCTAAAAAAACATAAATCTCATTGTCAATTCCTTCTCCGTCGAAACCAAATGTTGAATTATCGTCAGAATTCCGACGAATGCGGGCAATTTTTAAAAAAAATTCAAATTTGGTCACAATATACCTTCTCCGTCGGAAACCTCCTTCGGAATTTTAGGCCAAATGTATTAGTGGTTCCTGGCAATCAAGGAAGATGATCCAACACTCGAAGAGAATGTACTTGAAGAGAAGGAACTTGCTGCTAAAATTGAAGACAAGGATGAATGGGTAATTGACAGTGGTTGTTCACATCATACGACTGGAGATAAAGGGAAGTTTCTATCTTTGCAAGAATTTGATGGATGTCTAGTTAGATTTGGAGATGACAAAGCATGTATGATCAAAGGAAAGGAACTATATCATTGGATGGTAAGAACAATACTGACAATGTTTATTATGTTGAAGGTTTAAGGCATAATCTTTTGAGTGTAGGACAATTGGTGGATAATGGATTTCAATTACAGTTCAAGGATGGAAAATGCAAAATCATTAACATATCTGATTTGGAGATTGCAACCGATACACAGACAAAAGGTAATATATTTCATTTAAACTTCGATGAAAAGACATGTTTGATTACACAAATTGATGAGAGTTGGCTATGGCATAAAAGGCTGTGTCATGTGAATTTTGATTGCATTGTGAAGATCAGTTCAACTAAGGCAGTTAGAGATATACCTAAGATTATGAAGCCCTATAATCCAGTATGTAAAGAATGTCAAATGGGGAAATAGGTCAGAACCTCTTTTAGGAGTATACAAGATAAATCTAATGATGTTCTTGATTGTATTCATACTGATTTGTGTGGTCCTGCTAAAGTTAAAAGTTTTCAAGGTGATAGATATTTCATGCTAATCATTGATGATTATTCTAGAATGATGTGGGTTACTTTTCTAAAGGAAAAATCAGAAGCATTTAAAAAGTTTAAAATCTTTAAGGCTAAAGTGAAAACTGGGACAGGATTGAAGATTAAATGTTTGAGGTCAGATCATGGTGGAGAATTTACATCCGATGAGTTTAATAATTTTTGTGAGAAGCATGGTATAAGAAGACAATTTTATGCTCCCCAAACACCTCAACAGAATGGAGTTGTGGAAAGGTAGAACAGATCTATCTTGGATGCTACTAGAACAATGATGATGGAAGCTAGTCTACCTCATATCTACTGGAGAGAAGCAGTGAGCACAATGGTTTATACATTCAACAGAGTACATATCAAAGGAGAAACCGGTAAGATACCTTATGAATTATGGTTTGGCAATACACCTACAGTTAAGTATTTAAGAATCTTTGGTAGTAAATCTTATATCAGGAGAGATGATATCATTGGTAAATTTTATCCTAGATGTGATGAAGGCATATTTCTTGGTTATTCTAATGAAAGCAAGACATATAGATGTTATAACAAGAGATTGCAGAGAATTGTGGAGAGTGCTAATGTCAAAGTGGATGAGCTGAATAGAGGTCAAATAAAGAGTTTATGAGAAGGAACCGATGGTGGAAATGATTATATCTGAACCAGAAGCACCTTTACCAGAATAGAGTGTTGAACCAGTTACTCCGGTAGTATCAGAAAATTCTATAGTAACTGAAGAACCAAGAAGAGGAACAGAGAGTCAGAGGACTCTTAGGTATGTGAGATTGAATCATTCAGAAGATCATATTATTGGGGATAAGAACAATGGAGTAATGATGACAAGAAGAAAACTGACAACTAATGAGGTATGTTTAATTTCACAAGTTGAACCAGTATCAGTAATTGAGGCATGTAAAGATGAATATTGGTTGAAAGCTATGGAAGAAGAATTAGATTAGATTGAGAAAAATAATACATGGACTTTGGTTCCCCAACCTAAAAATAAGAATGTTATTGGAACTAAATGGGTTCTTATGAATAAATTGAATGAGGATGGTCCAGTTGTAAGGAATAAAGCTAGATTGGTTTGTAAAGGATATTCTCATAAGGAAGGAATTGATTATGGAGAGACTTTTGCACCTGTAGGTAGGATTGAAGCTGTAAGATTATTTCTTGCCTATGCTACTTATAAAAACTACAAGGTTTATCATATGGATGTTAAGTGTGCATTTTTGAATGGGGATCTTGATGAGAAAGTATATATTGAGCAACCTGATGGTTTTTTACTATCAGATGATACAAACATGGTTTGCAGGTTAAGGAAAGCTTTATATGGATTGAAACAAGCACCTACAACTTGGTATGCAAGGTTGGATAAATATCTTTTGAAGCTAGATTTTACTAAGGGTAATGCTAACAGTAATTTATATTATAAGATCACTGATGATGATATATTGATTATTGAAGTATTTGTTGATGGCATTATTTTTGGGTGTGAAGATAAGTTATGCATGGATTTTTCTAAGAATATGGAAAATGAATTTGAGATCTCTATGATTGGAGAGATGAATTTTTTTTTAGGTTTGTAGATTACTCAAACTAACAAAGGTATTTTCATTTGTCAAACTAAGTATGCTAAGGAATTGTTGAAGAAATTTGGTATGGGAGATTCTAAATCGGTAAGTACTCCTATGGTTAAGAGTGAGAAATTGACAAGGAAAGATGTTTCTACACCGGTAAATCCTACAAGATACAAATCTATGATTGGAAGTCTTATTTATTTGACTCAGACTAGGCCTCACATTATGAATGTTGTTTGTATTGTATCAAGATTTCAGAGTGATCCTAGAGAAAATCATGAGAGTGCGGTGAAAAAGATTTTTAGATACTTGCAAGGTACATCAGAATATGGTTTGTGGTACCCTAAGGATGATGACTTTACTTTATGTGCATATACAGATGTTGATTGGGTTGGAGATGTTGATAAAAGTACTTTCGGTGGAGTTTTCTTTCTTCAAAAGAAACTTGTTTCATGGATCAGCAAGAAACAGTCATGTACTTCTTTATCTACTGCTGAAGCTGAGTATGTTGCTACTGCTACTAATTGTACACAAGTTTTATGGATGAAGCAAATGTTGAAGGATATAAAGGTGGATTGTAATGGACTGATAGTTATTCATTGTAATAACTCTACTGCTATTGATATATCAAAGAATTTGGTATTTCATTCTAAGACAAAGCACATATCTATCAAATACAACTTTTTGAAGGAAAAGGTGGAAGCAAATGAAGTTAGACTGGTTTATGTGAGCACTAAAGAGTAGATTGCAGATATTTTCACTAAACCTTTGCCTAAGGAATCATTTGAATATTTCAAAGACAGATTGGGAGTTTCTGCCCCTTCGCCAAAGAACTGATTGATGCGGTTTGGCATCAGTCCGGTATGCATTATCAGAAATATTTTTCAGTCCAACACTGATGTGGGGATGCTACTGCTTAGGGGGAGTAGTCAGCTTTGTGATTCAATGGTTTATGTTTTTGCTTTGATATTTTTGTCAGATTTATGGCATTGATGTCAAAGGGGGAGAGATATTGATGTGAAAAAGAAAAACTTAAGGAGTTGTATACATCAAGGGGAGAGATATATGTATATTTCAAAGCTTTACAAAGATATCATTCACAGGGGAAGTTTGGTCTTTGTTTGAAAACTTCATTGCTATATCTTTGAGTAGGAGATTGTTGGTTGTCTTCCATTGGGGGAGACTTGCTTGGCATTTCTTGGTACTTAGATGTTTTTCACATCTAGTGTTGTCATCAATGCCAAAGGGGGAGGTTGTTGGCCATTGGTGTAATTGATTATGTGTTGTATTGATTTTTTTTCATTGATGCCAACACTAGTTGTTTGGATGCTTTACCGACACCCTTCTGGTCTTGGTAGGTTGAGTAGTTTCTGGTTGGTTTGGATCCGGCATGATTTGGTAGGCTCCGGTATAGTTTGGTTATGGAATTGGCTTATTCATGATACTCATGTTCATATTCAGTCGATTGGTTTTGGTCTGGTGATTGGATGCTATCCTATTTTCTTATAAGCTTGGCTTCTGGTTCCGACAAGGGTTTCACCGACAGAGCTTTTGATGAAGATCTTTGATGAATTGCATAAGTGGTGTTGGTGCAGCTTCTGGTGAAGTTTCAGGATGCTGATGGTGATCATGTTCGAGAATTGGCGGATGGAGATCATTGATTTAGCGTGTGGACCTATATTGGGTCACGATTGATCTAGGTTATGGACCGACTTTAATGTAACGTGTGGATTGGACCTCTCGATGTGTTTCCGGGATGTCTTATGTGTTGGATAATATTTGTTTGGTCTAAGACCGACATGTTTTGTAATTTTGTAATTGGTTTATTGTCTGGTGGCCGACCTGATTGTTTATGGTCGAGGGTTTATATATATAGATGTAAGATCTCATTGTAGATAATATGGTAGAGATCATGGTCAAGGGATGTAATGTGCGAATAATGTAATATCATTCAAGCAGAGGATTTGGTCGATCATTGGAGATCAAATTGGGTTTATGTAAGAGGATTTAGTCCTCCGGTATTGAGCTTAATCGAAACTGTACTCAAGCATAGGAGATGTTATCTTTGTAGTTCAAACACTTCTCTGGATTGTAGTCTGGATTTCTATGTAGTCAGTGAGACTCCTTTTGTGATGAGCAGTGCGCTCTAGGTTGTTGGCCTTCCTGCAAGTGCAGGCCCCTCAATTGTAATTCACATACTTACTGTAGAAGTATTGTCTCACTGTGGGTAGGCTTCCCACCGTGGTTTTTCCCTTAACCGGGTTTTCCACGTATAAATCTTGGTGTCGTATGGATGGTATTTATTATGTGATTGTTGTTCATGCTTAATTGGTTTAATAGTTATTCTGGTATTTGGTTTAAGCATTTTGGTATTAATGTTTTGGGTTCCGATATTAAAGTTTTAATTGCTTAAGGTTCTGGTAATTTGTGATAACTGATTCACTCCCCCCACCCCTCTTAGTTGTCTTTCGGTTATTTGAACTGTCTAACAGTTTCTACTCTCGTTTCTACCACTATACCCCCTCCTGCTACAAGTGAACAATATTTTCTTGTTGTTTCTATTTTTTCAACTATACCTGCTAAATAAATTCAATCTATTAATTCATCCATGTGTAAAGCGGAAAATCGCGGTCGAACCCTAGTTGGTCTCCCCTCTTCTAACTCCTAGGAGAGAGAAGGGAGGTTCGCTAGGATTCGATGGGTTTTCACTTAGGGGGAAGAATTTACATTCAAAAGAGGGGTTGAAACTCATAAGATCCAATCCCACACAATGTAAGGTTGGATGCTAAATGAATTTCAAGGGTTAGGAAAGCAAGGCTACCCTCTTTTGTAAAGAATGTTGATTAAGGAAATTAAGCTAAGGATGCATAGAAAGTCATAAAGATTCGCTTATAAACTGAGTTCGGGTTATAGGATGAAGCTGCGGACCTGGAATTAGCAGTAAAATGTCGATACGGCGTTGTCCTGCAAATTTGAGCAAAAGTTGTCGGGACGATGGCGCCCGGCACCACGGTCCTCCGAAAAATCCGCGAAACGAAGGGGGATCTGTTCGTCTCTGCACAAGGATTCCAGATCTTCAATCTCAGCCGCGTACCTGCAACCTACACACAAAAAAGCGAAGACGATTGGGGGGTTAGGGATTAGGGGTTTGCCTTTAGGTCAAACCCCGGTTTTGGAATTAACCAAGAAATGAGCAAGAGCTGTAAATGTAAATGACTGTAATGTAAAACAAGTACTAATACCTTGTTCTAAGGATGTTTGTATCCTTATGTGCGAAGGTTTAGATGTTGTATGTTGTATGTTGTATGTTGTATGTTGTATGTGATCTCCTCTTCAATGGTTGAATCCTTATCTTGAATGCAACACTTAGCCTTGAATGGAGACTTAGAAGGAATGCTTGAATGCTTGAATGCTTGAATATAATTTCCACGCCTTTTCCATCATATCGAATGAAAGAGGAAAATGTAGTTTATATACTTGTCATTTAGGGCTGATAGACTGATTTTCCCGACCTTAGGCCGACCAGGGAAGTATATTTCCAAATTGCAATAAAAAAGACCCGATATCGCTTAGGAAACCGGGCCCAAAATAGGACCCAGGGACCAGGGCGCTAGGCGCTCTGGTCCCACCTCCCGGGACATCAGGGTGCAAGGAGGTTCAGGCCAGGGTGCTTGAAAAATGCATTTTTCAGTGTCGTGAGCGAGTTTTGGGGTCTCCATTCAGGTTGCGTGTTGCGTCGCCATCGTGAAGACCGAAATGCAGTCGAAATTGCAAGTGTCGCAATTTTAGGACGCTACATTTAGCCCCCACTTTAGCGGGAGTATGTATGCTCATACTTCCGGTAAAGTACAAGGAAACAACATTGAAAGACTTTCACCACGTCAAGGAGGCAAGATACACCAAGCCCCCAGTGGACTAAGGATCTTACGACTTCGATTGACAAAGTAAAAGGGAAGATCACGAGGAAGAACCATGACTGTCAGTAGTAAGGTTCCCTCGCTATGAGTCATGCAAAAGAAATACCAAAAATCTTCAAGATAAAGCTAAGTTTGCCAAGAAATTTTCAAGTATCTTTGAAAGGATAGACAGGGTGTCTGCCCCCCTACGTTAAAGCGATCGCACACGCCTCAACAGGGGTGATTGTTTTAACGTAGTGATACACATAAGAAATGAGAAAGGGAAAAGGAGCACGTTATCGCAAGGATTTAGCCCCCAAGTGTGAGATAAGCCCAAGGATAATAGACACAAAACACAAAGCACGAGGTGACTTCGCTTTCCTTGGGGTCAGTATGTTGTATGATAAGTCATGTATATATCATATGTATGTATGCATAATTGTTCTTCATTCCCCAATCAAGGAAGGTCACCTAGAAGAAGGGAACACATGTGTCTTTTGAGTCAACATGAGAGAGATCGAGAGATCTCAATGCTTTGCATCGTCCTCAAGTAGACAACACTAAGGACAACAAATAGAAGAATGAGAATAACATATAGAAGAAGTAACACAAGAGAGGAGGAGAGAATCTGCTATGCTAATGTAACTAGTCTAGCACGTCATCTACCCCCCGATCTTGCTGATCAATGTTTCGGGAAGGCAGGGAACACGCTAGAGGAGGAACATCCAACACAGCAGATGGAGCTATCACAAGATCCAAACAAGGGCTATGTTCATGTTCCAAGCCACATTGTTCTTGTCTAGGAGCTAGGATAAGTGCTTTAGAAAATTCATTAGATAAATGGTTATCAACATCAACAAGTTCATATTCACTATCAGAAGCAAGAGGAGTAATATTTTCATCTATATCATCATCAAGATTTATAAAAATAGGATCTTTAACTCGCACAGGATCAAGACCATCATGCTTCTTATGTTTAGGAGATTTAGGCTCAATATCCGGCTGAGGGGAAAATGGAATAATGCTTGTTGAAGGTGTTTGTGGAGATTGTAAAGTTTGAGAAGCAGCTGCTTGAGCCCTAAGACGACGCTTTCGTCGACGTTCCCGTGCAGAACGATTACGTCTAGTCTTAGTAGGAAGTGTAGAAGATAGAGGAGGAGGAATGTTCTCATCCCTATCACTTGGGTGTTTAGGTTGTGGTCTCTTAGGCTGGATAATAGGAGAAGAAGAAGGTCTCTTCTCTCTATAGAAGGCAGGAGGAGGAACTGCTCCATATAAAGGAGGAGTTTTTGGTTTAGGAAGAAGACCAAGTCCATCATGACGAGGAGGTATAGGTCTATTTTTAGAAGATTTATTAGGCATAGACATAGTCGCATCCATAGGGACGGGTTGGGAATCTTCTTGGGGAAAGACATTAGTTTTGTCTTTCAAAGGAAGAATTTCCTTCTCAAGAATGATAGGAATGTCAAGTTTAGGTGCTCTAGGTTCACTTAGAGATAGGATCATATCTATTTTCCACTTTTGATAAGATTTGAAAAGATGATCACTTCGCGGAGGAAGAGATTGGAATTGTTTGGGCCAAAAGTAATCAATAGGAACACTAGAGGTTCTTTCAGCTGGTTTAAAGAGACTATGATTGACAGTAACAACTTCACCATTATGGGGAAATTTTAAACACTTATGAATAGGAGAAGCAATAGCTTTCATGGAAGATAGCCAAGGATAGCCAAGCTTCACACGAAATTGTTCGGAAGAAGGAATAATAGCAAAGTTCACATCAAGAGATTTATTATGGACCTCAATAGGCAATGTAATAGAACCAATTGCAGGAGAAGAAAATGCATCAAATAGTTTCACAATCACATCTGTTTTGTCATAGATCACTTGATTCAATTGCAAAGTAAAAAGAAATTCTTCAGTAATAACATTAACCATGCACGAAGGATCAATAAGCACTCCATGGCAAGGCATATTCTTGACTTTTGCAACTATGTATAAAGGACCATCAGGTGCCCTAATGGTTTCACTAGAATCAAATGTGATGGAAGGTTCTTTAGGGTTTTCTTGTTGCTCTACAAAGTTAATCACATTCGGAGTCATAGACACAAGACCATCAGATGAGAAAGAGGAATCATTAGCCTCAATCACATTAGAAGTATGAGAAGTATGAGAAGGTAATGGATCAGTAAAAATCTGAAGATTTTGGTTAGGAGGAGCTACAGATGTGTTGCCTTTATCATTCACTCCAGAAACAGAAATAGTATTATTATCAATCAAATCTTGAATTTTACCCTTTAGAGAAAAACATTTTTCAGTATCATGCCCAGGCTGACGATGAAAGTGACAAAAAGCTTTGTGATCAAAATAAGGTGAAGTAATCTTTGCAGGATCAATTTGTCTTATAGGAGGAAGGGTAAGCACATTTTGTCCCAATAACTTATTCATAATATCATGCAATGATTCATTCAAAGGAGTATACTTTCTTTCTTTCTTGAAAAATTTAGAAATAGGAGGCACACCTGATGCTGCATTCACATTGTTGTTGATGATGTTTTCATTGAATTTGATGGAATCTCTGTTCAGTTTAAACTTCCCAAATGGTTGTTGACTACTATCACCCTTATCACTCGGAGCCATAGGATGTGATTGTTCCATTTGACTCACAGTCAGTTGATAATTGTGAAGAGTGGCGCACAACTGTTGGAAAGAAGTAAACTCAGAAAACAGGAGTTTGTCTCGAATATCTTTTTGCAAATTAGAAATAAAGATTCTTTGAATATCATTATCAGGCACTGGAAAAGAAATTTGAGCATACAAATGCTTATATCTACCAATGAAATCAGTCACTTTTTCTTTAACACCTTGTTTACAATGCATTAAATCAATCAAAGTAACTTTAGGACTTATATTATTTTGAAATTGTTGAATGAAAGCATTTGCAAGTTGTTCGAAAGAAGTAATAGAATAAGAAGGCAACGAGCAATACCATTGTAGGGCTTTGTCTCTTAATGTTCTAGTAAATAGTTTTGCAAGCAACCTTTGGTCATAAGCAAAATCAGTACAAATTGTTTGAAAAGTCTTAACATGTGTTAGAGGATCTCTTTTACCATTATAAAGTTCCAAATACGGGATTTCAACATGTTTAGGAGGAATAGCTCGAACAATGTCAAGAGAAAGTGGGCTCGCAACATCAAATGTGGGCACACTAAACTTAGATTGATTCATAGAGGCAATTTGTTGCTGTAAAGAAGAGACAGTTTGTGCAAGATTATTAATGGTAGCTTCAGTCGAAGAGTTCATATTAGGTGTGTTAGATTGAGATGGAGGTGTGATGTTATTGAAAGAAGGTAAAGAGTAAGGTGGTGGGACCCTATGATAGTCAACCATAGGGGATGATTGGATAGGAGGAACACTACAAGGAGGAATGGAATGGTTAAATGAATTGCCCCCTTGCGTCATGTTCATTTGTGAAGATGTAATAGGAACACTCATTGAAGGAATGTACGAAGAAGTCGGATTGAATGAAGGAATAGGGTTAATTGAAGAAGGAGGATTGCCCCCATGACTGGTAATCACAGGAGGAATGTCTTGTATAGAGGTAGCCATGATGTTTGATGTAAAGGTAGGTATACTAGCAATAGAAGTGGTCAAAGGAATAGAATGATTGACTTGTGTAGGAGGCTGTGTATAACCTAAAGATTCAGCACAACTCTTCATAGGCATCACATTCGAATCCACAATGTGTGCGATACCACGTAAAACATCAATTCCATTCTTATCACTTTGAAGCATGCGTTTTAGACCCTCAATTAAAGGAAGAGCTTGACTATCGGGATACTCATGAGACATCCATTGGTGAAAATCGTCAAATTGGTTATCCAATTTGGAAAGTTGTTCAACGGAAACTTCATGGAGAGCTTCTTCATCATTCGGAGGATTGGAGGAATTACCCATGTCCTCATTAAAAAGACTACTCAAATTAGGTTCCATCTCCTCGGTAGTTAAACCTCGGAAGGACTTAATTATACGGCTTCGTCTAACGGGAATAGTGTAAGCAGGGCTTGTTGTTGTAAAACTCATGCACTAGAGAAGGAGAGAAAATTTTGAATTTAGAGGTAGCAATTTTCAGTAAGATCAACCAATTTTCCAGATTTAAGCTGTTAAATGCAATCAAAACAGTCTCCCGAAATTTCAGAAAAAATGTTCGGGACCGTGGCGCTCGGAGTGCAACACGGTCCTTGCAACTTTTTTCGAAATTTGCAGGGATGAAAGGTATGATGATTTTAGAGCTAATCTGAAAAAATTGAGGGATTTTACGATCTGTAGATAGGCCAAATTAAAGTTGCAAATTCAAAATTGAACCCTATCAAGATTGTCGAAAAATGCGAAATTTGAATTTTGAAAAAGAGAGCGAGACTGAAATTTTGAATTTTATGATTTTAGAGGGAATGTCAAGAGCAATGCAAATTTTGAAATTTAAAAATTGATTCAATTTCACGCAAAATTCAATTTTGAAAGCGGAAATCAAAGTTGTTGTAATTAAGCACTTAATTTCAAAAGTCACAAAATGCAAGAATTTGAATAAAGTACTGAAATTTTTAATGAATGCAAATACAATTTTCAGATCTAAGACAGTAAGAACACAATTTTGACACAAAATTTCAGTTTCGATAATTTTTGAATGATTAGGAGCCTTAGACCAAGCAATCACAAGACCAACTTTGACTGTAATTTTGAAAGTGTTATAATTGACAAAATCAGCCAAAATTCTGGATTTTAGCAGAAAAATACAGCAAGATCTCGCTCCCGAAATTTTGGAAAAAATGTCGGGGACGATGGCGCTCGGAGTGCAACACGGTCCTCGCAACTTTTTTCCAAATTTTCAGGGATGAAAGATATTGTGATTTTATTGCGGAATCCAAAGTTACAGCTGGTTTTGACTTTTAACCACTTAATTTTCAGAATTAAAGCACAAATATGAATTGATAATTTGTAATAGAAGGACAGATCTGAAACAAGCATTAACATTTAGACATTTCGCAAGTTTAATTACTAAAAAGAAATTTTAGGGTTTTAATGCAATCACCTCTAAAACTTTGCAAAAGATCAAACATGGAAATGTAATCAATTTTTTCAGATCTAAGCATGAAAAATCAAAAGGATGTTCACGTCGGGTTCACCAAAATGTAAAGCGGAAAATCGCGGTCGAACCCTAGTTGGTCTCCCCTCTTCTAACTCCTAGGAGAGAGAAGGGAGGTTCGCTAGGATTCGATGGGTTTTCACTTAGGGGGAAGACTTTACATTCAAAAGAGGGGTTGAAACTCATAAGATCCAATCCCACACAATGTAAGGTTGGATGCTAAATGAATTTCAAGGGTTAGGAAAGCAAGGCTACCCTCTTTTGTAAAGAATGTTGATTAAGGAAATTAAGCTAAGGATGCATAGCAAGTCATAAAGATTCGCTTATAAACTGAGTTCGGGTTATAGGATGAAGCTGCGGACCTGGAATTAGCAGTAAAATGTCGATACGGCGTTGTCCTGCAAATTTGAGCAAAAGTTGTCGGGACGATGGCGCCCGGCACCACGGTCCTCCGAAAAATCCGCGAAACGAAGGGGGATCTGTTCGTCTCTGCACAAGGATTCCAGATCTTCAATCTCAGCCGCATACCTGCAACCTACACACAGAAAAGCGAAGACGATTGGGGGGTTAGGGATTAGGGGTTTGCCTTTAGGTCAAACCCCGGTTTTGGAATTAACCAAGAAATGAGCAAGAGCTGTAAATGTAAATGACTGTAATGTAAAACAAGTACTAATACCTTGTTCTAAGGATGTTTGTATCCTTATGTGCGAAGGTTTAGATGTTGTATGTTGTATGTGATCTCCTCTTCAATGGTTGAATCCTTATCTTGAATGCAACACTTAGCCTTGAATGGAGACTTAGAAGGAATGCTTGAATGCTTGAATGCTTGAATGCTTGAATGCTTGAATATAATTTCCACGCCTTTTCCATCATATCGAATGAAAGAGGAAAATGTAGTTTATATACTTGTCATTTAGGGCTGATAGACTAATTTTCCCGACCTTAGGCCGACCAGGGAAGTATATTTCCAAATTGCAATAAAAAAGACCCGATATCGCTTAGGAAACCGGGCCCAAAATAGGACCCAGGGACCAGGGCGCTGGGCGCTCTGGTCCCACCTCCCGGGACATCAGGGTGCAAGGAGGTTTAGGCCAGGGTGCTTGAAAAATGCAGTTTTCAGTGTCGTGAGCGAGTTTTGGGGTCTCCATTCAGGTTGCGTGTTGCGTCGCCATCGTGAAGACCGAAATGCAGTCGAAATTGCAAGTGTCGCAATTTTAGGACGCTACACCATGGCCAATTGGTCCATCTTATATACTACTTCTAATAATATTGAGAATTTTGTTTTCTTACTTTCTTTATTTCCTAGTTTTATAAGGTATCTACAACCATGCTTGATGCCACTATGATTGATTTTGACAAGTTTGTGTTTGAATCCTTGCCAAATGTATCAATCATGGAAACCCTATCTATAGTTATGACTCATACCACACCTATTGTAACTACTACTATCCAAGAACAAGCTACATCTATGCAAGCTATGCTTACAAGTGTTGACGGAGATTCTTCTGCTCTTCCTCCTTGGTTACAGTCAGTTTTACCCAAAAGAAAGATACAAGCCATCTCTCTAGATGACTTTGATTTTGGTTAACTTGTTCCAACAAAACAAAAAATTGTGAAGAAAGCCAAAACACTTGCAATGGTAAAGGTGAATCGATCAGGGAATAAATATGCAAAACCGATCGTTCCTCCTCCAGACAAAATAATTGAAGAAGTTCAAGTTTCAAACTATGTTGTAACAAGGATTGATCTTGGTAAGAAAACACACGAGAGTGTTAATGATGACTTAGAAACTATCTATGCACTCGTTGAAGGACATGATACGAATAAAGCAATTAAGGATCAACTAAAACTAAAGATGGAACAACTCACTATAGTGTTGTTAAAAATAAGTCAATCTTCAGAGATGATCAAGCCCATTGAGACATATATTGATGAAGATGTCATCAAGAAGGTGAAATGGATTGGAGCTCAAGGAAGAGATGTGAGTACCTGGATTGATAGGTTTATTTTACAAGGCACTCATCTTTCGAAATCCTCCATTGTGTTGTTGGACAACACGAATAATGTCAAGTCCGAGTTGGATCAGACTCAGGATATTTTATCTTGAGAGTTGCAATTGTAGGAGAAAGACCTCAAAGCCTGGACGAGGTTAAAAGACTACAATTTAGAAGTGTTGGTGGAAAATAGAATAATATATACAATGAATAAATGCATTGAGAAATGAGAAGCAATGAAGCACCGAAAGGAGGTTCTAGAATCACTGATAATATATTTGTAGGATGAACAGGAAATAAGTATTGACAAGAGGCTAGACATCACTGCAAAAGTCTCAAAGCTCCCATGCAAATTACTTGATAAGGACTAGAAAACGCTTCATGTGGATGCACTTATTCAAGAGTTTCACTTCACTAATTCAAGATAAAATTGAATTAGAAGATTTCTCAATATCTTCTATTGATAAATTGGTGGGTTTTCAAGTGACTTTCGATAACTTAGAGACCATGTTGAAAAGACGTAGAAGATTCCATAACATGGGTCCAAGCCATTTCTAGCCATATCCTAGGACGTAATGATTCTGAGGTGCAAATCACTTTACAAAAATGTGAAGAGTCTTTGAAGAAGAATGTAGACGATGAAGATGTGTCTCTAGACACTTAGTTTATTTTTCATGATTTCTATTTATGCTATTTGTAGTCTATCAAAGAAATTTTACATGTATATTGTGGATATGTAATTACATGTAAAAACAACACTTTCTGAATCAAATTAGACTCTATTGTTGAATATAAGTCAAATTAGTTGTAGCTTTCCACTTTTTGCTCTCAACTTCTCTCTCTATATAGGATGGAGCTCTTTTTTAAATGAGATCTTTTAGCTTATGCAAGAAAAATTTTCCGAATTAAGAAACATTCCAAAACTTTATGTTTAGAGTGTAAATCAAGAATCAATCAAATAAAGAAGTAAGTTGGCATCCAATCTCTATCTTGGATTCAATTTGTTATGTGGTTGAGATTGTTCTTATGTATTTCTAATCACATTATCTTGAAAGTAGTTGAATTGTGTAGTGTGGGGAATCATTTGGTTAGAAGGTGATCTAGATATGATTTTGTAGTATTTGAGCTACATTGTTGTATTTGGAAATCTTGTTACGTGAAGAAATTGGTAATAATTTGGAGACTTTAAGCTACATTTTGTTATCCACATTTAAGTGATTGATTTGTGGCATATGTTGAAGACTTTGAGTTGCTCATACATCACAACTTTGTTCCTTTGATTTGCATAAGGAGTAACGCAAGACTTTGGGCTTACGTAAACTTCTTGATTATTGAAACTAGTTGATATCTTTTTGGTTATTCTTTAGTCTAAATAAGATTGTATATCAGTCATTATTGGTCCAACTAGTGTTTTGTGGTTGAATATACACTATAGTTATCAAGAGATTGCAGTTGTGAATTATTGCAAAGGAGATACATCTATTCTGCAAAAAAGAGAATAGGATGAATGTAACACCTAATGAATAATTTAGTGTACATAGACTTAGTTAAGTACTAGTTGTTTAAGCTAGCAATAAGAAGAGAGCCTCCCCTTTATGTGAGTAGAGATTTAATCTCATGATGCCATGGTTAATATAACAATTTTGTAATTAGTTAGTTGATTATAAAATATTCACCCAATGGTAGGTTACTAAATCATCACAAATATAGAGGGCTTATTCAAGGTTGGTCATGGAATTTGAACCTTGTCTCTTAGTCTCATCTCTAGTTTGTGGATATATTGCCTTGATTGGTATGGCTAAAATTAGAGAGGTTGTCAATTTAAATAAAGTGTTGGATATATACTCATCTATTTTTGGTCAAATAGTTAATAAGGATAAGTCTATCATTACCTTCTTTAATACACCAAGGCTTATTTAGTGTAGAATTATTGGTATTCTCCATTTTCAAATTAAAGTATTGCTTGTGGACTATTTAGGAATATTTTTTATATTGGTAGTCTTAATAGGAGTTAATGGAGGAGAAAATTGGATAGATTTTGCATGAGACTGAACTATTGGACCTTTCAATGGCTATTTTTTATGGGGTGATTTACCCTCTTAAAATATGTTTTGTAGTTGCTAACCGATCTATAGATTTTTAATAATGGCTACCTCGAAGAGTTTTCTCAAACAATTGAAAGAGAGGCATGTGGAATATCCCTGGTAATAAGAATTTGGAATAAAGTTGATTGGCCTAAGTATAGTTTTTTCATGTGGCTCCTTAGTTATAATAAGCGTCTCACATGGGATAATATTAGGAAGAGAGGTTTCTATGGGCCCTCCATCTATGTTCTCTAAAGTTATAATGAACAAAGTTCCAATCTCCTTTTCTTATAGTGCCCCTTTTTAATTAAAATTTGGAGGTTATAGTGGAAAATTTAATACATATGTTATCTATGCTACTTCTTTATTTGATTTTTGGGAGAGTATGGGTCACCCCTACTTTAGCTTCCTTCCCTATGGTATCTTGGGTATTGACCCTACTTTTATTCCTTGACAAATCTAGTAGGAGAAAAAAATTCAAATATTCTAAGAGTGTCAGCATAAAATTTGTCAAGTTTGGCATAAGGTCAAATACATGCTCAAGGAGACTATTGAAGCTAAATTTAATAAATTATAGTTGAGTCTCTTACATCTTCTGATGTTCTCCTTGTTCAAATTTAGGAACTACTAATATCTTCTTCATCCTTTATGAATTCAAGCTCTTATGCTTAGGCCTTTGGGAGGTTGGAAAATGGTCCCCTCCACCTAGTGGCTTCCTTAAAGTTCAATATAAATTATTCATCTTGTGATAACCTAGGGGTTGCAACCATTGACAATATTGAGCATGATAATAACAAATTTGTTCACTTCATCTTTTCTACCTTTATGGGATAACATACTAATAATCTAATTGAACTTTGAGTTATTCTTGCAGCCTTGGAGAAAGCCTGTGCCATGTGATGGAGAAATATTATTTGTCAAACAGATTCTATTGTTTTGGTTTCTCTCTTGAATAAAAGGCATTTCCAAGATTTCTCCTAAAGATTGGCTCTATTAGTCAAGCAAGTTATTGGTTTGGCCAAAAAAATTTGATTCGATTTCCTTTGCTCGCATTCCCAAAGAGTGGAATAAGGTTGTTGATTTTTTGGCAAAATGGGCCTCTGAGGGAATATGAAATTGGAATTCGTCAACTCAAAAATTTAAGCTTATTTAGGATGATTAGTTGGAATGAACACAAGCTAGTAGGGTGGGAAAGATGTATCCTAATTGGAGTTCTTATAGTTTGTGGGTATCTTATCAATTGGTTTCATAGACTACCTTTGCGGGCCTTGTTTCTTTTGCTTGTTATGAAGTTTGTTGTTTGGAAATATTTGTGTTGTACTTGTTTTTAATGATTTTTTACTAAACTTCTCTTTTTTTTTCAAAATGGTAACAAATAATAAATTACCTAGATAAAGAGTTACGAGTGATATTAGTAGTTGAAATAAATAAATATAAAAGTAATTTAAAATCAAAGTTACTTATCTTTGAATTGGACAAAGATATTGTATATGACTAAAAATTTGGGGAAAACATAAAGTAATAGATTATTAAGCAACCACGAACTTAATCTATCACTAATTGAATCAAAAAATTATAAATGTATGCAAATGAATTCAACAAATAAAGAATCAAACAATCAAAACAATGACAGATTCCATGTCTAATCACAACACAAGTTCTATCGTCCTTCTCCTCCTTGTTGCATAAGATAGTAGTGGCTCTCAAAGTTGTACGGTACCTATAGAATGTAAGCACAAGAATTCAAAAAATGTGGTTAATGATATTGAGAATTGATGTGGAATTTATAGATTTTTTGAATTTGATTCAATGGTCAAGATCGATTTGCCAACATAGTTCATCAATGGTTGAGAATTTATGAGAAGTTGGTTGGAGATAATCACTCAACGTGATTGAATTTGATTGATGTGATAACTGGTTTGATTGAATAGTTAAGAGAATTGATTGATTAGTTAGAAAAAGGTGATTGATGAGCCACTAAGGGTCAGTGGCAGTTAGCCATTTTTGACATGTGATGTAGGAAATTGAGATGAAATTGAATTTGGAGGGAATTTTGGGTTTTCAAAAATGTGAAATTGAAATTGAAATGTGAGGGAAATTAACTTAGTTGGATTTTGGAGAAAAAAGATAAAATAAATTAAGAAATTTATTTAATTTGAGAGGATATGATTAGCTAATTAAACAATTTGGCGTTATTATTTAATTATGGGAACATAGTAGAAATTTATTTAGTTAAGCAATAAAGATTGTTTAACTAAAGTAAATAATCGATATTAATTAAATAATAAAATTTATTTAATTAATATTAGAAGGAAAATGATTAAAAATTAAATTGATTAGAGGGAAATTCAAATTATAAAGTTGAAACGAAGGAATAATGTTAATTTAGAAGAATAAAGTTAAATTAATTAAATATAAAAAATATTCTAATTAATAAGGAGGAATAGTGAGTGAAATTGATGTTCGTAGGCATGGGATAATTTTAGGTATCTACATTTTGCCACTCTTTGAGACAATGTGTTTTCATGCATCGTTTTAAAGAACAATCCAAAAAAAATTGCCCCAACAACAATAGGGTAATATGGGTAGGGTGCCCCATCGAGAGATTGTTTATGTGTTAAAAGGTATAAATGATCTCTCAAAAGAATCTAGGAATGTTATATGAGGGATAGAAGAATGGTTAACTTGATGGCACGTATGGGTTTGATTGGATAGAAGAGATGGTTGGAGTAATTCAAAAATTGATTGATTGATCAGATTGATTGAATTAATTAGATTTATTGGTAAAGATCAAATCCAATTTCAGGAAGGACACATCCTATATAAGACAAAAAGATAAATGATAATCTGTTTTCAGGAAAGACACATCCTATATAAGACAAATGATTTATGAATGTTGGATGAAAGATGAAATATGATGAAAGTGAAGAATGATTAGTAAGAAGTGAATAATGGTAGTTGATGGTAGACAAGGGTTGATCGAGATTGAATTTTGTTTAATCTTTGATAGATAATACCACAACCTTGAACTCTTATTGTGCTTTTATTGGTGTACAATAATATCATCATTAAGTCTTATTATGTTTCAAATGGATATATTGCACCAAGGTATCGAAATACCAAGGCGAGGACTATCCCTTTGTGTGAATATACACATTGCAGACAAGGAACACCTTGACTCATACTGGTGACAATAGATCTCTATTGGAATATGTGAAGAAGTAACCACAAAGCATGTTAATCGTGATGTTGGAAAGCGTTAGATGACCTTTGACTTGCATAGGATGTTTTGATTATGCCAAATAGAACCCCAATCACACATAAGGAGCTTAGTTTCCCGAACAATATTATCAAGACAAACTGCAAACTTAAATCAAAATTAAAAATCACAATCCATCCTCACTCCTCTAATCAGTTGTGGATATCCTTGAGTAGCATAGGAGCGTGATAAAAAGATATAAATCAAATAATAGATAAGACTCACTAGACCAAATGAGTCAACAAATATACTAATCTTTTTTGTCAAATAAGTATTTATTGATAGGATGTTTGTTTTTTAGGATGCCCATTGTAGGAAAGATGTATCCACTAGGGTATGGTATTTGATAAGGTGTACATTTTAGGAACGATGTATCCGTAAAGGCGCGATATTTGATAAAAGATGCTAAAAATGATAGGTAGTTGATTGCTTAGGTTTTAGGCTAGCTTGGTAGTTTGTTTGTTAATGGATGATTTGTTAAGCTCAATGCTTTGTGTGATGTTCTAGTTGTGTTTGCTCAAAGTGTTGGTGTCTTAGCAAGAGATAATTAATTATGGATTATTTTAGTGTTTTGATTATTTTTTTTATTTTTTAGGTTTTCTAGGATTATTTGATGTTTTTGGATTCTTTTAAGGACGTTTTTTCATGTTTTTGGGATTTTGAGATTTTCTTTTTCTTTTTTTTAAATTTTTGAAAGATGTTTGGATCACTAGTTAAGGTAAAAGACACATGTCAAGATTTATTCTTAAACAAGATATATTTATTTGCCCCAATGTCTAGCAAGGCATAAAACATTATGAATGCATGAAGGAACTGGTGCAACAAAAATGGATAGGTGAAAGATGGAGGTAGCTTATTGTGGAATTAGAGGTTATTTGGTTTCCTAGGACTATCTTACGATGGTATATGTGTCTCCAAGCTAAGCGATTAGTATGCCAATGTAAGGTGTCAGCATGGTGCATTGAATGGTATGGGATCCGCAAGAATGGACATGTCAAGAGGATTCTGAAAATACTTTTTTGCATTTTATGTCCTTAGTTTTGTTTAAGACAAGGGATGGATTTGAATAGGATGGAGACAACACATGAATAGGATAATCAAGATCAAAGGTGATAATGGGTGATGGAAGTAAGAAATTGATAAGACAAGGGATACATACTGAAGGGTGTGGATAAGGTGAAGATGAAAATATGCATAATATATATATGGAGATCCTTAGCCTTGTCAAGATCAAAGGTGGAAAGGGGATATGGATCTAGATAGGGTGATGGATGGTAGATGACAGATAATGGGAAATATGGTAGGTAGGATAAAGTGGATGAGGCTTGCTCCCAAGTGTAGAGTGCAATCCAGGACGATGGATTGCAGATGACACTTATTTACTAGGTTTTCATCGTGGTAATCAAGCCCAAGATGCCACAAAAAGTGGTTTTCATCACTGGACAAATTATTTCTCTTCTTTTTTTTCTTTTTTCTTTTTTTGTATTTTTGACTCTTTGGAAGACAATAGATGCATGATAGGAGATGATGAAAAGACTCAAGCATCTTGTTATTTAGATGGTATCCTTGAAAGATGTGCTATAGTGGACCATTAGTGAGGGTATTCTCAAAGACATTGGTAGGGTGATGGTAAAGGGAGATGAAATGGATGACAAGATGTAACAAGGAAAGGATTTATGCAAAGGATTGGATGGGAGCAATGGAAGAATGGAAAATAGGTGTTGGGTAATGGATAAGACATTGGAAAATTTGGCATGGGTGGATCAAAATGTTGTCAAGATCAACATTGGAACACACCTTGAGGGGTGGTGGAATGATGGAGGACAAATGGATTTTGGGTTTGAGATTTTGATGGAGAAGTGGATGTGGATATTGGGACATAAGGACCCAAAATAGGCTCGAAAGGTGTGAGATGTTTAGATAGAGAAATGAATGAAGCCGTGTGAATAACAAGTTTGGATGCCAATTTTTATTTTTATTTAGGATATAATATTTCTATGAGTGACTTGGGAATCCACATTTTTTTATTTATTTCTTTTTCCTTTGTGGTTCTCTAGAATGCATTGTTTCTATAAGCAACTTAGGAATCCACATAGTTTTTTTGTTTTTTTTTGCTTGATGGGCCTTTGTGATCTTTTGGATTTATTTTTTTTGCTTTTGGGTCCACTTTTGTTTTGTTTGACATGTATTTTAGATTGGACATGTTGATGTTTGGATCTATGTGGATTTTTGGATTTGGAATCCAAATTGCTTCCAAAGGGAATGGGATTTGTGGATGAATAGGAATGATAGGGAGGTATTTGGATGGGTTGTTGTAGGTAGATGGCTGGAAGGTGCTCAAAGATGTGTGCATTTGCTAATCTTGATTTATGACAGAGTGATGGAGGGATGTAGGGACCTAAGATGGATGAAAAGGATGAAGGTTTTGGTTTTGGGATATCAGGACCCAAAACAGATTTGAAGTATAGGGACTATGTATGCTTGGATATAGATGGGGGAATGTGGGATTCAAGAGGGATACCATCATTTTGAGAGCGAATTATGTAGCCAATGTTGTCAATATGTTGGATTTGGTTAAGTGTTGTCATTGATGCCAACACTGTATCCCGGTTGGAGACTATCCTGGTTATTCTTGGTGATCATTTTGGTTTTGGCTGTGATTCTGATTCAGTGTGATTAGACCTCTGGAAAAAGTTTTGGATGCTTATTCTTATGGTTATATGCTTGCTATATTCTGGTGGTTTCATGGTTTGGTTATTGCTTTTGGTATTTCTGGTTACCGGTTGGTCTATGCCTTTATCGACTTTTGGCGTTCCTGATTAGCTTTACCGGTATGTTGTTCTAATGACTTGGTCAGTGGATTTTGGGTCTGACTTATGGAATCGATTTCTTTCATGTTGTTAGTGCTTCTTTATCATATCCCGAGATTTGGCGACTTTGCATTGGATGGTGTGCTATTATGGTGGTCCTATTTGGATCCAATTAAACTTTCACTAAGGTTTTCTACCGGCAAGTGAAGCATGTTGGATCTTGGTATTAGCAGAATCCTCGATAGATATAAATGTTTGGTTACTTGATTTAGGTCCATGCTATGTAATGTAAATCATAATATTGGTCTGGTGGTATCATGTGATATAATTTTTATAATTATGGGTTTAGTTTTTATCCGACCTTGTCAATAAGGTTGATGATTTGTATGTATAGGTAACCTATTCGTGTAAATGGACATGCGATGGTTATGGTTGGTTAAGTCTGCATTATCAGAGAATGATTAAGTGCGAATAAAGTCATATCATTCAGGTGAAGGTTGGAAAGTTTTTTGTGTTGCAGAGAAGACATCAATGCTTAACCGGAACTGTATCAGGCATTAGTAGATGCTACTTTCACAGTTCATTGTTTTTTGGATTGTAGTTCGATGATTTTGTAAGTCAGTGAGACTTCCCTTTCTGATGAGCAGTGTGCTCTAGAGTGTTGGCCTTTCTGCATGTGCAGACCCTATTGTAATTATTCACAATACTACTGCAAAGTATTCATCTGATTGTGGGTAGGGTTTCCACCGTGGTTTTTCCTTTTCCAGGTTTTCCACGTCAAAATATTGGTGTTATGTGTGTTGTTATTTCATGTTGTATTCTTCATTGGGTTGTGCTCTAGTTTAAGGTTTATAATTGAATTGATTGTTGTTATTATTAGTAAACTAATTCATCCCCCTCTCAGTTTACTGTCGGTATCAATGCATTCCAACAATCGGTATCAAAGCAAAATCCTCTATGCAAAAGCTTAACCGCTTGAGGAGATCTGATGGCAATTGCATCTAGTTCTACATTCAATCCTTACCGAAAGGAGAGTCCCATATTTGATGGTACAAATTACAAGATACTGAAGGAGCTAATGAAGATTCATCTCAAATGTCTTAGAGTTGAATTTTGGGAGATAATGGAGAAAGGGTTTATACCTCATGATCCTGATTCTAGAACAACGACACCTACTGATGAACAAAAGAGAGCTGAAAATGGTGTAAGAGCAAAAGAAGCATTATTAAGCACCCTATTTGATGAAAAGCTATTGAATATCATAGAGTTGGAGAATGCTAAGCTGATATGGACAAAGCTTGAAACTCTTTATGAAGGTGACTGGGTTGTGAAGATTGCTAAACTTGAAGGTTTTCAGGTAAGATATGAAACTTTGAAGATGGAAGAGATGAGAAGATAAGTTCTTTCATGGATAGAGTCAGTGAGATTGTCATGGGTATAAAATGTTGTGGTGAATATATTAGTGAGGATGAGATAGTGTCAAAATTTCTAAGAGTTCTACCTCCAGCTTACAAGATGAAGGCTACTGCTATCAATGAACTCTGGACAATGTCAAGTACCCCTATGACCAGAGATACACTACTTGGGAAATTGACTGCTTTTGAAATTGAAGAACTTGGAGATCAGAGTGCTACTAAAACTGAGACTACATTTAGAGCATTTGCATCTGGTAAATAGGAGATAGATTGGAAAGAGATGTATGCTAAGGATATGGAGGAAATTGAGAAAGAAGAAAGAGAGCTTGAAGAGCTTGAAGCCCTGATTGCTAGAAGAATTCCTAAAGGACCAAATGGAAGTAAGTATGAAGGAAAATTCCCTTTTAAATGTTTTTCATGCAATAAGATTGGTCATTTTGCATCTAGATGTCCTGAGAGAGCTGCTAGGAATCATGAAAGATATATGAGGAATTATAAGCCTGATCCTGAATATTAGAGCAGACCTAGATTCCGAAGCAATAAGGATAAATCATGTTATTATGCTGGTGATGATGATGATGATGAACCTATGAGTGGATTCGGTAATGGTGCTTCATCCAACAAAGATTGGGTCTTTATTGCTATCAAGGATGATTCTCCAGAATTTGTCATTGAACCAACACATACTGAGGAAAAGACCTTGGCTGCTAAAATTGAAGAAAATGGTGAATGGGTTATAGATAGTGGATGCTCACATCACATGACTAGTGACAAAAGAAAGTTCTTATCATTGCAAGAGCTTGATGGTGGATTGGTTAGATTTGGAGACAATAAGGCATGTAGGATCAAAGGCAAAGGAACAATATCATTGGATGGTAAGACTAATACTGATAATTTTTATTATGTTGAAGCCTTAAAGCATAATCTTGTAAGTGTAGGTCAGATGGTGGATAGAGGATTTCATTTGCAATTCAAGGATGGAAAATGTAAGATCGTTAATAAAACTAGATTGGAGATTGCTTTCAGAACTCAGACCAATGGTAATATCTTTCATTTGAACTCTGGTGAGAAGGCTTGCTTGATTGCTTAGATTAATGAAATTTGGTTATGGCATAAGAGGATGTGTCATGTTAATTTTGATTGCATAGTAAAGATCAGTTCAATACCGACTGTTAGAGATTTTCCCAAGATTGTTAAACCTCATAATCTGGTATGTAGAGAATGTCAAATGGGTAAGCAAGTTAGAACTTCTTTTAGAAGTGTACATGATAAATCTAATGAAATTCTTGATCTTATTCATACTGATTTGTGTGGACCGACAAGGACTAAAATCTTTCAAGGTGATAGATATTTTATGTTACTTATTGATGACTATTCTAGAATGATATGGGTGGCATTTTTGAAAGAGAAATCTGAAGCTTTTGAGAAATTCAAAATCTTTAAGGCTATGGTTGAGACCGAGACAGGACTGAAGAAAAAGTGCTTAAGGTCATATCATGGCGGTGAGTTTACATCTGGTGAGTTCAACAACTTCTGTGAAAGGAATGGTATTAGAAGACAACTTTCTGCACCTAGAACCCCACAACATAACGAATTGGTGGAAAGAAAATAAAATAATTTTGGATGCTGCAAGGACTATGATGACTGAAGCTAAATTACTTGATATCTATTGGAGAGAGGTTGTCAATACCATTGTATACACTTTCAATAGAGTACACATTAAAGGCGATATTGGAAAGACTCCTTATGAACTATGGTTTGGTCATACTCCTACTGTGAGATATTTCAGAATTTTTGGAAGGAAATGTTACATTAGAAGAGATGATGCACTATGAAAGTTTGATCCTAGAAGTGATGAAGGAATATTTTTGGCTTATTCTACTAAGAGAAAAGCATATAGATGTTATAACAAAAGATTGAATAGGATATTGGAAAGCATAAATGCCAAGGTGGATGAGAATGGCAGTAATCAGATTAGAGCATATGATTATAGATTAGAAGTTGAATTTATCAGACCTGAACCGATGATGCAAGAATCAATTCAGAATAGCGAGCCTGTGACAATAGTAGCATCAAAAAATTCAACAGTGACATAGGAACAATAGAATGAGTCAACAAATCAAGAAAATTCAAAGACTCCCTGGTATGTAAAGCTAAATCATTTTGAAGATCAGATTATTGGAGATAAAAGGAAAGGTGTGATGACTAGGAGAAGGTTAGCTGCTGAAGAGGTATGTTTAATTTCTCAAATTGAACTAGAATCTTTCATTGAAGCAAGGATGAAAATTGGTTAAAAGCAATGGAAGAGGAATTAGATCAGATCTTTAGGGTGTGCGCCCTTGGTTTCCTTGTGTTATGCACCACAGTTATTGGGTTTGTGGCATGGTATGCATTCTTTATTGGGAAGAAGTTGGTTTCATGGCTTAGTAAGAAACAATCATGCACTTCATTGTCTACAGCTGAAGAAGAATATGTTGCAGTTGCTACTAATTATATTCATATTTTATGGATGAAATAGATGTCAAAGGATATAAGGGTAAGTTATGATGAGCCTATTGTTATTCACTATGATAATACTGTTGCTATTGATCTGTCAAAGAATTTGGTATTTCATTTCAAATCAAAACACATTTCTATATGGTATAATTTATTGAAGGAAAAGGTTGAAGCAAAGGAAGTCAGTTTGGTTTATGTGCCTACTAAGGAACAAATTGCAGATATTCTAATGAAACCATTGCCTAAATACACCTTTGAATATCTTAGCAATCAGTTGGGGGTTACCAACCCTCTAAAAGAGACTTAATGATGCAGAGATGCATCAATTTGGTGAGCTTATCATACATAAATTTCTAATCCTAGTTGATGAAGACGGTGCTACTACTCAGGGGGAGTAGTCAGCTGTTTGGTTCAGTACTATTGGTTTAGCATCCGTCCTTTGTCATTAATGTAAAAGGGGGAGAAGTATTCATGTGAAAACTGCTAGATCTTTTGATGGTTTTGAAGTTTGTTGGCATTCCTTGGCACTTGGATGTTTTTCACATTCAGTGTTGCCATCAATGCCAATGGGGGAGATTGTTGGCAATATGCTGGATTTGGTTAAGTGTTGTCATTGATGTCAACATTGTATCCGAGTTAGTCTTGGTGATCATTTTGGTTTTGGTTGTGATTCTGATCAGGTATGATCAGACCTCTGGAATCGGTTTTGGATGCTTATTTTGATGGTTATATGCTTGCTATATTCTGGTGGTTTCATGGTTTGGTATTTCTGATTACTAGTTGGTTTATGCCTTTACCGGCTTCTGGCGTTCCCGGTTAGCTTTACCGGTATGCTATTTTGGTGACTTGGTCAGTGGATTTTGGGTCCGGCTTATGGAATCAGTTTCTTTCACACTGTTGGTGCTTTTTGATCATAGCTTGAGCATTTGGCGACTTTACATTGGATGGTGTGCTATTATGGTGGTCCTATTTGGATCTGGTTAAACTTTCACTGAGGTTTTCTACCAGTAAGTGAAGCGTGTTGGATCTTGGTTTTATGGAATCCTTGACGGATATAATTGTTTGGTTACTTGATTTAGGTCTATGCTATGTAATGTAAATCATAATATTAATCTGGTGGTATCATGTAATATAATTTTTGTAATTATGGGTTTAGGGTTTAGCCGACCTTGTCAATAAGGTTGATGATCTATATTTATAGGTAACCTATTCCTGTGAATTGACATGTGATGGTTATGGTTCGTTAAGTCTACATTATAAAAGAAGGATCAAGTGCGAATATAGTCATAACATTTAGGTGAAGGTTGGAAAGGTTTTATATTGCAGAGCAGACATGAGTGCTTAACCGAAACTGTATCAGGCATTAGTATATGCTACTTTCATAGTTCATTGTTTTCTAGATTGTAGTCCGATGATTTTGTAAGTCAATGAGACTTCCCTTTGTGATGAGTAGTGCACTCTAGGTTGTTGGCCTTTCTGCATGTGCAGACCCCATTTTAATTATTCACAATACTACTGCAGAGTATTAATCTGATTGTGGGTAGGGTTTCCCATCGTGGTTTTTCCCTTTCCGGGTTTTCCACGTCAAAATATTGGTGTTATGTGTGTTGTGCTTTCATGTTATATTCTTCATTTTGTTGTGCTCCGGTTTAAGGTTTATAATTGAATTGATTGATGTTATTGTTAGTAAACTGATTCACCCCCCCCCCCCTTAGTTTACTACCGGTATCAGTGCATTCCAACAGCCAAGGCCATGAACATTTGGATTTGTTTTGATATGAAGGGGTTCTAATATACGTTGTTCAAGCAGGCCTAACCCTTTGTCTTGATAATGCATGTTTCAACAAATCTTTTTAGCAATGGGATACTTGTTTCTTTTAAAACAAGATGCAAGTCCTTTTTTAGGAGAATATGGTATAGAAGGGATGATGAGCTCATAAAGGAAAGTAGACTGGACAAAAGTGGATGAACTAATGTGATAAGTAAGTGGTTTAGGTCTGACAGGATCTTGAGGAGGATTAGGGTCATGACGTGGATATGAAGGGATACATTGACCTTGACTTGGAAGAGGATCATTGAAAGTTGTGCTTTTCTCTTGATCTTGAATTGGATTGTTAGGGGGGATGGAAGAGATACCATGATCTTGATTAGGAGGTGAGTTATGAATGGGACTTGGAAGAGCACTTTGCTCTTGAGATGGAAGGGGTTCATTGTGGATGAAATATAAAAGGATGAGGGGATATCCATAAGAAACTTGACAAGTGGTATCTTGATAAAAAATTGAATTAGATTGGATAGTCATGGTATCTTGATAAAAAAATGGATTGGATTGGAGAGTCATGGTATCTTGACCTTGATTTATGCTAGAACTTGTTTCTTTTGACTTTGGATTATCCTCTTGACATGGGGTGGGGGTTTGGATATGTATGGGACATTCTTCGAAGGAGTCCATAGTTTGGCATGTTATGAATGGATTTGAGTGTGACTCTCTGAAGAAGGTTTGATTGGGAATGAAGCATATGGTGGCATTGGATTTAGGATTTCTGAATTGTATAAGGGATTTGTACACAAACATAGATTATATTGGATTTGTAAGAGATGGTAGGGATTGATCTTGCACACTTTGGATGTAAAATTGTTGGGAGATATGGAGGCCACTTGAGAGTCAATTTCTTCATGGATGTAGGAGCCATTTCTAGACATAGGTATCTGATTTTGATCTTGCTTACTCAACCTAATGGATGCAAAATATAAATGACCTTATAGACTTGACTAGCCTTGATAATCACAATATAATAGAAGTGATTTGGATCTTAATTTTTAGCTCAGGTAAGATTAAACAAGTTTCTAGTATTCCTAGATGAATGGGTGACTGGGGCTAACAAATGTGAGACAAATTTTAATTGAATACATGTGGTATAGGTTTTAGAAAATGAGATAGTGATTGATGCATATGCGTTATTGATTTTGTGCATGCATGAAAAATTTGTCAAATGTGTGACTCTATTTTTTTGCTAAGTTTTTGGCTCAGTTTTGATAAATTCCACAAAAAATCAGAAAGCAAAGAAGATAGTGGGATTTTAACTTAGACTCTACAACTTTGAAATCTATAGTTTTGTGTTAAGGGCCTAAATTAGCTCAAAGATTAGACCAACTCTATTGGTATATACACATTGATTTTATCAAACACCCATAAGTAGACACTTGTCCTACTCAAGGTTACGAAGGATACTACTTGATAAAGCCCTCGTTGCAATAAAATACCTATCCACAACATATAGATAGAGATTCCAGCATACAAAAGATTTCCTCTCTCTCTTACCTTTAAGGTCCAGAGACCTTATGAACCGAGTAATTCATGTTTTACTATGAGAGGTGTATGAGGGGTATGATTCACACTCCCTGAACTATCAATCATAGGGTTGGCCTCTAATCACAATGTTTCTTAATCAATGTTCAGGGACACCCACATACATGTTGCAATGGTAAGACACTCAACTCTCTAGTCAACCTGACATGGCCCATACATCCACATCCCAATTGAAACCATAGGCAATGATTATGAGACCTGGGCTATAGCTTTTGCTCTCACCCTTTTTGTATAGCAGCCTAAATGAAATACCACTCGAGGTCAAACCAAGGGGTGATGAAATTCCCAAGGAAGCCTCTTTTGCAAAAGAACCTTATGATTTCTCTTACAAGCAGGCTCCATGAAGGCAAGGGGAGAGGATAAAAGCTCATAATATTCTAGAAATATAACAAGAAGTGTGCAACATCACTAAACAGTTAAGCGAGAGTTAATTCCCTTAAGAAACAAAAGTGTTTTCTATGCTACCAAGCACAAACATACAAAAAAACAAAGAAAATGAACTTGAAGATCCTATAAGAAATGCATTAGTAGTTTCAATTCTCTATTCTTCAATCCACATTTGCTAATATGCTAAAAACAAAGGATTAGTAACACAAATCCAATTCTAGGAATATAAATCGATGGAAATCAAAGACACAAAAAAAACTTAAAAAAGAAGAAAGAAAATAAACACACTTGGGAATTTACCTTCAAAACCTTATTAGTCAAATGTGCTACCAATTATAGTGCATTGCGATATGCAAGCACACACATGCAATAAATAATCAAGTAGATGCAATATTTGTTTTGGCTTATACATCTTTTTGCATGATGAATGCAATGTTGTGCTTATCGGATGCATCATTGCGCTCTTCTTATGTGATACTTAGGGAATTGTATGCGTCACACAATGTGCAAATGTGGCATAGATTTGGTAGATACGTAACTTGGACTTGTAACCTATGCATAGTCCAAAACTCATAAATTAGATGGTTGCATGTTCAATTCACGTCGGGTTAACCATAATGTATACAATTAAAAATTGAGGGAAAACATAAAGTAATAGATTATTAAGCAACCATGTATTTAATCTATCACTAATCCAATCGTAAAACAATAAAAATATGCAAATGAATTCAACATACACAGAATCAAACAATCAAAACAATGACAAACTCCATGTTGAATTGCAACACAAGACTTTTATTATCCTTCTCCTCCTTGTTGCATAAGATAGTACTGGCTCTTAGGGTTGCATGATAGTGTAGAATGTAAGCACAAGAATTCAAAGAATGTGGTTATTGATATTGAGACCCCTAAAATTCTATGGACAAGTTGATTCCATAAAAAATGTAGGGGAGACAACCCCTTATTAATTCACCTGCCAAAAGAGTAACTAACTAATCAGCCCGCTAGAATAACCTGCCACCACTTCTATTCCACCCACCCACCTCGTGTTCATTGGGGGCATAGTTGCCGAGATCGACTTTCCGCTTCCTCCTCCCACCCACCCAACTATATCCTCATGCAAGGTGGGGGGGCCCAAAAAAATAGAGTCTAGTGGCACTCATTTTTTGGCAATGGGTTGGACATTCTATTCCTACACCAATCAGTTCATTCAATAGTCTAGGCATCTCATAGAGGCGTAAGTAATTCTTAGGCCGAGGTACAAAGTACATCGGAAGCAACATCCTAGACAAGTTGCGAAGAAACGGTAAGGCTTCACCATTTCATAAAATAAATGAATGGCCCCTACTACTATTATTGCATTATCGATAATCACAGTGGTTAATACTAGTCATTTGGGTTGGTTAACTTTTGCACCTATGTATGGAAAATAAGACTCGTCACACCTTTGCCATCACTCTAATTTGGATCATCGATTCATTGTAAATTCAGTTCGAGTTCGTTCTCCAGGTTGAGATGGAGACCCCGCACTAGAATCGACGAATGACCCTACGAAGAACCCTTAGTAGTTTTTACCCAGGTGATCCAACATCCTCACCACCACCATTTCATTGAATTACGTATACAACAAAGCTCAGTAAGGTTGATCCAAATCTAGAAGATCTTTCCACGACACAACAACCAGGGGGCAGCCGGTAAATTGGTGAATGGTCAGAAATAGGTCCACAAATCAAGCCTTGAGATTGAACGCTTTTCATCGAACTATTAAGCACATGGGAAACAAAATGCTCCTAGATCTGCCTAACTACATGACCTAGATATAGACCATTATTGACCACCTAACTTCTGAACATTTAGGCAAAACTGAAAGGATTGGTGTAGGTTTGCTCTATTACTTAGTCTGGGGTGCAGATTGGCTTCCATCTAATTAGATTCGGGTGCTAGCTTATTAGGATCGAAGAATTGTTTCAGGTAGTAGTTTCTCAAATGATGTAATAAGGTGCAATTTGTTTTGGTGGACTGCGATTACATCCCCTTTAGCTATGGTGGTCCTTTATAAGTCTAAGGAGGTACGTACGATATTGCTGGTTAAAAGAAAACTAAGTAAGATGTTGGGAGTGATGCTTCAACCGTATAAATAACTTGGATTGGATTTGGATCAACTATTTTCTCTGTCACTGATGGATCTGTGGGCTATGATGCCAGCTATGGTCATGGAACTTGAACCGCCAGAGTAACTGGGTATCGATCTCGCTTTGTAATTGTTCCTTCTACCCCTCCTGTAAATGCCTTTGCGTTTGAGCCTACTCGGTCTCGATCTGAAGATGGTTCAATTAGTTAGAAAAAGGTGATTGATGAGCCATTGTGAGTTAGTGGCGGTTAGCCATTTTTGACATGTGATGTAGGAAATTTTGGGTTTCTGAAAATGTGATTGAAATTGAAATTAATTTGAATTTGAAGAGAAATGAAATTAAATAAATTAAGAAATTTATTTAATTTGAGAGGACATTATTAGCTAATTAAATAATTTGGTTTAATTATTTAATAATGGGAACATAGTAGAAATTGATTTAATTAAGCAATAAAGATCGTTTAATCAAAGTAAGTAATTGGAATTAATTATATAATAAAATTATTTGATTAGTATTAGGAGGGAGATGATTAGAGATTAATTGATTAGAGGGAAATTCGAATTATGAATTTGAAACGGAGGAATAATGTTAATTTAGAATAATAGACTCAAACTAATTAAATATAGTTAGTGAATTTGACATTCATAAGCATAGGATAATTTTAGGTGTCTATAGATACCATTGTATAGGCATTAGAAGTCCATTTCTCAAGATGTCTCAATTTTAGAACCTACTAGATGATGGTTATTAGCCCCAAAAAATGACTATGCATAGTTTTGGCTCACCTCAACGAGTGTAGATGTGAACCCATATATGAAACTAAATCCATAAACTCACGGATATGATCTAACTAGATTATGCTCTATTGAACTTGTCTAACTCTATACATGCACTTCGAATTTGATGAGGAATAAGTAGTGTTTAAAAACATCTTTAGAGAATATATTGAATTACGATTGTCATGTTCTCCTTAGTTAGACCCTTGGATAGATTGATTTAACAAACATGAACCAAGGTTAAGGATAACATATAATCTACTGCAATATTCTCCCATGATGATGTTAGAAGTAGACACTACAAGTTGATTCCACTTTAAGCTCTTATGCCTAGGTATTTTTCATATTCCTGATGTTTCTTTTTGAATTAGGGTTAGTTCTTAAATACTCCATTATTACATGTTATTTGAAATATTTGTGCTTTAGTTGACTAACATGACTAGTTGAGATGAAGACAATGTATCCAAATTTAAAACCTGAATTTAAAAGTTCAAGCTTCAAATCATAGATGCAAAAATGGTTTAGATCAATTTTGTACTTGAAAATTCTAACCAAGGTGTTAAATAATAAATAGGGGAAGTGGATCAACATATAAGTATGAGTGATGATGATATTACTTGATCAAATAACGTTATTTGCTAGTTTTCACATAAAATACCCCATCTTACACATTTGTTGTGCATAAAAGTTAACATAATCATCGTAGACCTAAAACATAAGGAAAAAGGACATGTATATGTGATTTTCAATATTACAATAAATAAATATGAATTAGTTATGCATATGCAAATCTAAACCAAGTTGTTAATTGATAAATATGGGAAACAAGATAACTTATAATAACGAGTGATGATGGGATTACTTGATTAAATAATGTTATTTGTCAACTTCCACATAAAACACCCCACCTTACACATTAGTTGATGCATAAAAGGCAACATAGTCATCTTGGACCCAAAACATAAAGAATAAGGACATGAATAATCAATTTTCACCATTACACCATAAATAATTTTTTGAAGTCTATTTAAGTAAATATATATATATTTTTGTAAAAAGTTGATCATGGAGATAGATAAATAGAGATTTTGATAATATCCATGAGACCAAAATAGTCCATTGGATTTATAGACACTCGACCAAATAAGTGAGATGTTGAAAAATAATGAATAGTAAGGCCACAACTTGTATAGTACCAATATCCTCTAGTGGAATTTCTCCTAGTATTTGTTTGAGTTGCTTTCATATGTTGAACATTCTATGATATAGTACCATTTTATTTCAATCTTGCTTGAGATACAAAAAATACATTTTCTTTCATTTGAAATCATTGATCTACCTATTTTGCATATCTAACACAAACTAATAATTAATTAAAGTAATAAACATTTTCATTTTCTATTTACTTTTTATTCTTAAAATTATTATTTTAACAATATTCATGAAATTCAACTTAATCAAAGTGTTGAAGCTCAATAGTCAAGTATAATTATAATAGGTGATGGTATATTCTTTGATCACGCCATCTGCCAAGGATCCAACCTTCAAAGATATGATATGAAAGACGAGATCAAGATCGCACCTAGAACTATTTTGAGAGAACGAATACTCTTTAATTCTTATCTCTTAACCAAAAAATTCAACATTAACACTCATTAATGCTTGTCTCTTAGACTTTGATAGAATAAATCTTCCACACGTTTAATCTTTCTCATAAGAAAAAAATATCAACGAAAACTCGTACTCCCATAAGAAAATCTTGAATGATATAAAATCCCTCATGAAATGAAATCCAACTCAATCATTTAGTATATACCTTTTTCCTCCCAATTTACTTTGTCCGCATGCTTACTTTTAACTTTTTCGCTGCCATGAAATGACCAAAATGGGATAATTGCGTGGACTACCTGGTAAAACCATAATACGCTAAAAGACAGTTGTATTCAACATTCCATTGCTTTCTTGAATTTGCTGCAATGGTTTTTAAGTTTACGGCCCTGGTTTGGTAAGGATGCGGTCAAGCTAAGTTGTCATGGAACCTGGGCCCGCGAAGCTCCTATGGCAACGGCGGCGGAAGCAGGCAGGCGGCTGAAAAAGCCGGCGTACGGCCAGGCGAATGAATCTGCACTTAAAGTTCCCGATCCATTTCAGGCAATGGGGGTTCCAAATCTTCAAATAGCAGTGGACTAGTATCAGAGTCGCTTTCAGCGGGACGCCCCACCAAAATTCGGTGGGGATTCGCGTGTCTGGCCTGTGCCGGGTCCCCACCTACGACCGGACGCGAGGCGTCTATTCAATGCACTTTGTAAAAGTGTTCCTGGGGTCACTTGAGCGTAGGGCAGGTTGTGGGTTGGGCAAGATCAAGTCTCGAAGGTCGTGGGATCGATTCCATTGGCTAAGCAAAGAAAAAGGTCACCTCAATGCACTGTTCCATGCCACTGCTCACATCACCTTCCCAACACTCCACTTCCACTTCCACTTCCGTAATGCTCTGCTTCTTATGATTAATCGTGGCCCCTGCAACATAAATAAGTCTCGAAATCCATTTTGATTTACATTAATAATGGCCGCATGGAAGGAGGGCGACAGTCGGCTTCGCGGCATCTCTTCCGCTATCCGCGTTGTGCCAGATTTTCCCAAGCCCGGTTAGAGCTTTTTCACTTTGTTGCTTTCTGTTTTCCAGATTTGCTGGTGGTAATTTCATGACGAGTCTCAGTTAGGAAATGCAGCTTGAAACAAATATTCTTACTTCAAACAGAAATTGGAAGAATGAATAAATCTACGGCGTAAGATCACTTGCACCGGCAATTTGCGTGCGCTGGCTACATAAATGGCCAACTGTGTGTTTGATATTGGTTGCTTTGCAGTTTTGCTGTTGAAAAATTACGAGATAAAATAACGACTGGTGTATCATGTTTGTGGTAAGGTATACAAATGTCAACTTCAATGAGAATTGACTCTGTTGACAGTTGTTAATTTTAACAGGAATAATGTTTCAAGACATAACGACGCTTCTTCTTAATCACAAGGCATATAGGGACGCTATTGACATATTTGTTGAGAGATATAAGGACAAGGATATTTCTGTCGTTGCAGGTGAGCTCTTGCTCTTTTACAGTTATTTTTGATGTATTCAAATACATTTCCTGGGGCACTTTTAAGTGCATTGTTTTGTCCACAGGCTAGTTGCATACCGTTCAAATTATTCTGTCTGCTACATTTAAGATTTGTAACTGAATGGGCAGTCATTTCTTCCACAGGATTAACCTGTATATGTTTTTTATGGTAGTTAGAATTCTTTATTGTTCACTCATTTACCTTGGGCTTTGAACTATCAAATAAGCTGTGAACTTTTGTGTTAAGAAAATGCTTTTCTTTTCCATTTTTTAATTTAATTTAATTTTTAAAATAGCGACTGGTCCCCCACTGCTAAAAGCAGCCTGAACCAACTAAAACCCAAAAAAGAGAGGCTCTTGCCAAGTGAAAATGCAAAGTGAACAACCATTCTCCATACGAAATTCTACTTTACATGTATTAATAAGCTAATATATTTTCATTTTTTCTTGTTAACATATACAACCACCCTGGATATTATTGACTAAAACGAGGCCGCAAATTAGAGTACTAGCCATGTATGACGTTTATAATCCCATCATAGAGGACTACAACAAAAACACAGATTTCAACTTCCCAAATTTCATACACACAATATCGTTACATTGGAAGTGGAACCAGCACATCAATCAACATTTACACCCCACAAACGATCGGCAGACTTCCCACCCCAACTATACATGATTACACATTACAGCATAAGAACAGTAACACTCAAAAACAGACAATTCATTAACCCTGACCTCTCCGAACTGAGAGCGTTGCTGTTCTTCAATGGCCGAGGCTTCTTTCCATTACTCACGATGGGTGAAGCCTAAAGGCTTCAAATCTCTTATTGCTGCTCCCAGTGTCACGCTCATTGCTCCATTCAGGGTGGAAAGATAGGTCAGGTTCTCGAAGTTCTTCTACATATCCAAATCAGATAGTCTGGATATTTTTGTTGACAATCCCAATTGAACAGCCAGCATGTGCACAGCATGCTTGACAGGGGGCTTGTACATAGCCTTTGACTATTTCAAGACGAGGGAATGAAATTGAGCTAAAGATGTAAAGTAACCCTTCACGATGAACCCTACATCCTGCATGCATCTTATGGTCTTCATTATTTTGCAGACTGCCTGAATTTTTATGTAGCACCAACATTTTCTCCTCCATGCTTGGGTCTTTCACTTCCAAAGTGGGCTTTAATTGCCATGAGATACAAGTATCACCCAACAACGCAATCCACAATTCAGTTGTATACATCCTCGTCCACCGCGACAACTTATTTAAGCTAGAAGTATGCCTCAAAAAATGCTTTGGTCCTTTCCATCCCATGTTGCATAATCCACCTTCACCCACCTCGCCCAATATTCTTCTCACCATAGCAAAAGTGTCACAACACTCAATTTGAAATGTCGCCAGCCACTTTTAGAAATTGCCGCTGCATATGGTGGTCCCTACCTGAATCATTCCCATGGTATCTACAGACAAAGTAAAAAATCTGATGTTGACAAAATCTTCTATCGAATACGCACCAAAATCACACCAAAATGTAATGAAAATGCAATTGAAACCATTGAAACACAATTGCAAGGCAACTGTTTTTGTATTCACTATTAATGCGTATGTATGTCTAGACCACTTAACCTTGTGAGTTTATGAGGTGAGCATGGCAGTAATTGGCAAATTTGGTGTCTCTTGCATCACACGCCATAAAGGAGTGAATATTTTTCAAAGATTGTGCATTCAAGTTTCCATTTATCATTCTTTCCCTTTTGCTCCGTGATTTTATTTTTCTCCTTTTTTATTAACAAAATTTTTCTCTTCATCGCTATCTTAGTATTTCCGCTCTTTCTTTTCTTTGATTTTGTATTTCCATTCCTAAATTGCTAGGCTACCTTATGTTAAAAGGGTTGGCATGCATTGTCAATCTTTTGGTAAGGTCCCTACTCTAGTGGTTAGTTGCCCACCCAATGCTAAACCTGCCTAAAAGGTTCGCTAGGCAATTGAATTTTCAAAAATGTTGTGGAAATGTTATTTCCTCGAACCCTTGTACAAGGGATTTGCTTTCTAAAGCATACTCTATCTCTCAGCTTGGCATTTTAGCTTTATCATTGCCTTCGTTATAATCATATAGTTGCCGTCTATGATAGTCTTGTTCACATTACTCTCAGCTACCAATTTTAGGCATTGGACAAGCACCATGGCCCCTGCATAATTATTTGTCGCCTAATACTATCATGATATCCGAGGAGACAACCTGCTCCAATTGGCTTCGGTTGCCTAATACTAACCATAAAGGTTTATTTTCAAACTCTGTGGGAAATGATCCATTTTGATTTTCTTCTCTTATTGTTTTGTTGTCAATCCTATTCATGAATGTGGAAGCAATTAAGTGCCTACTTTGCTCGGATAGATTTTTCAAAGCTTGATAGGGAGTTGCTGCAGATATTTGGAGTTGGAATTATATCATCTACAAATTGTAGGTGTGATCTTGAATTGGAGGTTGGTGTAGCTTTCAACCCAATGAAACTGCCCTAGGTCCTTGCTGCAGATATTTGAAGTAGGAATCATATCATCTACAAATTGTAGGTGTGATCTTGAATTGGAGGTTGGTGTAGATTTTAAACCAATGATACTGCCTAGGTCCTTGCCATAAATTGGAAAGATTATTTAATTTATTTATTTGTAGTGATAAAATAATATCTCTGTTCAAACCATATCACCAGCATTAATATTATCTACCGGTCTGTTGATAAGTCCTAATTTGCCATTTTGGGACAGTTGGCTTACTACTTTTAGAAAGTTCCCATTTTTAGAAAGGACATGACAAGTCCTCCCTTCCAAAAATTGCTTGTCCTCAAGCAATTGTAAACATGTGGCTCCAAGATTATGTAGCCAAGTTGATCAATCATTCCAAACTGCATACTAAGCCTTGATCCTATATTTGAATGAAGTTGCTTTCTCTTCTTAAACATCCTAAAAAATCTCTGAAAAATGTTCCTATGCTGTGTGATATCATGACAGCAATATTTATTATGCAACCTCATATCCCATATTACCAATGAATTTGTAATGTCCCCAACTAGTGATTACCTTAATTTTGTCCTAAATTTGTAATTCCACGATATAGTTTATCTTTTTTTCAAATTATGAGTGACTTAATCTAGTCATTCAATAAACTTACAAAGTGACGAATAAACACATGGATTAATGGCACATGTATTACAAAGAATGATAAACCTGTCTTTCTACCTATAACCAATCATAGTTTAGTTTGGTAGGAAAGCCTTGAGAGAGTGCCTTTAAACTGCTCAACCCAACTAAGCCCAAGAGTGCACAGCGTCCCACTATGACAACTCACCTCTTGGCCCTTAAGAGGCAGGAAAGTCCCACTATGACAATTCCATCCCTTGGGGTGGCCTACTTAGCTTGGGAGAACCGAGAAACTGCAATCCCCTAACTTACTTCCTCCATTCATTCCTTTGATTGATTACGAGATAAGACATACACACATATATAAATAATCAAAGTAATTTATTTATAATCTTATCCATAATATATATTATTCATTCTATATATATATATAATCTTATTGATATTATTTCAAGTATATATGTTTGTTTATCAAGATATTATAAATCTTCTTAACATCACTATCATATATAAATCTATTATACTTATTCTGTACTATATAAATCTTTTATGTACTATGAATGCATATTTAATTAAGTATGACTGTCATACATATTGCAGTCTATATTAATATTACTATTAAATTCTGCATAAAAACATTATCATGCTTCATATATTAAGCATACATATTAAGCACACCCCCATGCATGCCACCAAGAACAAGGATGTTACTGCCTGTAACTTAATGACTTTTTTGATCTGATCTGATCGGATTGATGGTGATGTCCCTGGATGCTTTGATTCCTTTCCTTTATATCTCTCAATGTGAGGGAGAGGTCACACTCTTCATCATTTATGCCCTTTGGCAAGAGACACACCCTGTCACCATTAGCACCCTTTGAAAGAGTGCAACTCTTCATTATTTCTGCCCTTTGAAAGGGACACAACCTTTCACAATCAGATCTGCACTTCCGATTCCCAAATTATCCCCACTTCAAATGAAGTTCTCTTCTCCCTTTTATATCTCATGTTTAAGGGAGTCACAACTTTTCATCTTATGCCTTTTGACCATCTATTAAACTTAACTAAATTTTAGTTATGGTTATGTTTAATTTTATTCTTTTATATTTATAATTTTATTGTTAAATCCTATTTTGAAAAGGGGACATTACAGGATTTGTAGCATGCTTAGCATCATCTGCAATTAATAGTCTCTCCCTTTCGATCTTTTTCCAAGATTGTTTATGTGCATGGTTACTATGAAAGCTAAACCAAAAGCCTTTGCAACCTTAGTCATCGCGTTTGCTGAATTTTCGGCTTCAGGTTCGAAATTTGGCGAACCTATAAACATCAATAAAATTTGTAAAAGTTCGTGTAAAATTCGTACTGCAGAAATGTAGCATTTTTTTAGGGTATATCTGTCGAGGTTTTGACACATTTCTCAAAGGTTTGAAGGTCGCCGAATACTCATTGCCAAATACTCCCCGCTCAGCCACATCTGTCCATTTTGAAGGTTTTTTGCTCTTTTTGTCTATCGCATGATTGAAGGTATCTGTTTGTGTTGCAGCCTGCTATTTTTTCGTGCTTTGTGGGTGTGAACCCCTGCCCTGTCGCTACTGTTTCCCCGCAGTGCCGCCGTGGGAGCTCTTTGTCCATCGCCGACTCGACTAGGTAGGCCATTATACCTTCAATGCAAGAAGGCATATTCAATTTAGTTTTGTTATTTTGGTCCTTAAGATTTCATATTAAATGCATGTCATTTTAATTTACTTATTAATATTAAATAGATTAAAGTTTCATATTAAATTTATGTTATTTTAATTTTCTTATCATTATTAAATAGATTTAGATTTATTTATTATATTAGCATTTTTATTTATATTAAATAAAAATATTATATATTTAAGTTAAGATTTCACATTAAATGTATGTTATTTTAATTTTTTTATTAATATTAAGTAGATTAAAGATTTCATACTATATATATGTTACTTTAATTTACTTATTATTATTAAATAGATTTAGATTTATTTATTGTTTTATCATTTTTATTTATATTGAATAAAAATAATAATAATTTATATAATGTGAATTTTTTTTCCAAATTTTTCGTCCTTGTTGAACTTCATCCGAATTTTATAGTTGCTGAACTTGAACTTGAACTCGAATTCGAACGCGGTGACATAGCTTGCAACCTTTCCTAATGATATAAATTTGGTTTATGCAACACAATGGACTATTAGAGCAACAAAAGAATCCTCCAAAGTAGTGAATACACAACTTGGAAACACTTACCCTTTTTATCTTGGAGTTGTTGGGATCATTTCCAACTTCATGGACTGATATGTAACAGTTAAGGCACAACAATGGAGTAATAAATATTAACATATAACAACAACATTCATGCCATAACATTCTGGGTGCCCAAACTGTGGATAACAACTTACCCTGATAGAAAGTGAAGTACTCACTGAATTCATCCATTGCCACATACTTGACATCCTTTATATACAGATTGTAAGGAGCTGCCCACAAAATCCTCCTCTTCATCTTGGGTTTAGGAAAATAATATGTCCTATCAATATGGAAATTGAATTCATTTCCCTTCCTCTATAGCTACCATCTTGAAACCTTTGCCAAAACTTATCATAGAAACCACTATGCTGTAGTATCGCTTGCCAAATCTGATTGAAAATTTCTGATTTAAATGCTCAAGGAATATTGTCAAACACTTGTCATGAAATTTTTGTATTTGCTGATTGTGGTTTCTTTTTGATATTCTGATTTATGAGATGATAATATGCATTCATTGAACTCAAAAGGCCATATATCAAAGTCTAAAACTAAATGAGAATGCAATGTAACACCTACCACTAACCTTTCAATGAAAATGTGTGACTGAAATCATATAAAATATGTGTAAGTTTTTGTGCCCTAGATCAGTAATCAGATTTATGTCTTTTAATTATGCCCTAGTTTGTTAATCAGATTTGTAACATTTTAGTAAACCATAATTCAGTAAACTCAGAAATGAAACAAGTAAACAAGAGACCAACACAAATACCCTGGGAAAACCTCCAAGGAGGAAAAACCCAACATTAAAGGCCCACAGGTCAGATTATATATTCTCTCTTAATAGCACAAATACAATACTTAGCTTCCTTTTCAGATCTGATCCCTTTTGTATGACAGATCTGCACTTCTAAGCACTTCAAGTCTGCACCAAAAAAGGCCTATGTCCTCTTGGACAAGTTCGCACAATCCTTGTATAAATTCGCACCTTTTACTTGCAGAGCTAGTTCGCTGAATGCATGAATGATTGAATTGTATTTGCAAGATGACTTTATTTATATGAGTCCTTAGCCTTTATTAAATCCAAGTCGGCCTCCTTCTTTTGGCACCAATTTATTTATTGTGGCGTGGAGGTATAGGGCTGGGCTCAATCTTGGGGGCATGTTACCCCTTTAGGATAGGACCCAGTCCTATATGGGTTCGGATGTTGCCTTAGGCAATCCGAACCCATCTTTGCCTAGTTACAAACAACACTCCCTCTTAACTAGGGAAGAAGAGAATACATAATCTGAACCTTTAGAGTTCGATCCAGCACACAAGCATAGAATTACATCTTCCACCTAGCACACAAGCATAGGGTGGTTCTAGCACACAAGCATAGAAAGTGTAATACACAAGTGGGTCTTTACATAATTACAATTTTCCATCTAGCACACAAGCATAGATTGGACACAATGCATTCTTTCACACAAGCAAAGAATGATCAAAGTGCTGCAAATAGTCACTGAGATTGGAGCTCCCTCTCAATCAGGGTTTCGTTTTCCACAATACCAAGTCTGTCTCTGAAGTATTCGAACTTCACTTTGGATAAGGGTTTGGTAAAGATGTCCGCAACCCGTTCATCCGTGCTGATGTACTTTAGTTGAATGGCGCCTCTTTGCACCATATCCCGAATGAAGTGATAGTGCGTTTCCACATGTTTGGACCGGTCATGGAACACAGGATTTACTGACATCTTTATACAACTTTGATTATCACAATGAATGGTGGTAGGACCACTAGCTTGACCAAATAATCCAACGAGGAGTTTGCGAAGCCACACTGCTTCTCTGGGTGCAACAAATGCTGCAATGTACTCAACTTCTGTAGTGCTCAATGGTACGGAAGATTGCTTTCTACATGCCCAAGAGATCACTGCAGAACCCAAGTTGAAGCAGATACCCGAAGTACTTTTCCTGTCCTTGACACTTCCTGCCCAATCTGATTCTGAATAGCCTTCCAAGAAGATTGAAGTGTTAAGCGAATACTTCAGCCCATAACCAATAGTGCCACGCAGGTATCTTAGGATGTGCTTGGCAGCCACCAGGTGAACAAGTTTAGGCAAGCTCATGAACTGATTGAGGGCATTCACAGCATAACAGATATCTGGCCTTGTATTGACTAGATACATTAATGATCCAATCAGCTGCCTGTACTCAGATGGATCTGCAAAATCAGTGTTAGCTGCAGAAACACTTAACTTCTTTAAGTTAGATTCCATAGGAGTACGCATGGATTTACAATCCATCATTCTAAATCTTTTCAGAATATCAATAGTATATTTTCCTTGATTTAGAAAAATTTCATTGGATTTTTGCCATACTTCTAACCCTAGGAAGTAATGCATTAGTCCTAAATCCTTCATTTCAAATTCTGAGGCTAATTCTTTCTTACATCTTATGATTAATTTATTTTCACTAGTGAGAAATAAATCATCCACATACAAAACTAAAATAAGCATATCATCATTATAAATCTTTAAGTAAATGTTAGCATCAACATCATTCTTACGAAATCCTAAGCTTAGTAAGTACTTATCAATTCTTTCGTACCAACCTTGAGGAGCCTGTTTGAGCCCATATAAGGCTTTCTTCAACCTGCAAACGTGAGAATCTCTTTTATGGATTACATAACCTTCTGGTTGCTCAATATAGACTTCCTCCTCAATAACACCATTGAGGAAGGCTGTCTTAACATCCATTTGATGCAGTTCCCAACCTTTGGCTGCAGCAATAGCTATTATAGATCTAATAGAAGTATATCTAGCAATAGGAGCAAAAGTTTCTTCATAATCTATTCTTTCCTTTTGAGAAAAACCACGAGCTACAAACCTAGATTTGTATTTTTCAATACTACCATTAGCATTATGCTTAATTTTAAACAACCATTTAGAGGAAACAACAGACTTACCTTTGGTTCTGGGTACAATGTCCCAGACATCATTCTTGATGATAGACCCATACTCTTCATCCATGGCTGATTTCCAAGCATGATGGGACATAGCTTCTTCGACATTGTGAGGTTCAGACTCAATGATATTACACATCACAGAAATGTAGTTGGCATGATTTTGGAATCTCTTGCTATCTCTAAAGGTTCCTCTGGGAGCAGCAAATCCTTCAGCATCTTGAATCGTGTTTCTAACCCAAAGTGGTCTCTTCTTTCAGACCACAATATCCTGAGGTATATCGGTAGAGTGCATGGGTTCTGTTGGGTCATTCTGAACTTCCTGATCCGGAAGGTCAATAGACTCCTCCTGTATCTCAGGGTTAGCATCAACTATTGAATCTTGATTTTCAATCACCATATCATTATTGTCAGATAATGAACCTTTAGATCTTTTGAAAGCAATATCTTCTTCAAAAGTTACATCTCTACTTACCTCAACATACCTTTGACTTGAAATGTAGATCGTGAAGGCTTTGGAAGATTCGCTGTATCCCACTAAGATGCCTTTCTTTCAAGATGGATCCAACTTGGTTTGTTTTTCTTTAGGCACATGAACATACATCGGGCTCCCGAATATCCTTAGGTGGCTGATGTCAGGTTTGATTCCTGTAAAGGCTTCTTCAGAAGTTACATCCTTTAGGGCATGATGAGGACATCTATTCTGAATATAAACTGCTGTTTTGGATGCTTCCACTCATAGAAAAGGTTGCAGGTCTTTATCATTGATCATGGCTCTTGCAACTTCAACAATGGTCCTGTTCTTTCTTTCAGCAACTCCATTTTGCTGAGGATTGTAGGGAACACAAAACTCCCTCTTAATTCCTGCCTTAACACAAAAGTCATAGAAACTACCTGAGGTGTATTCACCTCCATTGTCAGACCTTAAACATTTAATTCGATTTCCTGTAGTGTTTTCAACTAAGGCTTTGAATTCTTTAAATCTGTTTAGGACTTCTTCAGACTCTTTAGATTTAAGAAAGTAGATCCATGTTTTCCTAGAGAAATCATCTATGAAGATAACATAATACAGGAAACCACTAGGAGATGCTATAGACATAGGACCACATAAATCTGAATGAATAAGTTCTAACTTTTCTTTAGCCCTACTATCGCTTTTATGAAAAGGATTCTTTACGTTCTTACCCATTGCACAACCTTTACAAGCATCATCATGAGATAAACTAAGTTTAGGCATACCTTTAACCATTTTACCGAGAGTGGGAAGAGCTTGAAAGTGTAGATGTCCAAGTCTTCTATGCCATAGCTCGCATGATTCAGGGGCCTCATGAATGAGAGCTTGAATTGGATTAGCTGCAAGCTTATATAAACTATCACATCTATTTCCAATAACACGAGCAGTTTTGAAATTAGATTTCTTAGACCAAGCGAGTACTTTCCCTTCAGAAAATGCTATTTGCAAACCCTTATCTTCTAAGGCAGAAATGGAAATAAGATTTCTTTTAATACCAGGTACAAAGAGAATATCACAGAGTTGTAAGGAAATACTAGAATCTAGTTTTAAAGAGGTAGTATCAGAACCTTTTACAGAGTATCGAGCATCATCATTGATTACCACATGAAGGTTGGTGTCCTTTTCAATCAGATCTGAAAGATGCTCACAAAAACCTGAGATGTGTCTGGAGGCACCACTGTCAAGTATCCACGTATTACTGTCTGTAGGAACATTGCTGGATAGAGAAGAGATAAGAAGATAATCCTCACTTTGTTTAGCAACTTCATTTAAATTGACTTCCCTTTCTTTTGGATCATTCTGACAATCTTTGGCATAGTGACCATACTTATCACATCTGAAGCAACGAATGTGAGAGGAATCTCTTGACTTCTTCCTTAGATCATAGGAGGAGGATCTAAAATCTTTGCTTCTCTTTTCTTTCCTCCAATGTCCACCTTTCCTAGATTTAGCTAAGAGAACATGATTATCTTTGTGAGAGTTCTTGAGTTTTCCTCTTACCTCAATTTGAGATTCCTCTTCGATGCAATCAGATTGAAGACGCTCAAAGTTGGGACGATCGACTCTTCCACCAATGCTACGAATGAATGGTTCCCATTCATCAGGTAGACCATTTAATGCAATCATAACAAGATCTTTATCCGAAATTTGGCAATCAAGAGTACTTAGCTTGTCCTTTAGTTCATTGATCTTCATGAAGTAGACTATGATTGAGTCTTCTTTCATTTTCATGTGAAGAAGCTGTTGTCTTAGAGCAAGAGCCCTGCTGAGGTTGTTGACTTCATACATCCCTTCCAAGTGTTTGATCATTTCCCTAGCAGACGCAAATTTTGATATGACAGCGACAAGATGATTCTTGATGGATTCAATTATGATCTTCCTAGCCTTGAGGGAGTCTTTCTTGAACTGCTTCAGCTCTTCAGCGTTTTCTGGAGGGGACGACCTTTCTTCTTCTATGAATTTCAGCAGATCATTCTCTTCAAGGATCAATAGAATACGGACTTTCCAAGCAGCAAAATCAAGGGCTCCATCAAGTCTATCTTCAGCCCTCAAACCTGACATTTTAATCTGAAAACAAACAACAGCGATATGCAACAAATAATTTACTAAAATCTGAAGTTAGTGACACCTTAGCTCTGATACCATGTAAGTTTTTGTGCCCTAGATCAGTAATCAGATTTATGTCTTTTAATTATGCCCTAGTTTGTTAATCAGATTTGTAACATTTTAGTAAACCATAATTCAGTAAACTCAGAAATGAAAGAGTAAACAAAAGACCAACACAAATACCCTGGGAAAACCTCCAAGGAGGAAAAACTCCGCATTAAAGACCCACAGGTCAGATTATATATTCTCTCTTAATAGCACAAATACAATACTTAGCTTCCTTTTCAGATCTGATCCCTTTTGTATGACAGATCTGCACTTCTAAGCACTTCAAGTCTGCACCAAAAAAGGCCTATGTCCTCTTGGACAAGTTCGCACAATCCTTGTATAAATTCGCACCTTTTACTTGCAGAGCTAGTTCGCTGAATGCATGAATGATTGAATTGTATTTGCAAGATGACTTTATTTATATGAGTCCTTAGCCTTTATTAAATCCAAGTCGGCCTCTTTCTTTTGGCACCAATTTATTTATTGTGGCGTGGAGTATTTTGGGTGGCGTGGAGGTATAGGGCTGGGCTCAATCTTGGGGGCACGTTACCCCTTTAGGATAGGACCCAGTCCTATATGGGTTCGGATGTTGCCTTAAGGCAATCCGAACCCATCTTTGCCTAGTTACAAACAACAATATGCATCTACAGCTGTTAGACATTTCTACAAACATTTGGCATGCATTCTAAGAGACCAAAATGCACTTACAACAGATTGTTATTAACACAAACACTTGTCATACATACATGTAATTCCCATGTGTCAATGAGTGGTACTAACAGCAATAAATGTAGCCTCCAACAATCATAAATTCTGCCCAGATTTCAATGTCATGTCAGCGGCAACTAATCTGGAAATGAGCAGCAATTAAAACCCTTGAAGAACCCTTGAGTAGACTCAACTAAGATGCAATATACTGTAGCGTTTACTGTTCACGCCACTGTAGATGCAGGCACTGTAGCAGCATATTAGAAAACTTGAAATCTGTTGTCGATAGCTGCAAATTCACACATCCAGGTCTGCAGATAATAAATGACTGTAATTGCCCTTGAATGGCACACAAATTCATGAAGCTCTCACCAATTATGCACCAATGATGACTCAGACATAAGCCATCCAATTAGCAGATTTCAGTGTTTATTTCAACACCTCAAATGCTGATCACCTTGAAGAGTTTTTGTTCCTCAAGTTGCAGAAAC